>NC_142064.1:29514375-29830000 GCF_059756535.1 Pantherophis guttatus | reverse complement strand
TAGAGTGCAGTACTGCAGGCTACTTCAGCTGACCGCTAGCTGCAGTTCAGCAGATCGAATCTCACCGGCTCAAGGTTGACTCAGCCTTCCATCCTTCTGAGGTGGGTAAAATGAGGAGCCAGATTGTTGGGAGCAATATGCTGACTCTGTAAACTGCTTAGAGAGGGCTGTAAAAGCACTATGAAGCGGTATATAAGTCTAAGTGCTATTGCTACATCTAGCAAGTCTACTCATATCCTTTTCAGAGGATAGTTCCTGAGTTCCAGAGATGGGATGTCTCTTATGTTCAGAGAGGTATCTTTGACACATATCCTCCCATTCACATTATAGGCTGGTATTGCATCCAGTTCTCTCTGCTCTTTCCCCAGCAATTAATGAAAGCTGATAGTACAGCTGCAGAGGCTCACTTGTTCCATATCCCTGTTATTAAAACCATCTCATATTTTCTTTAGAGAAGTACTACTTTTGATCCTCTTGCCTTTGATCATCTATTCAGTAAGGGTCTTAGGAAGACTTGTGTGCTGCTTCCCAAATATAAACTTGATCAAATTCCCCAAACCAGTCAGGACCAAGCAACTATTATGCAAATAGTGGAACTCTTAACAATCTCTGAAACTTTCCATCTGCATTTTCCCCATCTTTCCTCAGACCATTGTTTTTCTATTACTATTAATGATGATGTATTTTTTGCATTTTTGGATACCTTAAGGACAGGAGAACATTGTGCAGCAACCAAAAGGATGGGCTGAACTTGGTTCATGTATGGGGTTGACCCATGGTTCATTAAATAAATTACAACTGGTTGAGTTCATTTCCTATGCAAAGCTTAATTAGGAAAGTGTTTTTTTTCCCCCTCTTGACCAAAGGCCACATTTGATTTTTGAGTTACTGTATGTACTCAGGGCTGTGTTCCAAAACTTAGTGGGTTGGCCAAAAACATACATTTTAGAAGTAAAACATAATTCTACCCCTAAAAATGATCCATATCACATTAAAAATTAGAATTTGGAGAAAACTTGAAGATCTTTGGGATTGTAAACTGTAGTCATCCTGAATCCACCCTCATGATATAATGCATTGTTCTTCATTCGGAAGAGGCAGGTCTCTTGTTCTAGCAATTTACCATAATCATTCTAGCTTCTTGGAATTGAGCTCTCTCTGTAGAAAATCAGACTGAATGATATTATTTAACACAGGACACAGAAGAACAAACACCCTGGATTTGTACAACATGCTAAACACAATGTTGTATCAAAATAGCTGTAAAATGTTTAAAATTTACCATACAATACACTCCCCTCACTCTCTCTCTTTGTGCGTGTGTGTCAGTAGTGGGTTGCCCCCGGTTTGCACTGGTTCTATAGAACTGGTAGTAAAACCGACGGGAGGCTCCGCCCACTGACCCTGACGTCATCAAAACGCTTCTGCGTATTCTTGCACAGAAGAATGCGCACGAGAGCGAAGAAAGCGCGTGGCCCCACTGCAAACCGGTAGTAATGGTAAGTAGAACCCACCCCTGGTATGTGTACATGTGTATGCATACGCCTTCAAATATGTATGGACTCTTAGTAACTGTCTGGAGAATTCCCTGCAGTTTTCTTGGCAATATTTTTTGAAGTAGCCTGTTGTTGTCTTCTTCCTAGGGTTGAGAGAAACAATAGCTAATCTTTGACTTATAACACCTTATTTAGTGACTGTTTGAAGTTACAATGGCACTGAAAATGTGGCTTATTTTCACACCATTTTCACACTTACACCCATTGCAGCATTTCCATGGTCATGTGATCAAAATTAAGATGCCTGGTGACTGACTCATATATATGATGGTTGCAATGTCCTGGGATCATGTGATCACCTTTTGTGACCTTCTGATGAGCAAAGTCAATGGGGAGACCAGATTAATTTAACTACTGTGATACGAACTTAACAACTGCAGCGATTCACTTAAGAACTGTGTCAAGAAATGTTATAAATGGGGCAAAACTAGTTGAGAAATGTATCAGTTAGGAACATAAATGTGGAGGTCAATTGTAGTTGTAAGTTGAGGACTACCTGTAAAAGAGTCACCTTGTGTGAGAGAAGTTAAATAAATTTAGGCTAAATAAATAAATGGACCAAGTCACCCGACTGGCTAAGGTAGGACAGGAGATCAAGTTTCCTGATTTTCTTCTACCAGTGTTGGCATGATTTAGACTTTTTCAAAGTATTCTTCCAGTTTAGAAAACATTCTGTTAAGGAATACCCATTTTCTACTCGATCTAACTTTTCACTATTTATGTATAACTAGCAATTTTCTACTCCATTTTCATTATCAAACACAACTACCTTTACCACTAAATTGCTCATAGGGTATTTTCATGTGGAGATACCCACTAGCTTTAAAATTAATTTCTAAATTGGTTTCCAAAACTGGTAACAGGTATCAATTTAGTATTCACAAGGAGTTTCAAAGTAGAATAAAATCTAAACTGGTTATTCTCTCTACATGGTCCATCCAAGCAACTTAATATTTTTTTTCTATTTTTTTTTTTTTTTTGCATTTGGTCTGCATTCGAGTCTTGACTCCAACCTTTCTTGTTTTATAACACATGTCTTAAGTACTCATTAAAATTGCTTTTATGTTTATTATGAAGTAACCAATTTTCTATTTCATATAACAACATTTTGGGGAAAATTTTATAGCATTCTGAATGAAAATAATCTAGGGGAAAAAATATTCATTCAGTTGACATGAATGGAAAATTGACAACAAGATGAGAAAATACAGAAAGATGTGGGCCATTTACACTCCCAGAAATGAAGGACAAATATGACACCTTTCTTATTTTTACAAATACTTCAAGATGGCGAACACACCCAGCACATAAAATATTGGCATGAAAATGATATTTTTGTTTCAGACGTATGGATTAAACCCAAATCTGTCTATGCATGCTCACAGCACAGTAATGACTATAAAACTAGAAACACGACTCCTTGAATTGTTTGCAGAAAAAAGATTGAGAGACTAAGTGAAGGAAACAAAGGGATGAGAAGTTTGGGTGTGGCTAAGTTTTGGTAGTTTAAGGATTTTGGGGGGAAAATCGTCACAGAAAAAAAGGAAAGAAACTTGAATAAAAGAACTACTGCATTAAAAGCAAAGGAGTCTTTTATGAAAGAGTATAAAATTGACCCCATCTATCAACAAAATGAATTAAAGTAGATATAGGAAAGAAGATTGATTTTTCAAACTCACACTAGAGAAGCAAGTCAGCAATATAGTGTATTTCCTATTTTAAGCTAAATGATGAATTGGATCGTGTAATATCACTTGAGTTAACACCATCTTTCTCACTTTCAGTCCAAACTGCTTGCTTCCTCACTCTCAGCAATTTCATATAAAACTTTTATCTGATGGGAATAATGCAAAATAGCACACTAAAAAAAACAAAAAACCCACATTAGTGTGCTTCATTGAACAGTTTTGCTTAATTACCCTGAAACATATATTCTAGACCCGTGATGGCGAATCTATGGCACGGTGCCACAGGTGGCACACGGAGCTATATCAGTGGGCACGCGAGCATTACCATAGTTCAGCTGCAGCGTGCATGTGTGTGCTGGCCAGCTGATTTTTGGGCCTTCCGGTCCCACTGGAAGTTGAGAAATGGGCTGTTTCCGGCCTCTGGAGGGCCTCGGGGGAGGGGGGAGCTGTTTTTACCCCTCCCCAGGCTTCTAGAAAGCCTCTGGAGCCTGAGGAGGGTGAAAAATGGGCCTACCGGGCCCACTGTGCCATCACATGCTAAAAGCGGGGGGCGGGGGAGGTGCAGGGGCGGGGTGCATTGAAGTATGGGTGTGGGCACACATGTGGGCAACCTCCCCGCACTCCCCCCGCTTTTGGCACGCGACGGCAAAAAGGTTAGCCATCACTGTTCTAGACTAACTAATATCCAGTTAGTACAAAAGAAATCCTATATCAAATATGTTTGGGGGGAAAATATTGTACAAATAAGCTAAACCTTCAGGGGTTATTGAAGGTAAGAGTGGGCAATTTTGGGCTAGGAATTGTGCTTCTCTATTTCTTTTAGACAAGGTATGATGGTTCCGAAAATCTGATTGAAAATTTTCAGGTCAAAACCAATGTAAATGACCATTAGAGCTTTTGAACAATGCTTTGCTTTCAAAGTTTGATAGTTGGCAAAGTTTGACAAAAATCAACATTTTCTATGGCCATAAATAGGCGTTCTTAAGTGCTGCCTGTTCCCAGAGTTTATGGGTGCTCTGATAGTTATTAACAGTAGCAATCAAACATTTTTATTGGTGTTTGTATGGTTGGGGGGAGAGTTGAAAATACAGGCTGGAACTCCACTATTCCTAAAACCTTGAAATAAATTGGAGGGTATCTGTGTTGTTCTGTTTGTTTGTTTCCTATTATTGCTGGTGGAAGGGAGTTATTAAGTTATCTCTTGAGCTAGTACCGTTTCTTGTTCCACTATGGACATGGCTATGGGGGGAATAATATTCTAGTTTTTTAGCAACGTGTGCCACCTGAACTATACCACCAATAGGGCAGCTACAGTAATAAAATGTTCTACTGCCATTCTAAAAATACTTTCACTGATTAATTTTATCTTCATCCATGAAGGATAAGATCTGCAGAATCTAGCGCCTGCAGGAATATCCTCCTAGAGATTAGGACTGAAATTTTATTTTAAAAATAACATTCTAACTGACTTAGCGTTTAATCTAATGAGTAAAATAACCTAATTCTGTTGTGTTTAAGTAAAAGTAAATACCTTATTGAGCTACGCTTGATCCCTGGTGATTCCTTGAATACTGCCATGTGGTTTTCCTTAAAACTTTACAGAAGCTGATTGGTGTCGTGGTTAAGGTAAGAAAACCAGGATGCTCTGAATTCTAGGACACCCCCCCCCCCTTAGGAATGAAAGTCAGCTGGGTGACTTTGGGCAGTCCTTCTCTTTCAGCCCAACCCACCTCACAAAGTTGTTGTCGTTGTAGAGAAAACAGGAGGCATGATCATTAGATATGTTCATTACATTGGGTTATATATAAAAAAGCAGGATAAAAACCTAATAATAACGTACACCTTTTTGTATTATGTGTAATTTTTTATCCACTATGATAACTAAGATATCTTACTTTGGCAGAAAGGTGAGATAAAAATGAATACATGAATTCACAAATAACAATACGCTTCATGCAAGTCAGCCTAATTTAGTGCTGTGAGTTGAATGTATTTTATCACTGGCTTCATACTGTAGGTTTTTGAATTGGACTTCAGGCCTTGGCTAAGGAACATAGTGATATAAACTTTGAGAACAGTATCTTTAGTTCAATACACTTTCTTTTTATCCATCCCTCTCTCAGTTGCCCAAAACTTTCATAGTTCCTGTTCCAAAAATCGAAGACCATATACCTAGTCCTCAAATGTTGAAAAATACCTCCCACCTTCAGTGTGATTGAACATGCTGGCTGTGGATAATTCAGCAACAGTTGGTGCAACATCAGTTCACTTTAATTCAGTTTTCGCCATCCTGGGTGCTGTCCAGATAAATAAAGTTTGGGTCTCCAAATTCTCTTGCTAGCAGTAGAGGCCTGGAGTAACTTCTAGGATTTAGGACAATATAATCTAATGTTTGAAGAACAAGACATTCTCCAAATAATTTATTTCACTTCAAATATTTTCTGTTCCTGTTTATCATAATAAGTGAGTTTATATGTGTGTGCATCTTATTCCTCATAAATAATTCCATTGCTTGAAACTGATTAAAGTTATTTTCCTCCTAAATGACCACTAGAGGGAAACCTTGAATTACATGATGCTTGTATTTATTTTTTTGTTAGCACTGCAACATGATCTGTCCACTTAAGACTTCAGCTATTCACTTAATGTGAATCCACCCTAACTTTTGAACTTCTTTTGACTCTACCTTCTGTAAAATGCCGTATGACTGTTTAATAAGGCACTATCAGAGTGGTGTGGTCACAATAATTTAATACAGTTTTGTATCCAATGTTGTAGAGCTCAGGATCTTTATTAGAAAACCTGGTTAAGAGTAGGCTTCTCTTTGAAGTCATCTATTTTTGACATTCAACTCCAGTTTAATGATAAAGACCATGAGAAAGAGGGGACTATATGTGCCCTTGAAGCTACTCTTGAGTAGCCCACTAAGGTAGGAAGGTTACTCTGTCACAATCTCGACCCATCATGGTATTTGGTGTATTTTAATTAAATTATTTGTCTTCATGATATATATATAAATTAGCACATATGCACTTTATGCATACTTGTGTCTACCATCTTAATGGTGCATTTGCTCATTTTTTTCAAACGGCCACTCTAATGTGATTCCAAGCAGAGAGGCTTCCTAAGAAATGGTACACCAGGTATAACAAGGTTGGAGACGTGACAATTGCAGCTTGTTTTATCCTCTCTCTTGTCATCATCACCCCTTATCTTAACTGCTGACTCACCCAATTTGCTGCAATAGTTACGGCATAGCAGGTAGGAATGTTACCTGCTGTGACAGGTATATCTGATTACTGTATCTGAATTTCAAGGACCATGCATCTGAATCCTCCCCATGACAACCTAACATTAGAAGCCCCGGGGCTTCTGTGTGTGTGTGTGTGTGTGTGGATGTACAGTCTGAGATATAACTAAAGGTTTAGATTGCAAATGAAAGTGAGGGGAACTGGCTACATTTAGCATTGAAAGGTCTGGGAATAATCTGGTGACATCCTTCAAGTGCCTGAGAAGATGCTTCACTCAAGACAGGAGGCCCGTCTTCTATCATTGCTGAGTTCAGGGCATGGAATTCATAGGCTGCAAAAAAAAAGGTCTATTGGACTGTTTGGAGCAATTTCCACAATGGAAAAAGCAGTTTCACTGTGGAACCAATTACCAAGGAACTGGTGAGCTCTCCTTTGCTGGATGTGATCAAGCAGAAATTGGATAAACATCTCTCAGGGATGTTTTAATCTGGATTCTGGTTTGAGCCAAAGGGTAGGTCTGATACTCCTGTCCAATTGTAAAATTCTATGGCAATCACATTCTCTTGCTTCAATAAATCAACTAGTTGTGGGTGCAGAAGCACTTGTGAGATATTCACTCAACTCAAGTGAGGCACCCATTATCCACAGTAATCATGTGCTTCCACTTTTTCTACTCTTTAGCACTGAAATGAGGCTCCCCTTCCTCTCACATGTACAAACCAAATTCACAGATGACTGTTAAGTGGAAATAGCACAATGAAATTAGTAAGATCAATACAAATAGTTACACCAATAAAGCAATTAAACCAATAGAGTGATGTTAAAAGACCTACACAAGCAACATGGTCCATATCTGACATTTGAAAAGAAATTCAAACTTAGGTCATCCCAAGTGGGGGTGCTATAACCAGAGAATCTGCATTTCCAATAATCCCCAGCTAAACTTCCAACAGTAAATGTAGGAAAGGCTGAGCGAGCCAATAAATTTCATTACCTATAAGAGACATTTTTTATATATATTAATAACAAGTGCTGATATCAGTTGGAAATATATCAGCACAAACACAAATTTAGCTGAATCTAAATATGAATCAGCAACATCCACCAACAAAATCAGAAACAAAGTTCTGCTGAATCAAAAAAGTAATTATCATTAAACAGTAAAACTTTCTATACTATAACTTTCCAATCTATTTTACCGTACATATCTTGTCCGGTTCGGTTTCATCCAACATATTATTCTAGTGTTCTCAGGGGGTCAAATTTCAAGTCAAATATAACTTTCTTTGCTTTTTTTTTCTGGTATGGTAGAGGAAAAACAAACTTTTTTCTCCACAAGTTTCCATTCAATATTATGGAAGAGCATTTGCTTATCTTCAAAGATGGTAAAGATTTTGGTGAAATTCTCGTAAGAGTGAAGGGCACTTATTTATTTATAAATTGATCAAGGGGTATGTGAATATGTGAACATGTGGGTATATGTGAATCAAATCTTTTGTTTTTCCTTTTGCAATTATCTTTATAGCGAGCTGCTTTAATAAAACCCCACAGAAAAGCATCACAACATAATTCCCTCTATTGGAATTTTTAAGTGTGAAGTATGGGTCATTAAAGAGGTTTCAGAATGACACTGAGGTATAACATGAAAATCATCAAAAAAAATTTCCAACAAGAGAGTCAGCTCAAAGTCAGTATTAAGAGAAAACTGTATGAAATGTTCAGGCAGCCTGAGGCTAAGATAGAAGAATCTTCAATCTGAAAGGAAGAGAATTCATGGCATGTGCTCCATGCTGTCTGTGTTTTGACATGCTTCAACTTGCTTGTCCAGTCACTGCCAGTACATAATCTTCGGGCTCCTGATCGTGTCTTTGCTAACTTTAAGAAGTTCACTGAGGTTTATGCATTTCATCCTCCCATGTTTTCATGAGAGCTTTTTTCCTCAGCTTTTATGTGGATTCCCTGGGAATACTTATTAGGCTACTTTGAAGAATAGGATATTGCACTAAGCAGATCTTGGGTCTGATCCACAATTTCTTACTTTCTATACAGCTGTAGTTTATTTTGGTCACCATCCCTTCCTTCAAGTTGTGACTTTCTCATAGAGTTTTACAGCGATCATGTGAGGTGGGATTTACCAATTGTTGCATGAAGAAAACCTTGAGGGAGGCGGAGAGCTTTTGACTTGTCTCCTTGTGACAGGAAAATGCATTATGTTGATGATGCATTTGAAGTGTTTTTGATGACCATGTGTTCAACTGTGAGAAATTTATTGTTTATTTTGTTTGGCGCAAACAATAAAGTGAGTTTTCTTCCTTTGAAATAAAATTATTTATCCAACACAAGGAGTGAGGTAAGTGACTATCTACTCCCAGTCTTAAATCTTAAGTAGCTGAGATCATTAATGTCCTTTCCCACAATATTTCAGGAGTCCACTTTCTTATTATGAGATCCAACATGCCCAGTTAATTGAGTTAACAACTTTTTGTTTGGAATTGTCATGTCTTAATTTATTAATAATGACACTAAATCCTGTTTCTGAATAAACCAGTTACTCAGAAGTCATGAACTTTTCTACTAAGGGAAACAACATTCAAAAGGCGAAAAGGGTAGGGACTCTGGATCTCGGTGGGAAAGCTGTTCCATAGGGCAGGGCTGCTATGGGTAAGGCTCCAAGGTCCCACCCAAATACATTGTTTTAATAGAAGGACTTGGAGTGTATGGACAGATACCCTCAGGGAGACAAAAAGCTACATTGTGCTAATATTAAGTTCATTCTTGAAGAATAGTTCCTTGTGTAGCCTAAAATGATACTATCTATACATAAGAAAAAATATCAGAAATTTGAAGGAGTAGGAAAAGTAACAGAAAGATGAGTAGAAAGATGAAAGATGAAGGCTCTTTAATCACTTATAGATTCTCTTAGAACCCACTGGTTAAATACGTTTTTATGGGATTAGTTTCTTCTTCGTATTGGTAGGAGTACATAGTTAAAGGAAGGGAAACCTGACTTTTCCACACTATACTTCCAGTAGTTTCCATAAACAGGGACTATTCTAAAGTTGGAACTAGGGTGCAAAAGAATTGTTCAAAGCCATATAGTGAGGAAGATTCACAGACAGAGTTTTTTTTTTCCTTCTCCTCACCAATTCTGCTTCTTTTCACATAAAAAATAGAACCCGTACCTCATCCCTATTTCAGGAATTCACTGCTCACATGTCTTACTAGCCTTCAGACTTTTGCAATCAGACAAGCAATGTTATTCATTAGTGTTTCAGTTAAGAACTCAGATTGGGGAACCTGTTTTTTCCTGCAAATAATGTACTTTGGACTTGTCATCTAGAAATTAGCTGATGCATATTTATGACCCATAAATGCCAAATATGCATATGACACACTGAGGTCTTTTATCCGGAAAAGAAAAGGAAAGCCAGGGCTGTCTGAGAGAAATGGAACCTTCATGCTAATACTCTTTCCAAGCAGTGGCTATGAAATGTCAAATCTAAAAATAGTATTGTCTGTCAACATGACCGATAAATACCGGAATATGCAACTCCAACTAAATTGGTGAATCGTTATATTCTTGTATTGAAGAGCTAGCATATAGTAATCCTGCCTGACCCTAACTGCTGTCTTCCAGAAGTGTTGGATGACGACTTCCATCATTTTGAGCCATCAACCTGATAGCTGAGAATGCTGATGGCTGTAGCAAAACATCCCAGCAAAGCACCAGCTGGGGAAGACAGGTGTCAAACAAATCTGACAATCACTGCTATGATCTCAATAAAAGGGTATTGGGGGGGGGGACCTTCAGTGATATGTATACAGAGTTATTACCAGAATGATTATCACTTTGGGCATTTCAAAGTATATTAATGCTAGTATGATATTAAACATGGATTTGATTTGAAAGAAGAGTTCCTTGTTACTTCATCATGCATAAATCTTTATTTTAGCTTTACAGGAGCTATCTATGATGCTAGTATTTAGTAAGGTACTTTGACACTAAATACACTATCTGGCTATAGTTCTTTGCAGTAGTTATCAGTTGGATAATTGACTGATTTCCACGTAATCCACTCCTGGGAACCTATAATACAGTAACAAGTTTTATACAAATATGAAAATGCTAATTAGAATGTTATGTCCTAAACTTTGGAGTACCTTTAGGATAGAGTATTATCTGGCTATAGCACAATTGTGGAAAACAGATTGTATGCCAACATATCAGGAAGTAATTCAAAAAATCTATACATGCGCAGAAATGGATAAATTAACTCTAGAATTAAAAGACAAGGAAGACTCAAAATATTTTATAGTATGGAATAGATGGTATAAGTGGATAAACCAAAGGAAAAAAGGGTAAAGACAAGAATTAGGGAAAATGCAAGTAATAAAAAAATGCACTGTCAGATAGATAGAATAGGTAAATAAGTCACTGTTTGTATATTTGTATATATGTGTTTATATAATCACATGTATTTAGTTGGTTAGTGTAATTGTGGATTGAAAATGTAAAGTTTAAGAGTGAGAAAATTTGTATATTTTCTCTTTTTTTTTCTTGTCAATATTTTTAAATTCAATAAAGTTTGTCTTTTTAAAAAAAGGATAGAAAATTATTGCTTAATTTAAAAAAAAATCAAATGAGATATAGATACAAATTTGGATCTTTGCAGTCTTGGACCATAAATTGCTCACACCTACTCTAAATCATATAGCTTTTATTTCTCACCCATATGTTATGGATTAGATTTTAATTGTTTCCATGTTGTTGTTTTTTTTAAAAAAACTTCGCTCCCATTTTGATATCATTAAAAGTGAACTATAGGATATATTGCAGCTGAATTATTGTTGTAGGTGTTTCTGATTGTGTTGGTGCATTAAATGAGTCATTTCTACCTATTTTATGATTGCTGGAGTGATTCACTGTATCAGTATTTTGAAAGCCCGGAAAAGAAAGAAGCAGAAAGGTCATTTGCTTACCTTTGAATTCTAGATGCTGAGAACTGATTCCTGCTTTATGTTGTGATATTAGTGCCCCAAACAGCAGCAGTATAAGTTCAACAGCTGAAGTAGATGGCAATGAACAAATTGAAATCAGAATTCTTTGTATTCAGTGTATTTCCAAGTGAAAATTTCACTTGATTTATCAAGTTCACACATTCTGGGTTTATGTGAGAGAGGTCATGTTTCTCTCAGACAAATGGTATTGCATATGTTGCATATTATCTATAATTGATTACTGTGCTCCCAGAATAATTAGTAATAACTTTGTGTGCATGCATATGCACACCCATGAAATTTTCATTTGTTTTTGTTTAGAGTGGTCTACTAATTATATCTTACCAAAGTATGTTGCACACATTTTTATGTTTGCAATTCATCTGTTTGATCCATGTATAGATTTTGTGACTGAATTTGAAAATTAAAACTGCATCCAAATGAATAAAGGAAATTACTCTCTATGGAGGGAGATGCAAGAATGAGTCAATATGTACATGTATCCAAGAACATTTGTTATGACAAATTGATGTTGGCTTATAATGCAGTCAGACTTAGGGACATGAGCTGCAGTCAGACCTGCATATGGATCATGTGATTCAGCTAAAGTTCAGGACTATAAGCTGATGAACAAAATAGTCATGTCGGTATGCTTTAATATCTTGAAAGTTTGTACAGAAGACAATTAAAGCCTGAATTGAGAAATATGAAAAATCTTGTATTTACATGAAAATTAATTCAAATTAATTTGAAAATTTAATTTTCAAAAATTAGTTTTAAGAGTTTATATTCCCAAACTGTTGCTAAAATAAAATAATGATTTCCAGTAATTGATGTATTTTTACACATTTAAAAATCACATTTTCCATTGATGGTACCATTAGAACTAGATGAAAATCCTTCCAAATTTATCAGTAAGTACAGCCTTTTAAAAAATAAAATTGCTTTGTCCAGTCTTTCTGTTGTGTAGTGCTGTCTAGTCAAGTTTGGTGAAGTAGTTAAGCATCAGGCTAGAAATGGGGAGACCGTGACTTCTAGTGACCGTGACTTTTAGGGGAAGTGAAGTCATCAGGGTGGCTTTGGGCCAGTCATTTTCTCTCGGCCCTAGGAAGTAGACAATGGCAAACCGCTTCCAAAATCTTGCCAAGAAAACTATGAAGACTAGTCCATATAGTTGCCAGGACTTAAAACTAATTTGATGACACACACACACAAAAATGTCTATCATTGTATTGTTTCCATAAATTATTCTGTCATTTCTCAACAATTGGATTTGCAAGCTTTATGAGAAAATAAAACCAATTGGTGGTTATATTCTAGAACTTTAATATATATCAGCTTACTTGTAACAGGTATAAAGGTAACCAGGGGATGGAGTGTTTCAGATTATAAAAAATGGTAGGCCCTCTTTCTCCATAATTCTTAATGGTGTTAATGTTGGTATGTTGAGCCTTACCTTAAATCAATCAATAGCAGATAAGAAAAAAGTTAATTTGAATCAGAAGTTGTCTCATGTTTGGTTTTGGTTAAATTATTAGTCAACCAGATTCTGAAAATGCCACTGATTGACTGATTATATGCCATAAAGTTGGTGTTAATTAGGCCTGGCTACATAATTTTCACCATGATGATCTGTCTCTAACATGGTTTCTCAGGTCTTCCAATAGTGGACTCATCATTACTATAACAGAGGAGTCCTTGATACTCTCTGAGCTTGATTCTTACAAATGCTACATTATCAGGTAACATCAGTGCTACAGAGGAGAAGGGTTTGCTCTCTGTTTATATGCAGTGGCTCAGCCTGTCAGTGTTGGTGGAAATGTTGTTTTCTTCTTGGTAGTAGAAGAAGAATAGGCTTGAATAGGCTGTTGTTTACTGTTTGATTGTTTGTATGAGTTGGTAGATCCTTGATTGGGGTATTGTTTATAGCTTGATCCTGTTTTTATCTCTTATTTGGCAAGGAAGTGTTCTGGGTTTTTGTTTCATTTTTAGCTTTTTGATTATCTCTTTTGAATGGTGTGTAAATTGTTTATGTGCCTGTTGATGTAACTGAACTCATCCACTGGCCTGTTGGTTATCCGTCTTTTCTCTTCCCTTCCACTTTTTTCAACTTTATAGATTTTGCTAGAGACCTAGATATTCACATAATATGTCTACAGTAGGATAATTTGAATCTGGCCATCTGGGCTTTGAGTGAGAATTCTAGATTGATTTGTTCAGTGATCCAGTTGTTTTGTTTTACTGGCTGTCCATGATGTTCTTAGGAGTCTTCTTTAATACCTAAGTTCAAAAGCATCAATACTCTTCCTATCCCATTTCTTCAGTTTTTGTAAATATAGTTACATCACAGCATCTGAATATCTTTTCCAAGGCTTTCACAACTCCTGTACTCAGTGTTAATCTATGATATAGTCTGTGATGTATTTCAAACCTTGTTCAGTCATAAGAAGCAAGTTCTCTTTTTTCAGAACTGGCAAGATCTGGCACCACAGAACACTTCCAAAGCAAGTGTTGACTGCAGTGGCCAAGCTACTAGTTATTAAGTCTGCATTACTATTAATCTTCTCATCGTTCCTATCACCCATCTCCTCCCACTTATGACTGTAACCTTGTTGCTGGTATCCTTATGATTTATATTGACTGTTTCCTAATATGATTTGATTGCTTAATTGTTCCCTATGACTATCATTAAGTGTTGTACCTTATGATTCTTGACGAATATATCTTTTCTTTTATGTACACTGAGAAAGTATGCACAAGACAAATCCCTTGTGTGTCCAATCACACTTGGCCAATAAAGAATTCTATACTATACTATACTATCTATACTACATTTATGTCTATCTCTCTGGCCAATGGTGGAGCAGGGACCTCTGAACAATGGCAGCCATAACCATGCAATCAAAGCCTTGCTCTTTTTTATATATGCCACACAGGACATCTGCCTAAAAAACAAGCAGAATTTCATGGACTTTCCCTGCTTCCCCCCCACCCCCTTGCACACAAGTGCTGTAATTAAGCCCTGTCAGAGCAGATTGTGTGATATTAGACATTTCTAGGAGAATGTGGATGTGGCTCCTTATTCTGATTGTGACTTTTCACCCAGTTAGTTTGACAGTGCTGCCAGAATCATTAGTAAGATCTAACTATTGGTAAAGTTAATGAATGACTGGATTTATCACATGTGATATAGTATTCTGGTAAATGTATGAGTTGTAACTGTTTTTTTTATCCATGGCAAGATTTTGTAAAAGAGAAATCCTTCTATCATGCATTTTGTCACAACTATTTTCAAAATTTCAGGCATGCTTTCCAGCTCCAAAAGGCTGGGAAAACTTATGTTAAAAATGTAAGGAAAACACAGAGGAAAAACATACTAAGTCTGCTGTCTGGTAGAATTAGGGAAGTAGGGATAAGGAAGGTGAAGAAACCTTTATAACCTTGTAAAGAAGTAAGAGAAAAAAAGAAGAAAAAGAGGATAAATTGGGAGGTTGTAGCATCCAGTAGGGTAGATCCCACAGAGGACATCTTATTCAAAGCCTCCTCAACTTTGGAATATCGCAGCATTTCTAAATGAACATGTAAAAGAAAGAGACTCTAGAAAGAGTGCAGAGAAGAGCAACAAAAATGACTAGGGGACTGGAGGCTAAAACATATGAAGAATGGTTGCAGGAACTGGGTATGTCTAGTTGAATGAAGAGAAGGACTAGGGGAGACATAATAGCAGTGTTCCAATATCTCAGGGGCTGCCACAAAGAAGAGGGAGTCAAGCTATTTTCCAAAGCACCTGAGGGTAGGACAAGAAGCAATGGGTGGAAACTAATCAAGGAGAGAAGCAACTTAGAACTAAGGAGAAATTTCCTGACAGTGAGAACAATGAATCAGTGAACAACTTGCCTCCAGAAGTTGTGAATGCTCCAACACTGGAAATTTTTAAAGAAGATGTTGGATAAACATTTGTCTGAAGTGGTGTAGGGTTTCTTGCCTAAGCAAGGCGTTGGACTAGAAGACCTCCAAGGTCTCTTCCAACTCTGTTATTCTAAATGACATGTTCTAAATGAGTTCATAATTAGAAATTCACATCTACAACTTAAAACTGAACCAACTGAATGGATATGAAACTGCCATTAATAGTTATAACTATCTAATCCTCCAATAGTAACTGGAAGGAATTTTCTTTTTATGGTCTTAAAAGGCAGATGGGGTGAACTGCATGTAGCTTTGTATACAATGATTTTTTTTTTATATTTGAAAAATGAGTATTTGTACTGTATACAATATTTGGCTTTTAAATACTATGTAACAGGCGAATAAGCAAAAGTAGCCTACGCAAATTGCATTCAACATTTGTTTCCTCCAGGTTGTAATGTAAATATTTTATGTTTAAGTTCCGGATGATTATTGTGCAATATTAGCACTACTTGAAAATCAAGTTAAACTTTCACTTCCTTTTCAGTGGATTTAGCTTGTATATCTTTGTTGTGAATAACCTGTTCATCATTTCAATGCCATCCCAAAAAAGCTTAGCTTGGTGTTTAATGGTGTGTTATAATGTTTTTGCTGTTAACATTGAAAGGTGCAAATATGGTTTACATATTCAGTAGGTTTTAAAGTTCCTTAACTATATATATATAAACAGGCACTCATTGATGATAGTGAAAGGTTGACATCTCCAATTCTCAATTATAGACAAAAACATCAAAAAGACAAAAATCACTTCCTAAATCAGGTTGGTTTTTTAGCTTGACCAGATAATTGTCTTAATTTTTATTATTTACTTATTAACCATACAGAATTTTGTTGTGGCATTGTAAGAAATGTGAAGGTTCCAACTTACATGATCTTACCCGGTCAGAACTTTTTGTGATTTCAAATCAAAGTACAATCTTTAATTCTGGCATAAAATATAACAGTTAATATAAATGTGATAGTAAATTGTATTCCTAATATATGTTATTCATCATTTTATAGGGAGTTTTTGCTTTATCAAACCTGGGCTCGACAGCGAGAATACTTTTGCAAAAATTGAAACTTCCAATTCTTCCTGATGGTGAATAATACATCCAAGATATGTGCTTTTCATCAGTTTTTGTAATGTCATAATATTCTAGAAAAAAAGAAGATAAAAAAACAAGTTTCTATATGGTCTAAATGTAATGTTAAGTATAGGGATTCAATTAATTTTATATTAAAACTACATTTATCTTATTTTTTTCTTGTCTTATACTTTTTAATGTTTACTTTATTTTAATCATACTGTGTTTCCCCAAAACACTTATGTCTTATATTTTTTTGAACCCTGAAATAAGCGCTTGGCCTTATTGCCATGCGCTCAAAAGCTCGATTGGGCTTATTATCAGGGGATATCTTATTTTGGGGAAAACAGGGTAATATATGCACATGAGTTACTATATAATCAATAGTGTATTTTGCTGTAGTTGTTAAAATTCACACAAACGCTCTTATATATTGCAGTTGTTGCAGTGTGATCCAGGTACAACCTCTACTCAGTGTAGGAATCCACTACTACATCATTCTTAACTGCAGTCTTTAGTGAAGGAGACCACTTCACTAAAGTCTCCACTTCCGGGGGCAGCCCGTACCATTAGGAGAATTTTCTGAGTACAATCCAAATTGGCATTCTTGTTACTTAAACTATCATTGTTCTTTCATCTGGAGCAATTCAGAACAATGTTGCCCCATCTTCTATGTAACAGTCCTTCAGATACTTGAAGGCAGCTATCTCTCTGCATTGTTCTCTCCTCCAGGCTAAACATACCCAATTATCACACAATTTTTTAAGTTTTCATTCCAGGCTTCTTATCATATTAGTTATTCTTGTCTAGATAGGTCCTAATTTGTAAACATCCTTCCTAAAATGTGGTGCCCTGGAGGTGATATTCTAGGCATGATTTCACCAAGGCAGAACAGAGAGGAGCAATGACTTACCTTCATCATATTGTTATATTTAAGCAAGTGCAGTCTAGGCCTACATTTGCTCTTTTCTTTCTTATTTTCTTCCTGCCTGCCTGCCTGCCTGCCTGTGTCGTTCTGTAGCATGAGTGTCAAACTCACGTTGTTGTCATGTGACATATCGGGGCTTTCCCCCCTCCTTTACTAAATTGGGCATGGACGTGGCCAGTGTGTGACACATCCGGCCCACAGGCCAGGAGTTTGACAGACCTGTTCTGTAGGTTCAGATTCATCTTATATTACCAAATATAAAACCTTTTTCTAATGTGTTGGTTTCCTCTATCCTCTATTTTTATTTTTTTCCTACCCCAATTAAGGACTTTGCATTTGTCCAGTTGAAATTTGATGTTTCTGACACTTGCTCCAACCGTTCAAAATCCCCTTGAATCCTGTGAATTGCAGCTCTTGGTGTTTTATAAGTTCCTGGAAAAATCATGGTTTCTTTTGTGAATGAGTCAAAGGAGATCCAATTTCCTGCTTGTTTTTGTCCCACCAAAGGCATTTGTGGAAGGTGATGAAAGGTTGGTGCTTCCCTCCAATAGTGTGGGAATTGCCAGATAGATCACAGAATTAGGTTTCTGATCTCTTATGTTGCCTTCCGTGCCATTGGCTTTAGGCCTATAAACAAGGTTGCTATGACTCACTTCTCACCAAACCAAATAATTTCAGGAAGATATGCTAACTGTAAATATTTGAAAGAAGTAAAACAAGGTTTTATCTATCAATTAACAGGATGTCAGTTTCTCTGACATCATTATTTTCTCTTTGTTTGTTATTTGGCTCTACTATTTTATGTAATATTTATTTGAATAATTTTGTATGCTAAGATAATTTTCTGTTTTGGAAGATAAATTATGCAGTGATTTGACTTTTATTGTTACAAATAATAGCTTTTGTATTATATCAGTATAGACAAGATGAAGGCTGTAATATTTTACAAATATTTAAATATTTTACAAATATTTTATATTTGAGAGTAAATGTTACTGAATTAAGTTGTATTTACTTCTAAGCAGACATGCATCAATTATAATATAATGTGGCTTTATGGTTCAATGGAGCTTGAGACAATCTGTGTGAACTATTCATAGGTATGGGGAATTTAGTGTAGGAAGATGAAGAGGAACCATAGCATATGGATGAAATAATTAGCAAGTTCCACTGGTGTGTGCCAGTTGAATAAAGCCAATATTGGTGTCATTAAGAAACTATAGGATGGTATCACCATTCTTGGACAACTCTTAGTAGTGCTCAGAGTCACTATAACACAAAGTTTAATTGCATGGAGTGTACCTACATTGCATAAGAGGCACTTTCAAGCAGAGACATCCCAACAAGCTGCTGTTTTTATCAGATTCCTAAGAAAATTCTTAGTGCTTTGGTTTTCCTACAGATGCAAAAACAAATTTCTGTTTCCTCTGTCTACTTTTAAAACAAACCTATTTCCTGTTATTGTAGATACACACATTCCTCTTACCCTGATTTGGAGGATAAATGAAATTGAGTTATATGCATCAAGTTCCATTGCAAATATATTGCAATGCCTTTCTCTACAATATGTTTAACCTGGTTGCAATTATATATATTTGTATAATTTACTGAACTGTAAACTAACAAAATAAATTGAGTTCATACAATGTGTTGAGCCACAAAAATCCTAAGATTAACAATAATCTTAACTAAGATTAATAATAAGTAGTTCCAGCGTGGGCATTCATTAGATTTTCAACTGACCTGGATAATTGTGTTTTATGAACACAGCCTCTGATACTGAATATTAGCTTAATATTAAGACATACTGCTTCAGGTCACTTATAACTCAATTTATAATTTAAGTGGCCCTCCTACTATTTTCTCTGGTACTGACTGCACTGCTATAATTGCTGCTGCTACTAATACTAATCCTATTTGGTTACACTGAATTGTATCTGTACAGAACAGAATAGAACAGCAGTGTTTTATGTGGCATCTTCTCTATCCAAATATTGGGAGAAGAAAACCAAACAAGAAGAAACTGTAAGCAATTTTCATAAATCTTTGCAGGTAAAATTGATCATATTCATCTCAAGTTTGACAATAATGCTAGACTGGTTATCTGCACCTCATTTCAGTTAGACTTTTCCCAGAATGTGATACTGAGAATGATTTGGTTGTTTGTACTATGCCACAAACTAGATAGTTGTTCTTAAAAAAAAGAAACAACCAAGAGGACTTTCTGGACTATTTGTCGCAATTGAGGTTTGAGTGCACTATTTTGCAGTACTTTTGATTCTTCCAGTCAGGACATGTCGTGAAAGCGTTGATGGAATACTACTGATTGATTCTAGGTCAACATGTTAGTGATATCCAACTCTGCTTTTCCTTGTTGCCCAACTGCAAGGGAGCAATTACTATCCTCCTGATTATCAGGAGTGTTTGTCAACATCATGTCTGGTATGTCAAAACCTTTCTCACAATATTTAACTGCATGAGTTGGAAAAGCTGTTTTGCTTTTGCCTAATTTCCTTTTATTTTAATGCTAAGATATCTCATTAAGTTGTATCGAGAGCCAGTTTGGTGTAGTGGTTAGGGCAGCAGGCTAGAACTGTGGGAGACCAGGAATTCTAGTCCTGCCTTAGGCACGAAGTCAACTGGGTGACCTTGGGCCAGTTACTATCTCAGCTTTAGGAAGCAGGCAACAGCAAGCCACTTCTGGAACCTTGACAAGAAAACTGTAAGGACTTGTTCAGGCAGTTGCGAGGAGTCAGTACTGACTCAAAGACATGCGTGCGCACATACTTTGATCTAATGACTTGGGTGAAAATATTAGCAAAGCTGTGCTAAAACAAGAGAAACATTCATCTTATCCAGCATCTTAGCTTTCAAGAGTTGCTAAGAAGCTTTTAGGAAGCCAGCACTGTTTTTGAACATTCTGTGATCCATTTCTTTTAAAATGGAGATTCATGCAGCTACATGGGTAAATATCCTCTGGCAATTTTATTACGACAGTGTAGGAAATTCTACAAATTGAACACTATTTTGTTTTGAATGGCTTGAATCTAGTCCTAATCAATTTCA
Organism: Pantherophis guttatus; assembly: GCF_059756535.1. Classification (NCBI taxonomy): domain Eukaryota; kingdom Metazoa; phylum Chordata; class Lepidosauria; order Squamata; family Colubridae; genus Pantherophis; species Pantherophis guttatus. The sequence goes on along the minus strand of NC_142064.1, from coordinate 29,809,477 downwards.
TTGTTCTAGCCTTGAATAATCAAGGCTAGAATTCTCAAGGGAGAAAGAGAGGAGAGTTTTTGTGGGGGTGGGGCAGGGGCTTCAAGTCAGTGTCAGTCCTGGCAGTTGCCTAGAGTAGCCCCTGAAGTTTTGTTGGTGTGATTTCAGAAGTGGTTTGACATTGTCTTTTACTTAGGATAGAGAGGCCCATGGTCACCCAGTCCACTTTCTCTATCCTTGGAATAATCCTATAATTATTTCTGACTTAATTTTATTGTAATTCTAAACTAAAGCTTATATACTCCACCTCTATCTCTTTTTCCCTGCTAGTCACAAGAAAGAGATCAGTGTTTTTCAGTTCCATTTTAAGCTAACTGTACAGCAATCTGTTATGCTCATGCATAGATCTGTGCTTAATATTAACTATGGTTTATGAAAACAAGATAGCTTAGAAATCACAATTTGAACTTGGAATGTTTCCCTAACCTTTTTGTCTGGTTGAAACTTGAATGATTCTGATTAAAATTTATTGAGATCTGCATTTCAGCATTGGAGATGCAGCCGGGAGTGAAAGTGGTTAAACCAATCTAAAAATAAAATGGAGGAAATTTGCAAAGTATGCAGAACTTGACAGTTTGCCTGAAAATAAATTAAGATTACTTCTTGGCGCTCAGGATGTGTGCTTCTCTTTTAAGCCATAGTTAAGACAAACTGCAGTTTGAGTTTGAGCATAGGCATAATACCCTGTTTCCCCCAAAATAAGACATCCCCTGATAATAAGCCCAATCGGGCTTTTGAGTGCATGGCAATAAGGCCAAGAGCTTATTTCAGGGTTCAAAAAAAATATAAGACAGGGTCTTATTATCGGGGAAACACGGTATTCCTCCAAGCAGTTTGTGGCTGTGTGAAAAGGCAATGGATAACTTCCAAGCTAGCAATTCATTCACATAACAAAACATCCTGGGAGGTGGGCAGAAATTACTGTAATACCTGGAACATTTTGATTGCTTTATTCACAGTTTTGAAATACACTTTTCATTTTCCATTTTCATTCTGCTCTTCTCATTTTTTTTGTACATTATGTTTTTATACTGGTTCTTGTTTGAAAATCCCAAACCATAACAGAATTAAGCCAATCCACAAAAGAAAATATATGGTGATTTAATCATTAGGGAAGACCAAGATATTCTGAAAAAGTTTTTAAAAGGTTCCTAAAGTACATCATGTTTGGCATAGTACAGAGGACAATGATACTGTAGTTCCTGATCCCCCCCTCATCACCCCCCCAATCTCCTTCCCAGGTGGCTGTGCAACTCCTTCAACACAAAATTCCCTCCACTGTACACTTGGAAGGAATGTGAGAAAGACTGCAATTCTAATCCAAGAATTCACAACAACCCAGCAATCCTGTGCTACATGTATTAAGAACTATTTGTTCAAAATATGTAATGCAAGGTTAGGTGCTCTTCTTGCAGCAGGGGCGGTAGTTCATAGAGAAAGAAAAGGGGAAGGACATGCCTGACATCAGCTCCCCTCCCTTCTCCAGAACGAGAAACTCACAGATTGGAAAAGAGAGCCCAATCAGGCAATCATGCCAAGATTTTAGCCCTCCTCCTGGCACTTTTTTGTATACATATTCAGGAGTCACTCAAGCAGCTGCAGCATATTAGTTCCAGTAGTTTTGACAGGCGCTGCCACAGGACTGCGACTCGGTGCATTGTCCCTTCGCTCCGTGTTCACTTACCTAGCTGGCAAGAGTGAAGGCTGTTTGGCAGCATGGACTTGTCATGGAGAAGCAATGCCTGATAGGTTCGGTGGAGGAGTTTGCTTGTTTTTCTTCTTCCCTTCCTCTTCTTTGCAATTCAATATTGAAAGCAGGCAGCACCATGTTACAAGCCGAACAGGCTGAATCAGAGGTGCAGCTTGGCACAGTTCCTCAAGACTGAATGAGCAAAGGATTTTTTTTTTTCCCTTTCCAAGGCAGCCAAAACAAATATCACGTTGCATTTATAGAGATTTCGTTAATATAAGTTGCTTTGGAAACATGGCTCAGCAAACAACAAGCCCAGACACCTTGATTGTACCTGAAGTTGACAATACACACTGTCAAAATCCATGGCTTAACGAGGATCTTGTGAAAACCCTGAAGGAAAACCTGTTGCAGCATGAAAAGCTCAAGATATCCCAGAAATCTTCATCAATTTCACCGAAATTGTCACCCATCATTTCTCCCAGAAATTCGCCAAGGCTGTTGCGCAGGATGCTTTTGAGTAGCAACATACCAAAACAGCGCCGGTTCACTGTGGCACATACCTGGTAAGATCTGAATTGTACCCTCCCTCCCCTCACTCTTTCCTTTTTTTTTTTTTTGGATAATGTTGCAGTTTTGTAATGCAAGATTCCTAACCCTTCCTCTCAAACTCCTGGAGATAAAGACCAGATTTGATACCCTTAAATAGTAGCAATAGTAGCAATAGGAATTAGACATGAAATCTTGTTCCATTACAGTCAAACTACTTCTGATATTAAATTGAGTGAAGCGAATGCTGCTCCAGGAAACAGGAAGGAAAAGCAGCAGGGCTGCCAAAACGGCATTTACTTTTTTTGTCGCTTTCAAAGGACACTTTGTTCCCTTCGTCAGCTCTCTGGAAGATTTAATTTATGTGAAGAGCATGAAAAAAATTGAAAAAAATATTTATCTGACTTACTCTTAAACGATGAAATGATAACATCCTTTTCTTCCCCTCTACCATGTTAGGTGGGCATAGAGGAACAGTGTCTCATATTGCAATTGCAAAACCTCTTAAAGAGGATATTATTAGATCTACCTCTCCATCAAATATAGATGGAGGAAGAGATGTAGAGCAAACATGAATTCCAGGCAGCTTGTTTTCAGATAACTGCTATGAAAAGGGGGGGGGACCCCTGCTTTTTCAATAGAAAAATCTATTAACTGCATTGTAATTGTGAACTGGACAGAATTAGTGTGATTCGAATGTATAGATGAATTTATCCATTGCTGAACTGACTGCCAGATTATTGCACTTATTTTGTTTCTAGTAAAATCTATTCTGAGGGGTTCTTGGTGGTCTCTGAGCTTGCTAGTTTTCTTGCAGGTATTTCATTACTGAAACTAGGTAAGATCATCAGTGCTAGTAAGGAGTTTGCTGTTTGCTGTCAGTTTATATTCTGGTGTCTTGCCCTGTCAGTGTTGGTGGAGGCGGTCTTAGGGATTCTTTGGTTGGGCTGTTTACTGTTGGCTTCTTTGGCAATTTCTTGATCGGGGTATTGTTTATTTGATTGTTGGTCTGATGTTAATTTTGGAGTTAATCTGTGCTGACCTGGGTGCTGATTGCTAAAGAAATCTATTCTTTAGCTATAACTCTCAGAATCACGTATTGGCTTCTCTAACGAAGGTTTTGATAGCTTTTTATAATTTTGCATGTTTTGAATTTTGTTGTCTGGATTGTTTCTTGGAGCAACTAGAAGAAACATGAAGCTGAAAACGGTATTGCAATAGGAATGGAGTAATCTCTGTATGCTCTTCACAGAACATTACTTTTTCACGTTAATATTCATGTCATTAAAGTGAGGAAGAATGCTTTGGTCCACAGCAGGTGTGACCAACAGACTGCTTGTGTCCCCATCTTATTTTTTGCAGTCTTTTACAACTCTCAACTGTGCACCTAGAATGCGTGACACATTTGCAGATTTTTTCAGTGCTACGTTTGTGGGGATCTTCTAAAAGAAAACAATGCCTAAAGAGGTGTGTTGAGCCTTTGATAATTTCAGTGCTCCCAAAGTCCCCAAAAACAGATAAAATAGCTATAAAATTTGATCCATCTTTTCAAGTAATTGTCACATATCACCACCATCTGGTCCTAAAAAGAGAGAAAAAGACAAAACTCTTCAGTCATGGCTAAAAAGGGTTGGTTACCAATAGATTATGTACTGTCTGTCACCCAAGCTATGATTTTGCCCTAGTTTGTTAAATGAGCCGCAAATCCTTGGTTTGCATAGGATGTTGAGCAACAAGCTTGGTTTACAAAGTACAGTAGCTGGCGTCCTGCAACACATAAAGCTTAAATCATACAAAGTACACTATGGTTTAGCATGAATGTGGAGCTGGGAATGCAGATTGCCTCTCCTTGCTATAAGGAGTAACAAAAGCCAATGCCTCCTTAAGACACTCAGTACATGTTGAGACTAAACAAATCCCTGTTGAGAAGTGCTTCAATTTATGTAGCTAGAACTCCTTGTCTATTATTGAATTATGATTGGGCATGATCACAAAATATATGAATTATATTTCTTTGTTGTCACACATTTTCAAATCTTTTTCCAAGTACCAATTAGGATACTTCTTATTTCATCTTTTTCATACCCTGGCAATAATTCTATTTCTTTCTTTCTCTTTCTGATGGAAATTGAGACTATTGGTATCTAAAAAATGGAATTCAGTATGAAGGGATGGGATGTTTCCTTTGGGGCTACAATTACTAGCAGAATCACTGATGGGAGTTGAAGTATGTTTCGTTTGGAAAACATCAGATTTGGGAAAGTTACTCTCGATCGTTCTTCCATTTGATGAGAATTAACATTCATACATAAATGTTTTGGACTTAATTGTAGAATGATCAAGGTTCCTAGATCCTAATAATCTTGTAGTACACATGTCAAAAGGAATTTTGGGTGGCGATACTTACTAACTTCAGAGCATGTGACTGGAACCTATTGTTAATAATAATTTTACTTGTATATAATCCTGCTCAGTTAAGGCTTATATGAAGATTTCACATTGAAAAGCCATAGCTCAGCTTTCTTCAAACTAGTACCCTTCAAAACTATTGGTGATCATGCCAGCTGGAAAGAATGAGCATTAAATTTTCTACATCTGAGAGGCTCTGGTTGGAAAAGAGCATTCAAACTCCCCATTGGTAATCGGAAGATTTGATTGCTTCTATTCCCAACATACAACTTCTCTTTCAAGTTCAACATTCCATTCAAACTGTTTATCTTGAAGTCTGAAATCTGTTTAAAATTCTGGTTCAGTGTTAGAAGATATTTATAAGGAAAGATTAGCATCTTACTTTGAGCTATTTATATAGGAAACTCCAGATTTCTATTAAAAGAATAATGCCTAAACTATCATTCTTTGTCCATGGCACTGTATAAAGGTCAGTTTTAAAGTTTTTTTATTTTCATTAGATATTTATTATTATTTTTTTCTCTTTCTCAAGAGCAGCTTTCTCTATTCTGGTGTTCTCTAGATGTGCTAGAATTACATCTCTGAGAATTCCCAGCTGTGGGGCAGTGGGAAAAAATTTGGTCCTAAAGCATTTGAAGGACACCCAGCTGGAGGAAGGCTGTTTAGACGTTCTTGACTATATTACTCATCTGTAAAAAGAGAAAAACAATTCCAAGACTGTTTTCTGGAAGAAATTACAATTGTAGAACTGTTGCTTGTGGGCTTCCATTTTCTGTGAGTTTCTATTTCCTAAATGCTCCATTTTTATTTTTATTTTTATTTTTGCATCCTGCATGGCTGTCCAATGATGAAAGTAAATTGATTTTCAAAAACAACTTATGATGTGTTAGGAAGAAAGATGATATTCCAATATTGTCCAATGTTCCTGTAAATAAGTTATGTTTTTTTTTATTATAATGACATTATAAATGTGATTATATGACATTCAGTGGCTTATCAATGAAATATATCTACCACAACCACAAGGGTTGTTTATAGGAACTGACTACGTTGGGCAATATACCTACAGTATGCAAATTCAATATGGTCTGTGATCTCACTTCAAGAAACTTTTCTTGGAAGAATCTTTTTGCTACATGAAATACTAGGCTCTATTTTCTGGACCTTTCTTCCCTCTCTTTCTTTCTCTCACATGCTCAACCATTATTTAAAAGATGCTGGGGAAAGGGTGATACAAATTTCTAATGTATTGATACTGTCAGTGAGGTTGATCTCTGAATTTGAAGAAAGAATGTATATCTGAAAATGACATTAATAAAACTTGATAAGTATTCTGTTCTTTTAAGATTGGAAAAAAAATACTCAGTTTGTTAAGAGGTTACAATAAAACAAATAGCTGTTCTTCAAAGTCTTTTCAATACAGGACCACATTTTCCAAGGTGTTTTGATTACTGATGTTGTAGGTGTTACTAATGAGTCACAGGCTATGTGTGGGAATTTTTCATCATAGAAGTTATATTTAGTTAGGATGTTAGATATACAGAATATTTTGAAGGACTTTACCTTAAGCCACAATACTGCAAACTTTTTGGTGCTCCCCCCATTGGTGCTTGGATGAATGGCTGAGCTAAGGCCCTGAGATCACCCAATGGACCGCAGGAACTCCCTTCAGAACTGGACCCATCTATCTGAGATAATTGTTCATGGTATTCCATGCAGGCAGTAGGTGTGCTTCAGGAACAGTTTGGCCAACTGGTGGGCTGAAGGTAGTCCGCTGCAGGGTATGAAGTGTGCCTGTTGGGAGAATAAGTCTAATGTTTGGGAATACAGGTAAAAAAAAAGCTCAAATTCACCTTTGGAATGAATCAGAGGTAGTTAATTCATTGTCCTTAGACCTTATTAATATCTATTAATACCAGAATATGCAGAGATTTATGTTCCTTCCCCTGCAGCGAGAAGAAGGTGTCAGGAAAAAAAAACCAAGAGGGATAGTATAAATTTGGATGTCACAGTAAAAGGAATATCAGTGACAAAGAAAAAGTGGAGCGCTCTACTCAGTTTGATCCTTGGGCTAGGTTCAGTCTCTTCCATCATAAGTGTGCAGTGGTACAATAAATGTTAATTGGTTCCGGGTGGTGTGATGAATACCAAAATTTATGAGTACCATACAATTTTTCCCATAAGGAATAATGTAGTGAGTCACAAGGCAGCTGACACTGACAAGTTCTAGCTTATGCATTGAGTACCAAACAAATGATGAGTACTAGGACAAAATTTTCACATCAAAATTTGTGGAGGACCAAATTTGATGAGTTTCAAAGCAGTTGAGTACTAAGGTACCACTGTATAGGGAATGTATCAATAGAATAATATGAATCTCCTTGATTTATACTCTACTGTTCAAACAACTATCCAGTTGCCCAGGGCTGGTATGGTGGAGGACAATGAGTGTTCCTCCATACAATCAGCAAAAATCAACTTGCACTTGCAGTTGAATCTTTCTCCAAAGCTGAAGAAAGATAACTGTTTTCCATTATATCTAATGTTAGAAGCAGTTACAAAGAAGATACACAACACAGTTCAGCCTCAAGTACCATTCTATCCTATTTGCTGGTTCCTGCTCAATTTGCATTTACAACAGCCTTCATTAACGAAGCGCCTTCCAGATACGTTAGAAATATAATTATAATATAATCTAGCATGGACATAGTTTTAGAATTATAAAAATCAAAGTCCAGTCTGCTTTACAGTCTGTGGAAGTCATTTCATTGTGCCTGATGGTAGACCTTGCCATGCATCTCCAGGTTTATGCATCTATAATTGCATCTCCATTATACATCTATAGTTACACAGAATAAATTTATACAGGATAGGTGGGAAACATGTAGGAATTCATGTGTTGCTGAACTACAGTTGCTAGGAATTTCTGTCAGTGGCGAGACTTGCAGTGACGGGATTTGTGTGGGTGTACCTTCAGTGTTGACTCCTGACAAGTGCCTGGACTAGTCCCTGCAGTTTTCTTGGCAAGGTTTTTTTGGGAGTTTGCCCTTACCTCCTTCCTAGTACTGAGAAACAGGGATTGGCCAAAGATCAGCCAATTGACTTCATGCCTAAGGCAAGACTAGAACTTGCCTCCCAGTCTCAGGAGCTGCCACAAGAAGGGAAAGCCAAGCTATTCTCCAAAGCACCCAAAGGCAGGACAAGCAGCAATGGGTGGAAACTAATCAAGGAGGGAAGCAACCTAGAACTAAGGAGAAATTTCCTGACAGTTAGAATAATTAATCAGTGGAACAACTTTCCTCCAGAGGTTGTGAATGCTCCAACACTGGAAGTTTTTAAGAAGAGATTGGACAACCATTTGTCTGAAATGGTATAGGGCATTGATGGCTAACCCTTTTGCTGTCACGTGCCAAAAGGGGTGGGAGGTGTTGCACATGCTCATGCCCATACCCATAATTCAATGTCCACTGCACATCCCCGTGCATGTGCACGCAACCCCCCCACGCCCCATTTTGGGCCTAGCAGGCCTACCTGAAGCCTCCGGAGGCTGGAAATGGCCCATTTTCTGACTTCCGGTGGGCTTGGGAGACCCGTTCTTCGCCCCTCCCACCCAACTCAAGAAGCTTTCCTGGAGCCTGGGGAGGGTGAAAACAGCCTCCCCCACCCCCATGGAGGCTCTCCGATGGCCGAAAACGCCCTCCTAGAGCCTTCGTGCGAGCCCTGTACTTACCTGGCATCCAAACCAGGCTGCGTGGAGACTCCTGGGAGGGGTGGCGTGGGTGGGGCCAGCCGAAAATCAGCTGAGCTCGCGTGCCTGCAAATGTGGCTCCGCATGCCACCTGTGGCACGCGTGTCATAGGTTTGCCATCACGGGTACAGGGTTTCCTGCCTAGAAGACCTCCAATGTCCCTTTCAACTATTCTATTCTATTCTATTCTATTCTATTCTATTCTATTCTATTCTATTCTATTCTATTCTATTCTATTCTATTCTATTCTATTCTATTCTATTCTATTCTATTCCAGGGGTCTCCAACCTTGGCAACTTTAAGACTTGTGGACTTCAACTCCCAAAGCTGGCTGAGGAATTCTGAGAGTTGAAGCCCACAAGTCTTAAAGTTGCCAATGTTGGAGACCCCTGTTCTGTTCTGTTCTGTTCTGTTCTGTTCTGTTCTGTTCTGTTCTATTCTATTCTATTCTATTCTATTCTATTCTATTCTATTCTGTTCTATTCTATTCTATTCTATTTTTTTTAATTTATTTTATTGAATTTGTATACCGCCCTACTCCTGAAGGACTCAGGGAGGTGAACAGCCATAGAATAAAACATATAGATACAAAATTTAAAATAAATTAAACTAAAATGAATTAAATAATTTGGCTGAACAGATTTAAAACCCCAATAATTTAAAACCAAATTTAAAATTTCCATTTTAAAAGGGGAAAGACTTAGGTCAGGCCAGCTTGATGAAATAGGAAAGTCTTGAGCACGCGACGGAAGGTACGCAGATCTGGGATCCTCCGTATGTCAGGGGGGAGCTCGTTCCAGATAGTAGGTGCCCCCACAGAGAAGGCTCTCCCCCTGGGGGCTGCCAGTCGACATTGTTTGGCCGACGGCACCAGGAAGAGCCCCTCTCTATGGGAGCGTACTGGTCATTGGGAGACTATTGGTGGTAGCCGGCGGTCCCGTAAATAACCAGGTCCTAAGCCATGGAGCTATTCTATTCTATTCTATTCTATTCTATTCTATTCTATTCTATTCTATTCTATTCTATTCTATTCTATTCTATTCTGCCTGATATATTAACTAGATGGTGAGTTCTAGTCTTGCTTTAGGTACAAACCAGCTGTGTGACCTTGGGCCAATCACTCTCTTTCAGCCCTAGGAAGGAGGCAATGGCAAACCACTCCCCAAAAACCTTGCCAAGAAAACTGCAGGGAGTTGTCCAGGCAGTTTCTAGAATCCGATGCACAGACTGTCTCTCATTGCAGCATTAGTTAAAGTCAATGTCATATTAAGTGTATATGTATTTCTTCCCTTGATAACCTCTCTGTAAACTAATCATCTTTGGTGAAGGCTAGCGTGATACAGATAATGTTTTAATGATGATTCCACAAGCATTTTTGATAGTAGGTAGTAATTTCAATACCAGAAGAGGGCAAGTGATGTCAAGCCATCTCTCAAACTAAAGCATTATTCTCCTAATTTAGAAGAAACTCTTCCTTTCATAGTCAGCCATTGTAAAGACATAAAATGTAATTATGCTAGCCTGTGCTTTGTACAGACATTCAGCAGACTGGATCTGATTATTTTAAATGGATCCACTAATAGGAATTATCGAGGAAAATTCAGTTTGGGGCAAATGAATTTATGAGTTCTACGGATTAAGTTGCTAATGCCCATAATATTTTGCAATTTATGCAATTCTAGTTTTAGAACTGAAAGTAGATTAGATAGTGATTATCTTACAGCACCTCTAATGCTCTTTCCAGAGGGGTGGAATTTATTGCTGTGAGTGTCTTCCAAGTTGCAGCATAAGCAGAGGCTTCATTTAAGATGGTCAGGGCAGTTATTGCTAATACAGTGTTTCTCAACCTTGGCAACTTTAAGATGTATGGACTTCAATTCCCAGAATTCCCTACCCAGCAAAAAGCACTCACATCTTAAAGCTGCCAAGGTTGAGAAACTCTCTGCTAATATAACAAGGTCATTGTATTCCAAGCTTTTTTATATATATGTAGTCGAGATGGACTTTTATTGAAAACCATTCAATGGTGAAAACTCTCTGACATATTATGAGGGCCTGCTTTGAGGATTCCAATAGTCTTCAAGGTCAGCAGAGAAGCAGAAATATTCTGTATTCAAATAAGTTTTGTTAAGACTGTTAAAAGCAAGGAAAATATTATGACACATAATATATATATTTAGGTTAAATGAAAGCCATTGGAAGTAACAAAATGTTGACTAGCAGATAAGGCAGATGATACATCTGGAAGAGTTATGAGGAAATAAAAATGAATGCTTCAGGACAGTAGTATAATATTTGATATCCATCCATCCCTCTCTCTCTATCTCTCCCTCCCTCTTTTCCTCCCTCCATCTCCCTCCTCCATCTCCCGCTCCTTCTCCTTCTCCCTCTTTCATCTCTATTAGTAGCTTATCTATTATTTCATTATACCATTATTTTAATAAGTTGGTATGTTAATAATCTAGCTTGTTAGGAATTTAATGATTTAGCAATTTAAATTTTCTTTAATATTTTATGATTTGCATTCATATTATATTTTGGATGACTTTAAACTCTTGATTTTCTATCACTTTACTCTCTGCTTTCTCTTCATAAATCTTTTACCTTTAATCAATTGTATTTTTGTAATATGTTGCTTTTTTACCCTACTATGCAAAATTCTGCATAATGATTACAAGAAAGAAAAGAAAAAAGAAAAGAAAACCTCCTAACCCCATTATCTGTCACTATTGGTCATTCCAGCTAAAAGTACTGAGAATTGAGTTCAGCAAAATGCTAGCTATGTCCAAATAATATTGAATTAATAAATTTTCTGGGCTTATGCAATAAACTATAATAAAGTGCAACCTACAGACTGGGTTTGTACAATACTGAAATCCGATAAGTTTAGCATGCAGGTTAGGATTAGGCTGCTTAGACTGTTAACTGTCCTGTTCCTGAAGTGTGACAAAGGGATTATCTCTGATCCACCAGATTCCTTTTTTATCATGTACTGGCTGGCATTCTAGCACCACCCAATGTGCATTGTAAACCAACGTAATGTATGTTGAATAAACATTTCAAGCTACAACCTGTGCCATGACTATATGACTTCTATTTAGATAGTGAGTCAAACTTTTTCTGTATGTCTTATATTTCAGCAGTTGGGGAAGGTTACATATGTTCATTTTAGTGAAACTCTGGATTAAGTGATCTGTTCTTTAATAGTATATGGAAATGACCTTGAGAGAAAATGGGAAGAGATGCTGCTTACAAACAATCAGACAGGAGAAGGAGGAGCCCTCAGGAGGTTAATATCAGTGGAGAAAACTTGGGAAGGACTTGATCTAATTGATCAGGCCATTAAAAATGACAGTGAAGGGTTCATACCTTCAGACTTGCAAGATTTTTTCAATGTTGCTTACAAGTGTTCTAGCTGTGTTCCAATATCTCAGGGGCTGCCACAAAGAAGAGGGAGTCAAGCTATTCTCCAAAGCACCTGAGGGTAGGACAAGAAGCAATGGGTGGAAACTAATCAAGGAGAGAAGCAACTTAGAACTAAGGAAAAATTTCCTGACAGTTAGAACAATTAATCAGTGGAACAACTTGCCTCCAGAAGTTGTGAATGCTCCAAGACTGGAAGTTTTAAAGAAGAGATTGAATAATCATTTGTCTGAAGTGGTGTAGGGTTTCCAGCCTAAACAGGGGGTTGGATTAGAAGACCTCCAAGGTCCCTTCCAACTCTGTTATTCTGTATTCTGTAAGTGGAATTAGCTCATCTCATTGAGTTCCCTTTCAGGTTTACCAGGAAAGATTGACAGTTCTGCATGAAATCGTATTCACTGATGAGGCAAGAAAGACATACTTGAGGAATTTTATTAAAGTACAAACATCTAGATGTATATTCTAATCTCTACCAAATAATTTCCAGCTGCTAGATATTTCAGATTTATTGGAAGCCTCTTATTCTCAAATTTGTGAGAATGCAGTGCTGCAGGCTACTTCTGCTGCCTGCCAGCTGCCTGAAATTTGGCAGATCGAATCTCACCAGGCTCAAGGTTGACTCAGCCTTCCAACCTTCAGAGGTGGGTAAAATGAGGACCCAGATTGTTGGGGGCAATATGCTGACTCTGTAAACTGCTTAGAGAGGGCTGTAAAAAGCACTGTGAAGCGGTATATAAGTCTAAGTGCTATTGCTATTTACTCTATAATGTGATTGTTCTCACTGATAGCTGAATTATCATAGATTGGAATACTCATAATAATTTGAACATATAACTGATAGATCAATTGATTGATTGATTGTAGAGCATTTCTAAGACACCCGTCAAAATATTATTTTGAAACATTTTATGTTAAATCCAGCACTTCCTATTGCTTCATTTTCCTCTTTATTTCTTTTAAATCTATGTCATAACTTTAAAAAAACTAAAAATAATCAATAAATAATTTATGACTAATTTACAAGAGACTTAACATATGGGGAAGCCATTAGGTTTTCTAGATGATCAGTGTTGAGAAAACAAGTCTGACATATGATAACTGTATCATCATCTAAGTGGTTTTTCTATTAAATGTTTTGTGAAGCTTTTGGGACATCAGAACACATAATATCTGGCTAACATTCAAGGTTACATCAACAGAATCCAACTCACTTGTCCAGAGTTTCCTTTGTCCCACCCTCTACATAAGGTGCCCTGATAGCGCAGTAGTTAGAATGCAGTATGGAGTTTGATCCTGGCAGATCTCAAGGTTGACTCAGCCTTCCATCCTTCTGATGTTGGTAAAAGGAGGGCCCAGATTGTTGGGGGCAATTGTAAACCACCCAGAGAGTGCTATAAAGCACCATGGGGAGGTATATGAGTCTAAGCACTATTGTTACGTATGCTTTCAAATTGCTAGCTGGCCAGGAGCTGGGGCAAGTAACAGGAACTCACCCCATCATGTGGCGCTCACGTCTTGAACTTGCCAGTCAGCTTTCCAGCTGACAATCTCAGCAGACCCTGATTCTAGGAAGTCTATCTGTGGATCTGATCTAATGCTTTGGTAAACAATGCGGACCAAAAATGGTATGACGAGTAGTTTGAGCAACAGTTGCAGGCATTTACATACACCTTAAAGAAATAGATGACAGAGAAGGCCTGTTGCTAGACAGAAATAACATCTTTTAATATGAGCTAATGGAAGAGAACCATTCATCATCTACTACTACAGGTCCAGTCTCCTCCGAATCTTCCCAGGTATAGTCTGGCATATCATAACTGGAGTAATATATGAACAATAAAACATCTTGATCAATTCTGTCTAAATCTAACTAGGAGTAAATTTGATTTTTTTTACTTCCATTGTTGCTAATTCCAAATCATTTTAACTTTTGATATCTCTTTATTTACAATATAGGATGCTAACAAAGCATTCATGACAGGTTTGTTTATTTCTCTGGCATCAAATGGAGAGAAAGCTAAGCAGAAAAGAAGGCTATATTACTGAGTGATTTGAAACAATTAGAACCCAGGCATAAATGCAACCTAATTTTAGAACAAAAGATAAAAGCAATATGGAATTAATTAGATTTAATGGAAATACATAAATGAGACTTACAAGAGTAAGTGATAATGAGTTGCTCTGTTCTCAATTAGTGCTTCAAGAAATGGGAGTGCTGCCAGTGATCAGCCATGGCCAGCAGCACCTGGAAGTAAATCAGGGGTAGATAAAATGATACACAAGAAGGCAAAAGAGTGTTGAGTCCCTTGTTGTATAAGCCCTTGTTGGCAGAAACAGTGGAAAACCTATAATGTATTGATTGGGAATAGAATCAACAATATAAAAGTGGCTGGAACTTTTCTTGGCTTAAAACAACTTTTTGTACAGGGTAGGATTGATGCTCTTCCAGGAAGAGAGTCTTGTTTGTGAGACCAGATCTAACATCTGCCCATGTAATATGTTGATCAAGTATTATATACCTCTGTAGAAGCCAGGTACTCCATCTCTTCTCCAGCCTAAGCCAAAATGGGCCTGTAACTAGAGGGATGTAATCACAGCAAATTAAGTACCATATTTTTTGGAATATAAGACGCACCAGAGTATAAGACACAGCTTAGTTTTTGGGGAGGAAAATAGGGGGGAAATCTGCCTACCATGTATTTATCTGGCTATCATCCTTAGTCTGGTCAGCTTCAGCACATTAGTTTGCTGGTTTTTATCCCCTGCTTGTGGATAAAAAACAGCTTCTAAAGCACAACTGATCTTTGGAGAGAGAAGCAATGAGAAAAGCAGGCAAACCATGGAGATTGCTTCACTCACTAGAGCCTTCTTAGGGCTGAAAAAAAGCTTCGAAAAAGCTACATTCGGACGCACCCAAATTTTCAGCCTCTTTTAGGAGGGAAAACGTGCGTCTTATACTCTGAAAACTATGGTAGTCCATAGGAGCTAGGCATGTTCAAGCCCTTGATCACATCAACCATTTTGTTGATGGAGAGCACTAATTCATGCCCACCATAAAAACTGTGTTAGGAAAAGAAGGAAAACATTCTTTTAAAACAGAAGCAGCTAAAGGCAACTTTAAGACACATTTTCTGAATAGTTTTTATCCCAGAGCTATAATTGCACTCAACAATGAACTGAAGGGCCACCATCAGTGAGCTGTTGGACAGCATTACTTGATCTGTTGTGTGGATGTTTGGGTGGTTTAGGGGTGGGGAATTGTGGTGGGTGGGAGTGTGCTTGAGGATTGTTATGTGTGTTGGACCTGGTCTTTGGGTGTTAAGTGAATTTCGTTGTATGGGTATACTGTGTTTACACGTACAATGACAATAAAGTTATTTATTATTTATTTATTAAGATGCTTCAATGATAGACTGGCAGGATAAACTGGAGTAATATACGAACAATAAAACATCTTGATCAATTCTGTCTAAATCTAACTAGGAGTAAACATGAGGACTTCTGATACCAAATCAGAAACCAGAGTGTATTTGCATATTTGTTAGAGGAACTGGAGGATCAGCCCTAAGGCTGTTTTTCTTCATATCTATTCCTTGAATGTTCCAATGATCGGATATCACCTCTCTTCTTTCTATCACAAATTTATGCCCTGCATTTTCTGATGGTATTTTGGTAATAGCTAACACAATCAATATTGCATAAAAGCAACAAAACAGAATCAGTACAAATCTATGATAATAGGCCTTAATACAATCCTAGAAAGCTAAAATAGTGTGTTTTCTTAGCTTTCATTAGATGTACAACTTTAAGCTTCCCCCACCTCCTATTCCAGAAAGTATGAGAAGAGGGAATTTTGTTTACTTGGCACTTCACAAATATTCTTATAAACACAATTAAAATTGAAGTGAAAGGTGTGTGGGGGAAACGTAGAATGCATAAACAAGAAAAAGAATAGGAAAAGTAAGTTCAGGAGGAATATATTTATATTCCCTTAAAACATAAAAGTCATTGACATAATGTATATTCCCTAAAGATACAGAATCAAAACTGAAAAATAACAAAATAGATGGCCTGAAGGTCTGACAGCAGCAGATATCCCAGAACTGGGGGCAGCAACTAAGAAAGGGCAATTTCAGATTACTTAACAGTTGATTTTTAAAAAATCATAGTGTGCTGAAATCATTCATTCATTCATTCATTCTGTATATATATGTCATTTCTGAAATCTCTTTTATCAGGAACTTCCTTTCTCTTCCTTTCCATAGTTTGAGATTAGATAGATAGATTTATTCTTATGAGTGGTGAATGGCCCTATAAATGCTTGTTTAATTTTGGTCACTCATCTTACCTACCCCTTGGAGGACATATTTTGGGGGGGGGAGAACCATGGCTTCCCCGTTAAAAATAATTTAACGCAAAACACCAAAAAACTGATTGTCCAATAGAGGTGAACATCTTCTCACACATTTCTTAGCCACCTCCTAATTAACATTTTTAATTTGACTAAGTGCAAAAACACTCTACTCTATCCCTACACAGTTCTACAACATTCTCTTCTTTCAAATACATTTTAAGAACATGTTCTTTTTCATTCAATTGAATAAAAAGTCAACTTGCAAGATTTTTTTCCCCTACATGGTACTGAGTTTGTTCGCCTTTCTTGCTTTTACACTTAATACAGAGCAAAAAGAGAAAAATTGCCAGCATTGAAATGAAATTAGACATGATCAAAATAAAAGAAATATGGCTGCAGCTTCAGTGAAGAGTAGGAAAGACAGAAGAAGCTTCCTCTAGGGCATGGGTCCTCAAACTACGGCCTGGGGGCCGCATGTGGCCCACCGAAGCCATTAATCTAGCCCGCACAGGACCACAAAATTGTCCCGCCCACATCACTCTGCCAACTCTTCAGCAGAGCGCAGAACTTGCCTTCGAGAGCCCTACGGCTAGAACTGAAAGGTAAATTCAACAGTTTTGGCCTGCAGAATGCTTTTGGAGGTGGGGTAAAAAAACCATGAAAAACGGGGTGCCCAGATGCCCCAGGAGGCCAAAAAATGGCCAAAATGGCCCATTTTCACCTCCCCCGCCTCCAGAAGATAGAGATAGACACGGGGGGGGGAGAGAGAGAGAGAGACAGAAAGAGAGAGAGAGGAAGAGAGAAAGAGAGAGGGAAAGAAAGGGGAGAGAGGGAGAGAGAGACAGAGAGGGAGAGATAAAAAGAGAGAGGGGGAGAGAAAGGGAGGGAGAGACAAAAAGAGAGGGGAGAGAGAAAGAGAGAGGGAGAGAGAAAGAAAGAGGGAAAGAAAAAGGGGGGAGAGAGAGAGAGACAGAAAGAGAGGGAGAGACAGACAGACAGACAGACAGACAGATTTCTCAAGCTCCTTGAGGCTGAGAAGAATTGCTGCAAAACTGAGTTTCCTGAAGTGAACCACTAGACTCCTAAACAACTGAACAAACGATCTAGTAAAAAGAAAAGGCAACCAAAAGAGCAACATGTAAACAAAAGTAAATAAAATATCCCCAGGAGCAAAACAAATTAAAGTTTAATTTGTGTGCATTGTTCAATGGACTGTTAAATTGGCCACGCCCACCTAGTCACCTAGCCTTGCCCACCCAGCCAATCCAGCCCCCCAACAGTCTGAGGGACAGAGAATTGTGCCCCTGTTTAAAAAGTTGGACCCGTGCTCTAGAGCTTATAAAGTGATAACTTTCCTTTCTTGTAAGTCATATTTGGGGGTGGGAACAGATCAAAGTAAGTGGGGCAATGATGAAAAATGGGCAGAGTCATATGAATAAGTCAGGATTGCCTGCATTCCCAGTTTCAGAAAATACTTTCCTTCTGTTTAAAATTTTATGTGAAGACTATTTTTGGTCTTAAGTTACTTACCATGTGTTTTTTGAACAATGGCTGTTTTGCTATTTCTGCTGGAAAGTGGGAGGTGGGATGTGTGCATATATCTGTGTGTGAGAATGATGTTTATTTGAAAGAGAATACTTAGTGCCAGTAGTGGGTTCCGCTTACCATCGCTACAGTTTGGAACTGTGAGCGTACAATGCAGACACTTGCTTCACTCGCACATGGCACTTTTGCACTTGCACAGAGCATCCGCGATGACATCCGGGCAGGTGGGCAGAGCCTCCTGCCGCCTCCACTACCAGTTCTCCCGAATCGGGGCGAACCGGTAGAAACCCACCACTGCTTAGTGCATACAAATTGAAGATCAGTTGTTTGTATAAATGAGGATTCTCCATTTTGTACACAGTTAACTTTAATCAGAAATTATTGATTCATTAGCTACTCATTTTCTTCTGCCTCTGCCCTTTTGTGGCAGATATGTATGCTATAATTTATGGCTTACATGATTATTAGGGATGGAAGTGGTGTGTGTGTGTGTTTTTATAAAAAGTTTTTTATATTGTTTTAAGACAAACAAACATATAATACATCAGTCCTTCCGTGTGTCATCTCAGTGTTTCTTCTGTGACTTTTCTTCTTTTTGTTACTCCTCCTCTTCTTATTTCTTCCTTAATAAATCCCATTTCTCTATTTCAATATTTTCCCCAAAATACATATATTTAATGTAACTTTCTCCTGTTTGCTTATCAAATTCTTTATCTATATTTCTTTTCTATCCAATCATAAAATTTCCCCCATATCTTAAAATATTCCGTATCCTCTTTCTCTTTAATCATTAAAGTTAATCTATTCATCTTTGTGCAGTCCAAAATTTTTCTAATTACTTCTCCTTCTAAAGGGATACTATTCTTGCTGCAGTTATTATATGTATAATCAAGTATACATTTTCTTTACTAATTTTCTCTGGTAGGATACCCAGTAGGAACAACTCAGCTTTTAAATCAATAAATTGGTTGAGTCATTTCTTCTATTGATATCTTAATTCTGCTCCAATAATCTTTAGCTTTTGGACACGTCCACCACATATGATAATAGTGTGTGTGTGTTTGTGGGGAGGATTTTTATCTCTGGTTCTCACCCCACCCTCTCACTATCTACTCTGTGTTTATGACAAAAGTCATCATAAATTCCTGTTCATCTTCCTTTCAAGGACATATAGAAATCCCAAAACATTGTGATTCTTTAGCAGAAATGTTATAGCTGTATGCCCTCTGCCTTCTTAAAAATGTCAAATGTGCCCAGAAGCCTACTATTAGATTTGATTTTAAAAATTGTCACCAGTTTTTCATCATTAAAATAAGTATAAGCTGGGGATAAAAACCAAGCAGTCTGAAATACTAGGAGTAAGGCAAAACACGACATCAGTAAGTATATCATCCCAGATTCAGTCAATGTCTGGATAAACATAAATCTTCAAGTAACACCAGAAGTTTATAGTAAAGTCCAAAGAAGCAAGGAGAAGTTTGAAAAAGAGAGTGCCACAATCAAGAAGACACTACAGTGAGTCACTATACCACAATTCATATTTACAGGTTATTTTAAGGTGAATATTGAAGTATTCTATTTATCCAAAGACATATAGTTAATCTAAGTAAAATTTTTGAATGTACCACAATGCATTCCTAATCTAATTACCATAAGTGGGGACCAATAACCCTCCAATTATTACTGAACTATATATATTTCCCAACATCTGTCACACTGGCTAGTGCAACTGATATATTGTAATTCAGTGCTATATGGAGTGCCATAACCTTTGAACCCATGCATATAGAGAAAGGCAATCTACATTTTTGTACTTTGGGAGGAAAGGTACAAAACAATATTGCAAACAATAATTTGGAAGAATGTGCTCAGGAAAAAGGTATTCAGCTTCAGTATGCTATTACACTTTACATTCTAGTATTAGTCTACATTCCCACCCATTGTAAATATTCTTGTCTTTACTCAAGGTGATAAGTACCTGCCAACAGAGAAAATGCTGCTGGCTGGATGTTGCTTTCATACAAAGGAATGTAGCTGTCTTGATAACTTTTATAGATGTTAATGTATATGTTTTGATGACTACACAACCTGGTCTGTGCATATGCTTTATTTTCAGTTGTAAATAAAGATACAGAAATTGCTGTTCATCACCAGATTCAAAAATATTTAGTTGGATATTGCTTCTCAGTACATCTGGTTTCTGTTCCAGAAATATTTCAGAATGAATCTCTCCTTTGAATCTTGAATTCCATTTTAGAAGAAATATATAGTTTATACAATAGCATAGCAGCGTTCAGACTATATGTTTAAATCTATAGTTACTGTTGAACAATAAAAAGTCAGAAATATTGTTGTACTGATGCAGCTGTGACTAAACAACAGATTGCTTAATGGAGCATAAACAGAGGGAATATATTTAATTTAATTTAATTTAATTTATCGGATTTCTATGCTGCCCAACTCCCAAGGGACTCTGATATGGTATCATTGGGTTTCAGTTGATGTCCCGAACAGTTCAAGGGCTCTGTGGCATTTTAAAAATTGTTTTGTGCCAAAAATGTTTTTCTAACATCTCTTATTCTCTGTGATAAAAAAGAATTTGCTGTTGTATTTCCTTTTTCAAAAGAGAGTACAAGGCTGAGTGTAGGACAGTGAGTTATATTGCAAACATTGCGTCAATAATATACGTCTTCCCCAGCTTTTCATACTTCAGTTAAATCCCACCAAAGACATTCTCCCTGAGGCCTTTATTAGATCTGGAAAAGATAATAGCTGGGTGCTTTGGAGGACTGGAGATACCTGTCACAATAAAGAAGCAACACAAAAACACAACTAGATACATTCTAAAGATTCTCTCTCTCAGTCGTTGTTGTCTGCTTCTCCATTTCATAGGGACTTCCAACAGTTAGAATGTACAAAAAACAACCAAAGTATGTGAAACAAGGTAATTAAATAAATAAATAACATTATAATGTCCTGAGTTATACCTTGGTTTGTGCCTTCAAGTCAATATTGATTCATAGATAGAAACACTACAGCATCATCAACTCAGTACTTGCATCTGGGAAGCAAGCAGAAAATATGACGTATCTCTTGGAAGAGAAAGAGAAGGTTTAGAAAATTGGACAAGAGATGTCCAATATCACTGTCAGTAATGCTTTAAAATACAGTTGTGCAAAATGACTTGAGTTTGAAACATTTTGAGCAAAATAACACCTGTCTGAGATCAAAACAAAATACATACATTCCACAACACTTGTTTTGAAGTTGAAGCAAAGTCAATGAACATGACTTTCAAGCAACAGCATTAGGAGAGTTTGATTACAGAATTATAATTACAAAATGGAAGCGATTTACAGCTCATCTAGTCCAACTCCCTGCTGACACAGGAATACACCAAAGTAAACAATCTCTGATCACCACTTCTATGAAAATTTCCAACACTTCTAGGCAGATTGTTCCACAACTTAATATTACTATCAGGAGAATTATTTTAATATTCAGTCTGAATTTTCTTCCTTTAATTTAAATCTGTTGATCCTTAGCATGCTCTCTGTTTCAAAAAGCCCCCCCTCACCCTCTATTGCAGTGTTGGCGAACCTTTTTGGCACAAAGAAATCGGAAGAGCAGCTCCCCGACATGCATACGAGAGAGTGCTGGAAACCAGAAGAGTAGTTTCCCGGCGCCCATGTGTGCGCCGGAAAGCTGAGCTTCCGGTTTCTGGTGTGCATGCGGGTGTGAAGAAGACCAGCTGGCCGGTCAGCTTCCTGGTGCGCACATGTGCGCCAGGGAGCTGCTCTCGCAATTTCCAGTGCTTCCCCGTGCACGAAGACCAGCTGGCCGGAAGAGCAACAAGCAACGGCTGGCGTGCTTGGAGAGATGGCTCTATGTGTCACTTCCGGCAAGTGTGCCATAGGTTCGCCATCACTGCTCTATTGCATATGGGGTAATTGTAGACCGCAATCTTAGCTCCTCTTAATCTTCCCTTTTGCTAACTAAACTAGATGATCCTTGTGAAGCTTCATTTCTAAATCCTGCTAGTTGTTCTGTGAACCCATTCCAACCTATACTAGCTCCTTTAAAGATGCGATATCCTATACTGCAAGTGTGATCTAACCAGTGCAAGATACAATAGAATTATGTTCTCCCATGATCTGGACAGGTCAACATTGTATTGGCCTTTCTAGCTTCTGCATCACATTGCTTGCTCATGGTCAGTGATACACTACTAGTAAATTTGCCCACATGCACTGCTTTTAAGCTAAGTCTCATCAGTCCTGTAGCTATGGATTTGACATTGCCTACCCAGCTGCAGGAAAATGTTCTAAATGTTATCCTGTATGATTTGGCCAATTAGCAGTCCTGTGGAGGTTCTTTAAAATTTTGATTTTTTTTTTCCTCCTGAAGTTTTAGGCAAATACCCTACTTGGAGTCATCAGTGAATTTGATCAGCTTTCTTTCAATCCATCATTTAGAGAAGCAGTATTTTGAGAGGATGAGCCAAAACTAATAAGCTGGTAGTTGGAATGTTGCATGTGCATTGATATTATACGCATGCTCAAAAGGGACAGGGTTTGTATTGTGGCATTCAGTCCATCAACTTTGCTGATTTTAACACTCACCCTATTTGACACTATTGCTTTAGAACATTTATAAACCCTTCAGGTTAATTCACGAGTCTATTAGACCACAGGTACATTATATTTGCAATTATTCATTTTGCCCACAAGGATATAATTGCCATATCTTTTCTTTAGTTTTTAGATAAACTGTATCTACAATATTCCCTGAGTGTACCTCATTTTATGATAAAAAATAGATGATTTCTTTTTGATATGCTGAATTCCACAAATGGTGGCATGGCATTTTTTTCCAAGTGGTTACCGATATGCTGTTTAGTAGTTTGCTGCGCTATGTCACCCAGTACAGATGTTTAACTGGTCAATAGCTTCATGTGTCCTGTTCTTTCCTATATTTCAACATTAGTACTATATTTAATTATTTTCTGGCATCTTACTAACTCTCTGAGAGATTTCAAAGATTATAGTCAATGGTTTTGAGATCACTTCTCCAATATCTTGAATACTTTGAGGTGTAATTATCTTGTCCTGATTCTGAATTTATTTAACGTAGAAAGGAAGACTCTTATTATATCTTTATCAGTCCTAATTTGCTTTTCTCCCTTTTCTTAGTCATGCTAGGAAAGGCTCTCTTTATGCGCGGAAATATTATAATGTTTATTTATTTATTTATTTGCTATTTCCAATAATTACCTCTTCACTTTCTCCAAGCAGCATCTTCCTTGACACTTTTTATTTTGAAATGCTCTAAAAATGCTTCTTACTATATTTTGCCAGCTGAGCTTTATCCTTCCTCATTCCATTCCTACAGGCTTGAGTTACCAGCTAACTCCGTCTTAGTTATTTGCTTCTGTTTGGATTTCTGATACAACTTCCTTTTGCTTCTTCATTTATTAATCACTATTTGACTATATAACTATTTGGCTTTTCTTTTTTTCTATCTCACGTGAATTGTTGGTGGTTGCACTCTTAGGATTTTTACAACCCCATTGACTTCAATGTTCAATCCCTCTTAGAATTTCAGATCATGCTGCTCACTGTTCATCTAAGTTCAATAAAATCTGCCTTCCTGAAGTCCAAAATATATGACATTTCAATGTTTTTTCTCCTAGTTACTATGAATTTCAATATCATGTAGAATGATTTTTCCAAAAGTGCTGCAAATATGAAGACCTCTTTTCAAATGTAAATGATTAGTGCCTTGTAATAACAATAAAATATTAATTTCATACTTAGCAAATACATGAGTATTTAGATTTGATTTCATCTTTACCAACTCTTCTTCTAGAAATAAATCTTTTGGGTTTGTTTATTTTAAAATTCCTTTAGATCAAGGTCAAATTGTCTTAAGTATTTCTCTAGAAGTAGAGAAAAAAAATATATAATTCAGAAGCAACAGCTCTAAATTTCTTCATTTCTTCAAGCTTGAGTGCTTGAAGTCTTGAAATATCAGATTTGAACTCTAAAATGAATTCCAGATTTCTATCTTTCTTTCATCACTAATATAACGTGTGGTATTTTGCTCAATTTTGTTTAATATGTTCTTTTTTCATAGAAGCGGGTTTGTTTTTCTTTGTTTTAAAATGTATTACCAAGAATATAAAATTAGTTTTCTTATTGGTTCTGATATATATTCACAATGTGTGAATTTGATATTTTCATACCCAGTTGTGATTCGAACCAGATTAGTGTCCCATCACTATGTTCTGTTCCAATAGGTTTAGTCTGATAATAACATTAATTTGTGTTGAGCAAATTCTCATTTTCACAGCTGAGCAAACATTTGTTTTTTTCCCATTCAAATTCTCGCATATGTTCGGGATAATAGACTTCACCATGGGTAGGAGGTACATTGCAGTATCCTGTTACCAGTACTAGATTTACACCAGGCATTACTCATTCAATTATACAATGCAAACATGATGTAAACATCAGATTAATCACTGGAGGAGAGTTGCAATTAGGAGACTCTGTTCAGAAGACTATACGCTAAAGGTTTGGCTTCTCCTATTCTTTTTCTTCCTTAGTACTTATTTTGACATTTTTATTTTTTTAAACTTCTTCTTTTGTTCATCTTTCATGGCAATTTTGCCTAATCATTTTTTTTTATTTCCTTGAGTTTTTATATGCCTTTTAAAACCTGCTGCATGTTTTATGCAGCTTACAAAAATAAATTTTTCAGTGGGAAGTGAAAGGAAATAACATAAACATCAATGCAATAAATCACCTTAAAAGAAGAACTGAGCAAAAAAGGAAGAATCACAATAACACATTAAAAAAACTTCTAGTAACAGAGCACCAATAAAATGCCTCATAGCACTCAACTAGATGATGCAAAGAATAAAAATGCCTTGTCTAGTACTGAAGAAATAAGATTGCAGGCGTGTCAGATATGGAAATATAGAAGACATTCCACCACTGGAATTCTACTTCAGGAAAAGCTCATATGATAGAGCTCAACAGAAGGAAAAGCTGGAAAAGGACTCTTCAAACCAGAAGAGTAGCCATCTAGATGTTGCTAAACTTAAACTCCAGCAGCCTCAATCAGTGGGAACAACCATCTTTCCCATTCTTAAATCTGATGCTATTTCTTATAGACTTCCACTGGGATACTAGGATGACCATATGCCATCACTTGCAGATTTTTATTAATTTTATTGTAATTTCTTTGATGATTGTTCAGAATTGGGTGGCATACACACTTAAATAATAATATGACATACTAGGTTCTTGGGAAGGACTTGATGCATGTTAAGACCAACATCAAGTAAAGAACTGGCAGCTGTGACTTCATATGTTTGCAAACAGATAATAATAACAACCACCACCGATGGATTAAAAGTAAGAGTATTCAGACTGAACATTATGAGGAATAATCTAATCATAACAATTGTTAAAGTTGTGGAATAGCCACCTAGAGCAAGGGTGGGCAACTGTGGCCGTTTTACAACCTGTGAACTTCAACTCCCATAATTCATGAGACAGCTTGGCTTGGCTTGGCTGTCTCAGGAATTCTGGGAGTTGAAGTCCACAGGTTGTAAAAAGGCCACAGTTGCCCACCCCTGACCTAGAGTAATGTTGGGCTCCTTCTTGCTGTCCACCTAGAACAGGGGTGGATTTCCCCTCATTGGAGGTTTTCAAAAGGAAGCTAGATGGCTGCTTTTAGAGATAGCGATAGCACTTAGACTTATATACTGCTTCACAGTGCTTTACACCCCTTTCTAAGTGGTTTATAGAGTCAGCATATTGCCCCCAACAATCTGGGTCCTCATTTTACTGACCTTGGAAGGATGGAAGTCTGAGTGAACCTTGAGCCGGTGAGACCCAAACTGCCAAACTGCTGGCAGCTGGCAGTCAACAGAATTAGCTGCAGTACTCCATTCTAATCACTGTCCCATCGTGGCTGATGATTTAGCATATTCCTGCTTTAAGCAGAGAAATGGACTATGTCACATATGAGAACACTTACAACTCCTCTATTTTAACATACTGTAAATGAGATCAGTTTCTAACATGGAGAATTGTCCTAGGAAATCCAATACATTTGCAAACATAAACTGTGAAAAATCTTGCTAAACCTTAACTTGCTCTCCAAATTCTATAATTATATGGCCACATTTTACAGCATTATTTCTTTATTTAGTTCTAAGTGTTGTTATATATTGCACAAAGCTTCCCTTCTCTTTCTTTTAAAGTTTCCAAGAACCTCAACAGGAACTTAGGATCAAAAGAGAAGCCTCTTGCCAATTACTTTAAGCTCAGACGTTAGAGCATATCTCAAAAGAAGACAGTGGACATCTTCTGTACTGTTGCCCAACCTAGACACATCTTGTCCACGAAGAGTTGAATATGACTCAATGAGACTTTACCTTCTTTAAAAAATGATACTACTTAAGTTTACATACCTATTCTCTATCTTGTCTAAAATCTTTGCAAAATAAGTAGTCCTTCAATAGCATTTAATAATTTATGTACTCAACAATTCCTGGTTTAGCAAGAATTGTGAAAATAGTTTTAGACACAAATTCATCTGTTTGTTATCATTAAATTGTTCGTGGGGACATTATTTTGCCAAAAAAGTATTGGGCACAAGGATTTCTATTCTCCTTTTCAGAGTTCATACTCTTGGAATTCTGTAGGATTTTTTTCTTATTTCTGCGAATTTAGGCCTTTTATTTTACAACATGTATATTAAATCATGTGTTGATTCATGTTTCAGTGAAATGAATGCATTACATGTCACAAGAAAGTAAGCCAAGGTAGTTTATCAACACATGAATGAAGGGTCTTTCATTCTTGTAAGGATTAGCTTCATACATGTCCTAAAGTTACATTTTAATTCTAAAAAACTCTTCAAAAGCAGAAGGTTGAAAGGTTGCCAAGAACAAGGTGATTGTTAATAGGCAGCTGGGAAAGAAAGCCTAATTATTTATTTATGTGAGTCTTCTAATTATTGTTCAAAGAAATTGAACAATAGCAGAAATGCCTGACTGTAAAGTCCTCACACCCACTAGACAACTGTTGAGGGTCAATTTGGAGCCTTGATGGGAAATCTAATCCAAACTAGAAACTTCTTCAGATTAGGATAGATCAATGGGCAAAACCTTCATCTGGATATTTTCATGGGGTTCTTTTTATTCCAATGTTAATTTTCTTCTCAGAATGAATTTAGCTATTGAATTCAGCCCAAGTCAGTTTATGCCTGTGGTCAAAATCAAGGTTGTGTTCCTTTCCTGTCTATATGCAAAAGCCAATTGGAAGGACCTCAAACGCTTCTCAATTCTTACAATGGAATTGTTTCCTCCACTGTCCCATTTCCCCCTTCTGTTCAATTGTGTCCAATTCACAGAGACTGTCTGGATAAATTTCTGCGGTTTTCTTGGCAAGGTTCTTTCAGAAGTGGTTTGCCATTCCCTCATTTTCCACTGCCATTTAATGACCACAAACTAACTGAATGAGTGTGGTAGGCTCTGCGACACAATTCAGTCCCTCAAATCTCTATAGTACCTGCCACTACAGCGGTACTATCTAATATTTGGGTTGGCTGAATTTGCATTGAGATCTATAGTTCAGTTTTATTCTAAATCAAATACATATTAAAGTCAGGAGGATAAGATAAAGGTTCCCCTCACACATAAGTGCTAGTCGTTCCTGACTCTAGGGAGCGGTGCTCATCTCCGTTTCAAAGCTAAAGCGTTGCCTAAAGACGTCTCCATGGTCATGTGGCTGCCATGACTAAATGCCAAAGGCTCACAGAACGCTGTTACCTTCCCACCAAAGGTGGTCCCTATTTTTCTACTTGCATTTTTTACGTGCTTTCAAACTGCTAGGTTGGCAGAAGCTGGGACAAGAGCTCAGCCCGTTACACGGCACTAGGGATTCGAACCGCTGAACTGCCAACCTTTCAATCAACAAGCTCAGCGTTTTATCCACTGAGCCTTTGCTTAGTCTTCTTAATTAAAAATATTCATACCTTACGATATGAGTCACACTTTGAACTGTAAAGAATTTTAACTACTATAAACCATTAATATAGAAATTCAGAGTAATGGTAATTAATTATTATATATTGGGCAAAGTTTGAAAAGGTTTAGATAATCATTGCCTTTGTAATGGCTAGACAAATGCAGTTAATTTTCTATCATTGCATTATCATTTAACATTAGTTAAAATATTAAATATTAGCCACTCTTTCTCATCCTTAATATTTTTATTACAGACAATTTCTCACCACATTTAATCTTATCAAAGAAAATATTTTGTTGGGAAACACAATAGTAGAACTTAACAGGTTTGCGCCATCAGAATTACAATATACCATACGCTTAAACAATTGTATAGGTTATGAAGTGGGTAACTACACTTCTCCAAAATTATTATACCTAGCATAATTTAAAACACTATAGGAATATGTCCTAATTTCTTTAGAATTATTATTTGAGTGGTAAATAGCCTTTTTGAAGAGAAAATAGTTAATTGGAATTGCAACATTGATATACAGCATATAAACAAATCTGAAAGCAAAAAAAAAAATGATTTATAGAACTACACTCTGGCAAGGGAGACAGATTAGAACGCATAATTAAATGTGTAAATCAGCAATCAGAGAAAATGTCATCTTACTTTTTTGCTATTAATTGAAAAGGAAAAGGTTGAAAAAAAAAGCTCTGTCAGACCTCCTCAAGTTATTGTGATCATCATCATCGTCATTTAATGGAAGGACCAAAAGCTCCTTCTCCTTTCCTTCTCATATTCAATTTTGACGCTTTTAAAATGTGTTGTTAGGTCAGAGGTAAGTGAAATGACGCACGGTGGTTGCTAAGTATTTCATAGGTACCAGAATAGTTAATTAGATAGATTTGTATGAACTAATTTCAGTGCCGGAAATTGCTGTAAATTTCTTTTTTTCCTATATATGCAATTGCGATCATTCTGCAAAATGCATGCGTATAGAGAATTTTAGTAACATTTTATGTATAATATATCTATTCATAGCTGTTGGATTTAATAGAATTTCTGAATAGGAGAGGTCTGAAGAAAGTTAAAATACTACCTGTACAAAATACTCATGCAACATAATACATTGCAAAAAACTAAATGTTTTACTTATACCCTGAACGTGTTGACTTTCTGAGGAATTGCCTACTCGTTTCTTTATTTAATGTACCTTTATTTTGTGCATTATTTTTTAGGCACTAGACAGAACCCCTACTGAAATTTTCTACTTTTTTCCCCACCTTTAAATAATATGAAATCAGTGTAGCAATGCTTCTGGACTATAGAACATTCAAAACAATTGTATTTTACAGTATTGCATGGATAGAATGAAAGAGCCAATTTCTGTTCTTTCTCTTTCCCTCTCTCTCTCTTTTATAATAGCAGACAACGTTAAGCATAGTTGAACAGCTGCTACTAAAGCACTTGGGAAACATCTTAGTCCTCTGGTTGCTATGAAGAACCATAATGTTTTTTTGGCTAGTAAAATGGAAAAATGCTGGCAGGCTGTCAACTGAATTGCTCGAATGAACTGATCTGCCAGTGAAAGAGCACAGCTAATGTTCATTGGAATACATTCATAGAGGCACAAAAAGTGCCTGTGGAAGTTTGGTAGCGATTACCATTCAGTGAATTGAATCTGCTATTCTCTGTGGACAATTAACTACCGTATTTTTTGGAGTATAAGACGCACCTTTCCCCCCCAAAAAAGTGGGTGAAAATTTAGGTGCCTCTTATAGACCAAATATGGGTGTTTTTGGCCTCCCAAACCCTCCACACATCGCGTTTTTGCCATCCCTGGCTCCCAGAAGCACTCTGCAGGCCAAAAACAGGCGCATTTTTGGTGAAAACGTGCCATGCAGAGCACTGTAGAGTGCTTCTGGAGGCCTGGGAGAGTGAAAATCCAACGCATGGAAGCCAAAAACTATTTCCCCCCCACCCCCACCATAAACTTCTACTATAAACTTGGGAATAAAAGCTCTTGAAGATAAAATGGCTTTTTACTGGAATGCATAGGATTGCAATGTCAAATATACTGTAAATAAACATGGCCTGCCAAGTTGACCATGTTAAAAAAATTGAAAATGCAAGGCTCTTTAGAGAAAAATAGGGTTAATATAAATATTTCAATAGTTGGAAGTTTTTTAAAGCTGTTTCTTGAACTAAATAGTTAATGGACTTATAAAGATATTGTTTATTTGGCAAATAGTTTCCGTGGCCCATACAGCAGTCATTATGTTTTGTAATTTGGAAACTACCAGATTTTTCAATTCAACAAAAATGAAAAAGCTCCTTATATCAGCTTTGCTCTGATGGCTATTTGAGGGTAAATACATTAACTTAGTTCAGTTCTGATTGACTAATACCTACCTAAAACTTTAAATTATGTTATGTTTTATAAATATAAAGGCTGTTTAGTTAATTTCTGTTGTATTTTCCAGTGGATAATGGATTTGTGTACCTTGCTTAGGGTCGAAATAGAAACAGGACATTGACTGTTGAAAGTAGCATTCATAAAAATAGGAAGCTTAAAAAATACAATTATACATTTTGAGCTTGAATGTTAATTTAACATTGCTTACAACCAAGCAAAGGTACAAAGAAACATCCGGTTTAACTGTCTTGAGACTCCTCTCCTCATGTTTATTGACAAATGTAATAAATACAGACATGGCTACAAAATTGTTTGTTTTGCCATGTCTGTTTTTCCTGGATTTTAATGATTTTAGTCTAGAACAATGTAAAAAAAGGCGTAAACACAAAATACTCATGAATTGTTCTAACCCAGCTCCCCAAACACGACAAACCCTCTGAAGTTAAATCAATGATTCCTTTATTAGGAGCACCAGCAGCCTTGGCAAAAAGTTTCTCTTTCACCACAGGCTAACAAGCCTATCTAGCAGGGAGATGAATAGTTGTCTGCCATATCTATTTATCTCCGCCCCCTGCCTTTTATCCCCAGAGCTAGGGTGGGGCTTCACTAGCACCGGTGGTTCTTTCTTCCCAAGGATTGGCCCATGGATTTCCACTGCTCTCCTCTCCTTTGCCTTCTGCTCATCCAGTGCATGCCAGGCACTGGACCCAGCTGTTCCTCCTCTTCCTCATCAGCCAGACCTGGGGGCTGTTGACTGCCAACTGAGGCCTGATGGATGGCCCAGGCTCCGCCTCTGTCTCTCTCTGCCAGCTCTATTCCCTCTTCCCCCTCGGAGCTCTCAGGTTGCCTTGATGCTGACCCATGCCTCCTCCTCATCTGATTCGGCCGTTGGAGAGGCTGACAGGCCACAACATGAATATCATAAAACAGCAGTCCCCAACCTTTCCGGCTATTTCTGGACCTGTGACAGCAGTGGGTGGAGAGGAAATGGTTTCTCATGCGCAGCACCAATTGCAGAAATGCAGCTTCACACATGTGTGATTGCCTGCCGCTTGTGTGGCACAGTTCTCAAAAGGCTGCGGCCTGGCACCAGGTTACAGACTGGTGGTTGGGGACCCCTGTTATAAACAGCTGACTGATCTAAAAGAATTTAAATTAAAAAATTTTGATAGAAGGAAGATGTTGGTTAAACTATGGGCTTGTCTATACTGCATACTTAGACTCTTGCCAGAACGGGTTAACAGCCGTTTGGCTACAATAAAAAAGGATTGTGTGGCCCTTTATTAATTCCCCAGTTATCATCCAGGGACCTCAGGATGTCTTCCTGCTCCATTTCCAAAGTACCCTTTTCCACATTATGTCTCCTCAAGGGCTGCTATCCATTTCAGACAGCATATTTCACTTTGTTGCACAATTCATTGGCTATTTAAAAGAGGCAGAAACACCTCTTCAGTCAGGTCACAGCTTACCGAATGCTATTAATAGCACAAAGATTATAAAACACCAGGTTGGTAAATGGAAAAGAGCAGGTTCAAAACCCATCAAAACCTCTTTCGCATTACTAGATTTCTTTTTGTGGCCTTCTTTTTCTATTCTATGTGTGAAATATTTCTTTTAATGACTTGTAAATTAGGCTCAGAGAAAGAGAAATAATAATTAAAAACATTATTGCTGCATTTTGAATATGCAAACTTTTATTAACAAAGCAAGTGCTTTAACCAAGATGCTGTTATAGAATATATGGTTAAGATACTTCTAAAAGACATTAGAAAGAAATACGGCAGTAAGAAAGGATTGCTTTTAAAGAGCTTGTGCTCCTCTCCCCAACATACATACATACACACACAAAGACACACAGAGTCATACCCCTTTCTCTCTCTTCTCCCTCCATTTATCATCTATTGATTCATAGATCTCCCCCCTCTCTCCCTCCCTCCCTCCTCCTCTCCCCCTCTCCCTCTTTCTTGTGTGTGTCCATAAAATATAGAAAGATAAGTTATTGGCAACTATTTTTCAGGAAGAGAATGGGAGTGTACATCTGTGGGGGAAATTGTCCAATGAAAAGACATGGTTGCCTGTTGTCCAAAGTGAATACCTTGCAAGTTACATTCTGGACAGAATTTTCTTCAGTTGCTTAAGGACATGTCAACCTATACAGAGGTGGCTAATTGGCAAGTTTAGATATGCCTTAATTGCCTTATGTTTATGTTTATCTATTTGAATACAATTTTGATAAGGAAGGCCTTGTTATTTCAGATGCATTGGGCTTGATACTTTTTTGCCTTGAGTTTGAAAATAAAGATGATAATATGATGATGATGATGAAAAGAAGGGGGGAGGGATGATGGATCTGTAGTGGTCATGCAGAAATCCTTGAGACAACAGAGAAAAAACTTGCATTTTAATTGTTATGTTTTTAGGCAGAATAATTATATAATAGTTTCTTAAGATATGTTGGAACTCCTCGTGCAATTTGTATGATGGCAGAGTAGTATAAAGCTTCAAATTCCATAAGATCCTTTCGGGAGAACTCAGAAAAGATATAGCAGTCTTCCAATAAAATCAACAGACTTCATGTAAACAGAATTCTATGAATGTATTTTCTATGATACATTATGAACTTGTCATGTATACAGATATAATAAAAACAAAAGCACATTTAGCTATGAAGTAATTGATATATAGAAAGCTAGTTTGGCATAGTGGTTAAGGCATCAAGTTAGAAACTAGGAGACCATGAGTTCTAATCAGTGGTGAAATCCAAATTTTTTTACTACCGGTTCTGTGGGCGTGGCTTGGTGGGAGTGATGTGGCTTGGTGGGCAAGGCAGGGGAAGGATCCTGCAAAATCTCCATTCCCACCCCACTCCAGGGGAAGGATACTGCAAAATCTCCATTCCCACGCCACTCTGGGGCCAGCCAGAGATGGTATTTGCCAGTTCTCCAAACTATTCAAAATTTCCGCTACCAGTTCTCCAGAACCTGTTAGAACCTGCTGGATTTCACCCCTGATTCTAATCTCACCTTAAATACAAAGCCAACTGGGTGATCTTGGGCCAGTCATTTTGTCTCAGTCCTAGGATGGAATCAATAGCAAAGTACTTCTGAAAAACCTTGCAAAGAAAACTATGGCCTTCCTTGTCCAGACAATCTCCAAGAATTGGACATGATTGCCCAGAAGAAAACAAAGAATTGACATTTAATAATAAAACAGATATACCAATGTTTACAATTGAGTATAAATAAATGAACAAACTATATTTTTATAGTCACTAAACTGATTTCTTAATTTTCATTGCAGATTTATGATTAGATTAAAACTCTGTGACTGGGGAAAAAAGTGCAGGGGAAAAAAGACTTTATCATGTCTTTTAAAGACAATGTAAATTTAGGGAGGGGCAGAGGCATTTTTACAACCCTCCTCCAATAGAGGCCTGCTTCCATGTGAGTGAAATTCCATAGGCAACATCAATAATTAATGTGAGGCATCGTAAGTGTTGTAAAATATAATTTTCATCCTAGGTTAACTATCAATGTAGAGCTTATTTATGTATGTATGGAAGACGGCTATGTACCTAAGTAATTTCAACATTGTGTTAATAATAATATTTTAATATTTGGCTCAGTTGATTTATTAGTTCACATTTATTTAGGCGAGGCAGTGAGTCAGATTGATTACATTTGAAGAGGCAATCCTACTTTGACAAAATAGAATCTGCCCATGGTGCAGAACTGTTACTTGTGAAATATGAATATCTATCTACTCTTCCATTTTTATGGGAATTATCTTAAATAGAGGTTTATCTTCTTTTGGAGTAAATCTGGACTCATTATTTTGGAATTTTCCTCTGTTTTATCCAACTGATATCCCATGCAAAAACTGGAAGTTCTGAATAGGCCAATTTGTCATTTGATTGACCTGTTTCTCACTATGCACAACATTTTCTCCATTTTGCCTGTAGCACCTTGCCATCTCTGGTCTTAGATGGGGTGACACTGCCCTGGACAGAACCAGTGCATAATATGGGGGTTCTTCTGGATTTACGACTCCTGATAGAGCAGTTAGCAGTTGTGGCCAGGAGGGTCTTTGCACAGCTGTAAATTGTGCACCAATTATGATCTTTCCTGGACCAAAACGTCCTGCTAACAACTCATGCCCTAATCCAGGGATGGGCAATTGTGGCTCTTTTACAGCCTGTGGACTTCAACTCCCAGAATTCCTGAGACAGCTTGGCTGTCTCAGGAATTCTGGGAGTTGAAGTCCACAGGTTGTAAAAGAGCCACAATTGCCCATCCCTGGACTAGTCACCTCCCATCTTGACTATTGCTATTGCAACACACTTCAAAATGCAGTGGCCCACAAGGTTTTGTGCAGACCTAGATGTGCACACACGGAATGAAACAACTTGCCACAGCCACTCACTGCAGCCAATTCACAGCAGCCAAATTGTGACAGCCAACTTGCTATGGCCAACTCGCTGTGGAACAACTCGCTGTAGGATAGTTCAATAATTAAATTTAATTATTTAAAATAATTTTAAAAATTATATTAGTGTAACTTTTTTCTCGCAGTGAGTTGTCGCATGGTGAGTTGGCCATGGCGAGTTGTCCCGCACCGAGTTGGCCAGGGCAAGTTGGCCATGGTGAATTGTCCTAGAGACCTATGTACAAGGGCCATAGGTCCTGCAGCAGCTGCATTGGTTGCCAATTTTCTTCCAGGTCCAAATCAAGGTGCCAGTTGTCACTTTCAAAGCCCGATATACGAGCCGAGGTGGCGCAGTGGTTAGAGTGCAGTACTGCAGCTACTTCAGCTGACTGCTAGTTCAGCAGATCAGCGTATCAAATCTCACCGGCTCAAGGTTGACTCAGCCTTCCATCCTTCCGAGGTGGGTAAAATGTGGACCCAGATTGTTAAGGTCAGCCATCTAGTGTGATCAAGAAAAAGGGCATTCTCTGAGATGGCTCCCTCCCTATAGAACATCTTAAGATGTTACAGAGATAAGATTGGCCCCCACTTTAACACTCTTTTACAGCACCTTGAAAACCTGGTTTTGCCAATGGGTTTGGGGATCCCAGAGTGGGATGGAGCCCATCAAGTGACTTATTTGATTGTTGTCACTGGGGGGGGGAGATATTATTGCTTTTTTATTATTTTTATATGATTTTTAATCTTTGTATACCACCTAGCATCACTGAGAGTGAGTTGGGTGATCATATAAATTTTCTGAAATATAAATAAATTTTGGATCTCTGATTTTTCTCAATTTTTCTTTACTTTCTGAAAGTGTGTTGCTTCTCCTATCCTATTGTCTTTAGAAGTCTTCATTTCTTTTAATAAAGCTTTTGTTATTCTTTATTTCTAGCTACACATGCCTCCATTGTTCTAAGATCCCATCTGTGATTGCCTGCATTTCTGAATCCAAAAAAGCTTTGTGAAAAGAGTTCCCATGTTCTACTTTCCCTTGGGACTTAACTAAAATTTGAGAAGTCAGGAAGACTGAAACCATTTGAAGAGATGACCTTCTTCTCAGTTCTATTTTAAGTACAAAAGGATAAAATTGTAAATCTCATCCATAAAAATAGTGTTGCAATTAATATATAGTATAATTGAAACAATAGATGAATTCTTAATCATCAGATCTCAATGAGATTAGCTGACAAAAAAACTAAGAAGGAAGGTTTGGCACGCTGCGGCCTTTTTTCTGCCGTGGCCCTTTCGCCGTGGCCTGTTCTCCACTGCAACCCATTTGCTGTGGCCCATTTGTCGTGGCCCATTCGCCGCAGCCCATTCGCTGCCACTGTGGCCCGTTTGCCACCGATTGAACAGCTGATCGGCGCCACACAAACCCCCCTCCCCCCTACTGCAATATTCGCTCTATAAGACACACAGACATTTCCACCCACTTTGTGGTGGGGGAGAGTGCATCTTATAGTCTGGAAAATACAGTAAATGTGCAAATCTAGCACAATATAATATTCCCATTTTAGGGTGATGCATATTCCATTTTTAAAATCAATGAGTAAACTGCCATCCTGAGCAGTGGTGAAATCCAGATTTTTTTACTACCGGTTCTGTGGGCGGGACATAGTAGGCACGGTGGGGCTTGGTGGGCATGGCTTGGTGGGCGTGGTAGGGGAAGGATACTGCAAAATCCCCATTCCCACCCCACTCCAGGGGAAGGATACTGGAAAATTCCCATTCGCTCCCCACTCCTGGGGGAAGGATATTGCAAAATCTCTATTCCCTCCCCACTCTGGGGCCAGCCAGAGGTGGTATTTGCCTGTTCTCCGAACTACTCAAAATTTCCGGTACTGGTTCTCCAGAACCTGTCAGAATCTGCTGGATTTCACCCCTGATCCTGAGCTAAACCAGCATTCTCTATATAAAAAGCAATATATTTACATACCGGATATTAAATCCTTCAGTTTGATCTTTGTTGATATGCAATAGGTAGAAAATGATAGGGTCCTCTTTGGTCTAAGAACAGAGGCACAATGAGAACAATGTCTGAACCTGAAAAGGCACCCTACAAAAGACTATCTACAGAGGAGGAGAAACGGGAGGTCCTTTGACAACTAGGACTGAATGTGGTGGTGTCAGTTTATGCTGTAATCACAGAATGTAAACACATTGTTGCATCTAACAAAGGACTTTTGGCACCTTTATACTTCAGCAATGCACATTGGCAGTTGAGCGCTTGGCTTAATGTCTGCCAGTTCACTGAGAGTGAATTGAAGTTATATGAGCCAGATGCATGGGGAATAAAAAGACTTTTGTGTATACAATTGAACCTGTCGTCCTCTGTTTTCAAGGGACAGTAAACAGAGGGGAAGGCAATATGGTAAACAGAGGAGGAAAGCAGCCATTCTTGGCTATTGACAATAGCAGCCATGATAGCAATAGAAGGTTTGAAAAGAAGAATGGGTTTTCATATGCCAGTGTGTCGGTGCATTCACAGTCAGAATGGAACTTTAATTCTTATCCCACTCATCATCTTCTGAGCCTTTGTCATCTACAGTTCTGAAAGGACTCTAATAAATGGAGGGGGAAAAAACCACATGGGCTACTGATTTAAAGCTCTCCCCCTTTCAAACTCCTCTCAATCTTTTATTCTTTCTTTCATGACCTTGATTACCTGCTGGCATTTGCTAAAAATCATAGAAAATAGATTTTCTTACATAGGTCTGCAAAAATTATTTAAAACAAAAAACAAAAAAAAAATCTCACTTGGAAAAAGCAGCAGTAGACTAATTTCACAATAGTGTTTAGATTACAAAAATGCCTAGTAAAAATTATACATAATGGAAATGTACCTGTTAAAGAATGAAAGCAGAATAACTTTTCAGACTGGAACATATTAGCATGCTAACATGAACTGTAGAATGAACTAGGTTTAATGATTCTTGTAGGCTAGCTATTTGCTTCTAGAACTATAGTGGTAGTTGATTTTTGTGTGTGCTTTCTTATGACTTGGAATTTTCAACGCAGTATATTAATTTGCTTGGAGACAAAGAGTTTGCAGAAGTCCTTTTTATTCAGTTATTGAATTGATGTTATATACCAGTGATGGCGAACCTTTTCGGCACTCGTCTCACATATGTGTGCGCTCTCGTCTGGGTCGTGCTCCGGAAAAGCTGAACTTCTGGGTTCTAGCACGCATGATTACCTGGCCAGCGTGCATGCACATGCTGGTTTTCGGCATTGCCACGCCAGCAAAGGGATCACGCTCTGGAAAAGCTGAAGTTTCGGGTACTGGCGCATATGCACATCAAATGGGCGACATGCATGCGCACATTGGTTTTCAGCACTGCCGCGCACAAAGGACAGCTGATCATTGCACACGCATGCATGCCTGAAACCCAGAAGACAAACAGGCAAGGCTATGCATGCCAGGCGACATGGCTTAGTGTGCCACAGGTTTGCCACAGTTATATACTGTAGTATTGCGAGGAAGTCTTAGGCTTCCCATCCCAAGTGAGTTCTGGATGACTTAAGCCTGTTACTTACATTCAATATAATTATTTCTTTTATTTACATCCCACCTTTATTATTTTTACAAATAACTCAAGGTGACAAACATATCCAGCACATCTTTCTCCTATTTTCCCCAGAACAATTGAAGTGTGTTTGGTTGAGAGGTTGACTGATCCAAAGTTACCCGACTGGCTTCTAGGACTAAGGCCATGAACTTTGTAGGATAGTTGTTGTTATATAAGGAAATCTCTTATATGATGCTCAAATTTCCAAAGAAAAAATGGGATATAATAAATAAAATAAAATAAAATATTGGGTTTCTTTTGCATTCTGCAATCAACTCTTTATTATTAGGTTTGGCAATAGATAATTGCTTTGCTTTATCTATAACTAGTATGTAATGGTGGTAGGGATGTTGGCAGTAGAGTAACTTTAATCCTTTACAAATTTCATCCAGACTGAGTGTTCTGTGCTTGTTCTTTGCAATAAATTTTAGTTGCTCCAATTGGAGTTCTCTTGCCAATGAAAATAACAGATGTTTCCAATTGAAATTGAAATCTGAATTACAGTTATAGTGGATGTATGTAGATGAAAGATCAATGGATGAATTTTGAAGCATAGTGAAAACTGTGCTGTGTTTCCAGTTACATAAGATAAAACATTGTTTTGAAAGTTAATTACCATAGTTGTACTGCAATTATATGCACATTTATTGAGAGTAAACTCCATTGAATTCAATGGAATGTACGCCTAATTAGATTAGTGCTAATCCAATATGTCAGACTGTACATTTGAAAAATTTAAACAAATATCTTCATAATTATCACAGTTTCATCTAAGAGACAAACAGTCAGCTTAAAGGTATTTATTTATTTTGCTTACTTACATACTTTGTTTTCTTTTTCAGGTAAGTACCATTCTGAACAAGAGATTTGGGGGTAAGTGTATTGAACTGAGTAGATCTTTCTGGTGGGCAACCATTCTGCAAACTCAATATTCTAATTGCTTCTGCATATGAAAATTACTGGTCATGATTAGTCCAAAAGTAAGTTCAGAATGAGACATATTCAACAACACAGTTGGGTAAATATAACCAAGTAAAAGTATTAAGATACAGCTTGGATTGCGTCTGACAGTTATTATGTAAAATGAATGATTTTCATTTTAACACTGTCTTCTGCCTTGAGA
This sequence comes from Pantherophis guttatus, assembly GCF_059756535.1. NCBI lineage: Eukaryota > Metazoa > Chordata > Lepidosauria > Squamata > Colubridae > Pantherophis > Pantherophis guttatus. Next base: position 29,770,108 of record NC_142064.1, on the reverse strand, counting down.
ATGCCTGAATGATAGAATTTGATTTTTCTTTTTTCCTTCAGTCCCTTTATGTGCTCTTATTGAAAGAGCTTGAAATTTATTTTGTATAATTAGGATTTTTTAGAGAACCATCTGCATGATTGCTATTTATCTGAGTGACGTAACATTATGCTGTATGAATAGCCAGATTTCAGAAAGGACTGAAATTTGCAACTGTGGCTAAGATGATCTCTAATTATACATACCCGATTATGCTATAGTTAGTAACTTCATTCTCTTTGAAGAATCCTTGGTTTTGAAATTCATAGAGTCTCTTCTAATGCAACCTCTTCCCCACAAAAGATTAAATGCTTATTAGCTCTGATAATAGATGCATCCTTACCCATATTGATAATATTTCGGAATTTTGCTGTATTTTAGTGGAAATTGAGATACCTGCAAGATGTCACCTTATTTATCACTTAAAATATTGCATTACCTATTCTTAAAAATGATTTCTATGTTGGTTGTGGTGTATATGGCCATTTGTAATTGACAGATGGAATTTTTTTGTACATATTTTCTAAGTATTATTATTATTAAATCTATTTTAAGATCACATGTTTTCTGAATACATAGACTTTATATACAGTACCAACACATAAAAATAAACTAGTTTAGACACACCTTTCCATAATAATCTTACACTGCATAATCTATCTTGTTCAGTTCACATTATTTTATTTTACTTTATTCAGAATCTTGGACCCCCATTCTAGTGGTTGGGTTCACGTTTAATGCATAATGTATTGTTTAGTTAGAGCTTAGCACAGTAAATGTACACAGCTACTATAGTTTGTAACACATAGTTAATGACCTAGAACAGGCTATTATGGTTTATTCAACTAATAATTAAAAGAAACTCTGCTCCCCATTTTAGCTGTTGAGAAACATACACTAATAATCTTCTAATTTGTCCCTGAGATTTTTCCTTTGCTTTTTGAAAACAGTTTCTTCTGAGGAAAAACCAATGGGCTTTCCTTTAGACTGATAAAATAAGGTGTCTGCTTTTGATATTCTTGTATCTGTATTCTTGTATATTCATCTTTTCTTTATGTTACAGCAGGGGAAGGAGAGCCTAGCCATTTTACTTTAGCTAAAGTAACATGTTCTGGCTAAAATTGAGGGTTCCAGGACCATTCATAATTTCCCCTTTTTATTCCCATAATTTCAGGGTAGACAAGGAAGCATAAGATGCAATCCTATTCTCCCTATTAAATTCTCCCCAAAATACACAAGTGTGATTTCTTCTCTGGACACTAGATGTCAACTTCCCCAAATATAACTTCTGACCCATTGGAAAGAATAGGTCTTTAGGCAAGAACTACAGCAATTAGAATATAGAACTACATGTGAGAGGTTTGGAAAGGATAAATTCTGCCTCAGCACCCATCAAGTTGCAGACTCTATTCTGCCAGGAAGGCCTTGACAAATCATCGCTCAGCTTAACCCATCTCACAAATTTGATGGAACATTGCAGTACCACTTGGAGTTCTTTAGAATTGATGAATTCTACTTGGATTGATGAAGATTCTCAGTTATCCAAGTAGAGCTGTCTGGAAGTTGAATCATGGAAACTGGATTTCTTTTTCTTTTTGGTTTGAAATGTTTCACTGTTTATCTTCTGAATTGAAGAAGCTACTTGGATAAACAGCAAAACATTTCATACCAAAGAGAAAAAGAAGTCCAGTTGCCTTCGACTTCCAAACAGGATAAATGGATATAGTGTAAATGTGACACCCCACTCCCCAAAGTTAAAATAATTTGGTCAGTTAGAAAGATCCAAATCTCTGCCCCTTCCCCCTACAATTAATTTTTCTCTGCCATTTTTGTCAACAATTCTGTTGTGCCCGATACTTGGCTACTCTATGAATAAATACTCTTCCTGCCTCTCTGTCTTGTATCACCTCCTTCAGATCTGCCGTGGTCATTCTGGTGTCATCCTTTATAGTGTCCAGCCAATGGGTACTAGCCTGGCCCCTTCTCCTTTTTTCCGCTGATCTCTACAAGCATGATTGACTTTTTGAGTGAGTCAACTCACATGACATGGCCAAAGTTTGCTAGCCTTTGTTTGGTGATCCTGTATTCGAGTGATATATTTGGTGGAGCTCTGTCTAGAACTTCTTTGTTTGTGACTTTTGCAGTCCACGGGATGTGTAATAGTCATCTCCAGCACCAAAATTTGAAGGCATCCACCCTTCTGCTATCTGCTTTTTTTCAGAGTCCCAAGTTTCGCAGCCATAAGTAGAAATTGGAAAAATTATTGCTCTGATTAATTTGCATTTGGTTGAGAGGCTAATATCTTTACTGTTCCAGATGTTATTCATATCGGACATTGCAGTTCTTCCAAGTGCTATACGCCTTCTGATCTCAGGGCTTTAAAAGACCTCACTTTTCTCACCACTGAACTGCATCTTGTTAACCAGGGCCCAGTGCTCAAATCTATCAAAATCTTTCTGGATTTTGAGCCTGTCTTCCAAAGAGTTAGCAATTCCCTCCAACTTGGTGCCATCTGCAAATTTGATGAGTTTTCCTTCACTGCATGCTTTTCCTCCATGTTGATGTAGATCCATTGAAGACTACATGCTGAGTGCGGTTCGTCAGTCAACCTCGAATTCATCTGGTGGTTGTACTGTTCATCCCTCACCGTTCTAGCTACAAAACCCAAGTACAGACTCTTGTCTGAGGAAAATGGCACTCTTTCTGTAAGACAGAAACCACAGGAGTAGAAAGCCAGAATTTAAGAGCTTTGAGTTGTCTATAAATAGGTTTCACATTATTCTCCACTCATTTTAACCTGATGATCCCTTCTCTGTAACAGTGCCATCTAATGGCCCCAGGTGGTGTTCCTTATGGATTACAGCAAGGCTATCAAACTCCCGGCCAGCGGGCTGGATGGATGCATCACGCACTGGCCACACCCATGCCCATGCCCAGTTTAGTGAAAGGGGGAAAAGTCCTGATACGTCATGTGACACCGCCGTGAATGACGTAATGCACCTCTACATTACAGCATCTGTCTTATGGAACAACATAGAGACACACAGAGAGAGGCACACACATATACACACATGCCCTCCAGATCCTGGCAAGCCAGGCCCCCCTTAGCCTTCTCAAAGATTTTGAGGACATGACTTTTCCCCTGGGGCACTGAGGCCAGGCTATTAGCAGATCAAACATATATCCAATTTAAGTGGATTTTATCCTCAGCTTTCTTATAATGCTATCTTATTATTGCTTGTTTAATGTTTTGCCTTGACTGAGATAGCTGGTCACTTAAATTCTATAAACAAACAAACAAATACCCATTTTCCCAATAAATATTATTAATTTGAACATAAAGAAAATTGTTCCTTTGCTATTCTTTTCCAGTCTTGGGGATATATGACAAGTATAAGAAATTTTGAGAGAAGAGAGAAGCATGTGACTTATTAATCAATTTATAAGGGTTTATTTAAGCAAAGATATCCCAAATTTCTCTTTATTCCCTTGTTCCCAAAGTCAGGACTTTGCCTTTTATAAAACCTTTTGAAAACAAGAACCATGAATTGTTTGTAGATGACATCCATAATTTGATAATTAGATTAATTTAATTTCAATAACTCCCCAATAGCATATCAGTTAATATGTTTATAATGAAAGCATGGCTTTGTAGTCTCAGTCATATGTGAATTCCAGATATCCTTTGTTTTATACAATGGAAGTTATATCAGATTGCAAATCAGGTCTATTTATTTGAAGCATTTTATTCTTACTATCTAATCAGAGGTTCCCAGAGTGGATCAGTAAAAAGAAACTTGTCCCCAACTTTATAATTTAAAAATAGTGGCATAAAAGGAATAAGAATGGGAAGGGAAACTAAAATAAAAATGATTAGATTATGAAATTGTAATTAGATTATAATTATAAAATGTATAATATAATAAACGATTGTGTGTTTGCAATAGTGGCAAATGTCTATAGCTTGGGTGTAGGATGAGAGTGGAGGTTCATTCTCCAAACTTGTGGGTTGGTTGCCAAATGTTTCATTATCAGGCTAGGTAGCATCTTCAGGGTGTTCTTATAATGCTTATAAGGGCTTCGTATGGTCCATAGGTCTTGTGATGGAAGGGTCACTTCAGGTGAGGGTCTCGTGATAAGTTTTACCTCAGGTGTGGGTCACTTCAGGTGAAGGTCTTGTGATGAGTCTTGTGAGGGGTCAGATATGAGTCAGGTGAAGGTCTTGTGATGGAGAAGTCATATTGTTTGTATTTTTATCATGAAAAGGCACTAGCCTAGAATCTAGAAGACCGACTTCTAGCCCAATTACAGTGTTGTGGGGAAAATAGGAGGAGGAAGGAAGGAATAGTAGGGACCAGTGGTGGGTTTCTACCGGTTGGCCCTGGTTCAGATGAACTGGTAGCGGCGGCGGCAGGAAGCTCCGCCAACCGTCCGGACGTCATAATGGATGCTCTGCCCATGCGCAGAAGCGCCGCACGCGAGTGCGCTCACAGTTCTGAACCGGTAGCGAAGGTAAGTGAAAACCACTACTGGTAGGGACGTTCACCACCTTGAGTTATTTATAAAAAATAATAAAGGCAATTTTTTTTTAAAAAAAATCTACATTTAAATGATTTAGACTGAGATCTAAAATGGCCTGAGATCTAAAAGTGCCTGAATTAACTCATTCTGAGTTTGCACAATACACTGAACCATATGAGCCAGGTTTACATAAGATGCTAAGCCACATTCAATCAATGCCCTGTTGTTCCAAACAAATACTTTTGAAGGGTAACAATGCCAAGAGTATCACAATAAACGATAACATGTTATGAAACCTTGATTCTTTACTTTCAAGAACTTAGCATCTCAACTGGTTTAGGAGCCATGTTTTACTATTTGTGCTTTCCAGTTATTATTGACTTCCGGTAAGTGCTTGGACAAGTCCCTGCAATTTACTTGCCAACGTTTTCAGAAGTGGCTTTCCTTTGCCTGCTTCCTAAGGCTGAAAGAGAGTGACTGACCCAAGATCACCCAGTTAGCTTTGTACCCAAGCTAGGTTATATTCTCCCAGTTTTGAGCTTGGTGCTTTTAAACTGCTACATTAAACTTCTCACTTTATATATATAATTTAGAAAACTCAGCAAAGACAAGTTTAGTTTTAGAGTGTTTATTCTATCTCTTTTTTTTTCAGACTTGAACCTTAAGTAACATTGTACTTGATTTTTAATGATATACTTTCCTTCGCATTTTATTTTTGATTCTTTTGCTGTTATAGTTCCAGATAAGAAGCAACAAAGGATCAAAAGTACAGGAAAGCAAGTAATAAATATTTTAAACATTGACTTGCAGCAGAAAAAGCATGGCCTTTTTATAAGGCCAACCTGAAGTTCTGCCCAAGACATAGATTTTTGCACTGTGTTGATCTGGGCTTGAGATCTCTTACTTAATATGTGGTTTCAGATATTGTATTCCTGAAGACAATATTAGCCTGTTGGGATGTCAGGATGCCTTTCTGGAGGGAGAAAAGAGCTAGGGAAGGATAAAGGTATGAATGCCTAATTGCTTAACTTTCAGCCTGTTTTTGTAATCTGCTTTAGCATAATACAACAAAGAGTTTTCTCTGACATTTCTAATGCAAGTATTCTTTATACCAGCAGTTAGAATTTTTTTGCCGAGAGAATAAGGCAGCAGTGGCTTTTAGAAAAGAATTATTAAAAGACCAAAAGCATGCATTTTTTTTCAGCTGAGAAAAGTAATCCAGTACCTATCCAGTACCTATCAAATCTATAAATCCAGCTATCGTGATCAGAGTGTAACTTGTAGTCTAAAGTATCTCTAGCATTAAGAGGAGTTTATTCATGGAGTTCAACCTGAATGAGGAATGTCCATAAAAGCTTATATTGAAGGTCTGTCCTCTGAGTTGTAAAGTCATTCGCTAAGTGATTTCTTATTGCTAGGGTGGTATAATAAAGGCTACTGATGGTCTGAGTGGCTGCGATGGCTCAGCAGTTAAAGAAACTGAGCTTGTCAACTAGAAAACTGATAGCCTGGGTTTGAGACCCGAGCGCCGCACAATGGGGTGAGTTCCCATTCCTGCTCCAGCTGCTCCAAAGAATGCAAACATGAGTAGATAAATAGGTATTACTTTTCTAGGAAGGTAACAGTGTTCTATGCACCTTTGGTGTATAGCCATGCCAGTCACATGACCATGGAAAATGTCATCAGACAATGCTGGCTCCTTTGGCCAAGAAACAGAGATCAGCACTGCACTCTAGAGTCAGACATGAATGGGCAGGGAAACCTTTACTTATTGATTGTCCTTTATGGGTGATTGGGTGCAGAAGTGGGTTTCAGCAGGTTCTGATCAGTAGAACCAGTAGTGAAAATTTTGAGTAGTTCGGAGAACCGCCCCCGCCCCCATCTATTCTCTGCCTCCCAAATCTAGCTGATTGGGAGGAAATGGGGATTTTGCAGTAACCTTCCCCTGCCATGCCTACCAAGCCATGCCATGCCCACCAAGCCACGTCCACAGAACTGGTAGTAAAAAATCTTGAAACCCACCATTGATTGGATAGCAAATTTCCTGCTGAGCAGGCTGAGACATGTGGAAACCTGTAGTGAAGAAGATAAAGCAGTTTTAAGAGAGTAAGTTTACTCAATGAATAGTGAGATCTAACAGAAAAATTGCTTGTGGAATAGACTGAATATTTAGGAGAGAAACAAAAGAATCTGAAGGCATGGGTGGTATTAGTTCTCTAATCCAAGCAAGAGGATGGGAAAAGGAAAAAGTATAAAGGGATGCAGGTGGTTATGAAGATAGCCTTGAAGAAATATATGGCAGCTGTTACAAAAACAACAGTTTAGCCCAGAAAGACAGGAAGGTGTGAGAGGAAACTGAAGTTTGGTCCATCTTGATTCTCTTGGGTATAAGGGGTGGTAGATGAAATAGAAAGTCTGTCAGGATTTCAAAAATCCATTATTATACCATATGTGAATTAAGTGGTGTCTAGTACCTGACCAGGTCAGGAGCTTGCAGGGCTGACAATTAAACAGTTATAAATGGTATCAAAAGTTATTGGTATCAATATATAAAATTGTCTGAATGATAATAGAAGATGTAAACTTGAAGAAACAATGTGTGCCATGTAGAAGGAGGTAGTATTGCGGCCTATTAAACTATTTTTTTTTCTTTAAAAAGCTCATAACATTTGTACTTTTGTTGCTATTCATGAACTCCTACTGTTATGGCAAACAAGAATTTTCAATAGAATAATAGGATTCAATAGAGCTGTTAATGGAAAGCAGGAGAAATATCCCGTATTTGGAATATAGCTGAAGGACATGGAACTGTGATGGCAAACCTATGGCATGTGTGCCACAGGTGGCACGCGGAGCCATATCTGTGGGCACGTGAGTGTTGCCCTAGCTCATTTCCAGCGCGCATGTACACGCCGGCCAGCTAATTTTCGGGCCTTCCGGGCCCACCAGAAGTCGGGAAATGGGCTGTTTCCAGCTTCCGGAGGGCCTCAGGGGCATGTGGGAGGCCGTTTTCGCCCTACCCAGGCTCCAAGAAAGGCTCTGGAACCTGGGGAGAGTGAAAAACAGGCATACCAAGCCTACTGGTAACCTTTTTGCTATCGCGTGCCAAAAGCTGGGTGAGCGCGGGGGGGGGGGGTTGCGCGTGCATGCGCAGGGGGGGGACACAGCAGGGGGCCTTGAATTATGGGTGTGGGCACACGCATGCGCAACCTCCCTTACACTCCTCCCGCTTTTGGCACACAAAAGCGGGAGGAGTGCAAAAAGATTAGCCATCACTGACATAGAAGGTTGAAAAGGAATAATAACAATAGAAAGAGAGGAAGAGTTGCACTATATGCTAAAAGTATCCTCCAGTTCAGAAACCCAGTTTGGCAAGACCATAGAGACTATGAGGTCTACATTACCAGCTGCCTCCTCCCACCCAGTAGGTTGTTTTGTTACTTTTCAAAAGCTACTTGCAAATCTTTCCACAGACAAGAAGTTTAATGTGAAGGAAATATTTAGTTTTCCCAACATCTGCTAAGAAACAAATGTTTATTTTTCTCCTGGTGATAAATTTCTTTGAGATAGAAGATCTAATGAGATGAACTGTCTTTTATTTAATCCTAGCAAGTAGAAAAAAAATTAACAGACAAGGTAGAATAATGGGATTTGGGAAAGAATTCTTCAGATTAAGGAAAGCTAAAGCTAAAAACAGTCAAATGCATGCAAGTAGCCTTCCAACCAGGGAAGGCTATTTAATTCTCGCTTTGGTTCAGTCTTCTCCAACAAGAGTTTACCTGCTTCATCAGATAATTGTGAAAAATATAATGAAGGGATAGAATGATAGTTTAAGTCAAACAGATTTCATGATCAGAAAATGCTAATTACTTTCAGATTAAATCTTGAAGTCTTGATGAATGGTATTGACTGGATTTGCTAATAGTCTGGATGACCCCTTATGAATTATCTTTGAGAAATCCTGGAGAACTCATAAAATGCCTGGGGACTCAAGGAGTAAATATAGCCCTATCTTTAAGAAGAAGAAAAAGAAGAAAAATGAAATACTAAAGATGCCATTTTGAGCTGCAGAAATCCAGATGACCAAATAGTTTTCTATACTCTTTGCTGCCATCTATTGGTTGTCTGGATTTTTGTAGTTCAAATCCAGTAACCTTAACTGACTTGCACTAATTCTGTTTAAAGGGGCAGATTGTGTGTGTGTAAAATGTGTTGTGTGAAAGAGATAGAGGATGCCAGCATTTTACACCAAAGATTCCTTCCTGAAGCAAATTATGAGTACTACTTCTGCCCTATACTGCTGTGCCGTTATGTAGTTAAATTAAGAAGTTATATGGTTTATTTACATAGGTCATTTAAATTGGACTTAATCCTGTTTAATCTAGTAGACTTAATGGAGCTAAATTGGCTTTAATTTTTTAAAAAATGCTTAATTGACTGTGCAGCAATAGACTCCAAAAAAAGGAAGCAAGATTTCAACATTGCAGAGGTATTTGCAAGCCAGAACTTTTGCAGAAGATATTTAAATAAAATTAGCATGGTATGGATTCTTGGACCATTGTGAATTTGTGAAGCAAAAGACAAGTTGGGAATTATTTAACCAAATCAGTACTGTACAATTGTCATCTTTTCAATTTAGCAATCAACTTGTCTAAATGTATTTACTCTATAGTTCATTCAGTCTTCAGTCATTTTGAAGACTGATAACCTATTAACCTACACCTATTATAAGGTAGACCATCTGGGATGTGTCATCTGGTATGCTCAAAACTACAGGCTAAACTATAATTCAGAAAAAACACTTTGGTATTATGTCAAGATAATTTGATAGATATGTTCATGTAAGTATCAAGCATGTCTTAAAGGCATTTTTTTTAATATTAAAAAAATCAGACTACTTTTATTATAAATTGTTCATATCATGTAAAATCAAAGAATCTTGTAAGGATATCCTAAGAAGTATGCTGTAACATCACATTTCAGTGGCTTATTATTTAAGAAATTTGGCTAAGATTTAGCTAATATCCTGCCATTTCTTCATTGATTCAATTGTATTTGGTGCCTGAAAGCTATTGTTTAATTTCTGTTTATATGTCAGTAATTTTGCTTCTGCTTTAAATTAGGACTGAAGACAGTTGTAGAAATTTTGACATAAGGGCGGTCTGTACATTTATGTTTGAAAATATAAAACCATATTGCACACATAGTACGACCTTCTCCAAAAGTACAGTTTTCTACATGTGCTGGGACTACACCTTTCTGAATATCCAAGCAGCAAGGAAGTTTAAAAGTTGAAGTTCCAACTTAATAGATCCATACTACCTTTGGAGAGGTCCTGATGCAATGTATTTGAGAATTCTATGGACAGACATTATGGGGTTTTAATTTTGTTTTATGGAATAATGGTAGTATGATTTTTTTTCCAGATTGTTTTTGCATGTGAGTACTGATGCATCCTGTTTACTGATCAAGACATGGCTAACAAGAATTTTTTTAAAAAAATAACCCATAGTAGTGGGTTCCACTTCCCTTTGCTACTGGTTTGGAATCGGGAGCACACGCGCACGCTCATTTTACTTGCATGCATCACTTCTGTGCATGCACAGACCCTTCTGTGCATGCGCAGACCATCCGTGCTGACGTCCAGGCAGGTGGGCGGAACCTCCTGCTGCCGCCACTGCCGGTTTGCCTGAACCGGGGCGAACCGGTAGAATCCTACCACTGCATAGAAAATGGCCAATGTAGAAGTTATTTGAAATAACTGAATGGTATCGAGTTGCATACCTTTAAGATAGATACATTTCATATCCCAAATCATACAAGCATTATGTAATATAAACCATACAAATGTTACAGCTCTTGCAGAATGCATCCTACATTCCATAATGCCTAATGGAATTAAACAGTTCAGAGACTGACACCAGTTGCTAATCTTTGAGTAGCATAAGATTAGTTTTTTAGTTATGGCTACTATTCTTGGAACACTCTCTGTCTCCTCTGCTTGTAGGTAAAAATGGTTGCTAATCTATTGGCATTTTCTAAACTAGGTGAAACAATGATATTTTAATGGGTGTTTGGCCTTAGGTAGAATAAACTATGGGTTGTCTATGAAGCATTTTACAGTTTATTGGGGATTTTAATAAATATGTTTTCCCTTTTTATATTTATGGCTTTATTGTCCAGTCCTTGTTAATTTTGGGTGAATCAATATTATATATATTGTAAATAAATAAATGAAAAACGTAAAGGAGGAGTTATAAGGGTACGAAGGAAGAAAGAGAAAGAAAAAAAGAAAGAAAGAAAGAAAGAAAGAAAGAAAGAAAGAAAGAAAGAAAGAAAGAAAGAAGACAGACGTTAGATGTAAAGATTCTTAATGAAAACTAGTTATAGTGAAAATTAAATTCTTGTTAAAGTTTTTGAAAAGTAAGTTTGGCACTTGGTGATTCAAAAAATTATCAAATATGTTGATATTAATCCAAAAACAGGCCAAGTAGTTCAAATGAAATGAATAGTTATTGGTTGTTCTTGTTCTCCTAAAAATCATGATGATAATATTCTGCATGAAGTTTTTGCTGCAGCTTTCTTCCTACTCTATCTGCTTATCAAGCTTAATAAGGATCTATAAGAATTAGTTGTAGCATAGAAAACCTTCTATTAACATAAATTACAACGGCTGTAAGAATAGTGGCTGGCAACAGAATTGCTGAGTAATATAGGCATCAGGGTATTTTTCCCAAAAAAGCTGGGTGATTAACAAATCAATTCATTAAGTGCTCCTGCAGATTTTTATTGAGGGTTATGAAATAGTGGAATAAAGGCCTCATAGTTGAGGAACACATTTGTATTAACTTGTTAATGTTGTTATTTAAAGTCACTAGGAGTTCACAGAAATATTTAGCATCTCATTCATTCATTTTATATGTCCACCCATTTTGAAGGCCTTACGAAAAACCAACAGTGTCAGTGCAAGTCAGATCTCGGGGGGGGGGGGGGGGTGATAATATTCCAGAGGTCAGTCATCATGACAGAAAAAGCTATCTTCCTGGTCCTCACCAAATTGGATAAGCATGCCTCTTTTGCCAGATCTAAAGGAATGGGTAGATTAGGGGTAGCCTGCCTTCCTTCTTTCCTTCCTTCCTTCCTTCCTCCCTCCCTCCCTCCCTCCCTCCTTTCTTCTTTATAGGTTACAACCAGCACCTTTGTTTGCACCTGGAAACATACTGGCAGCTTTGGAGCAGAGGTGTAACATGCGCTGATTGAGAAGTGCACATAACTACTCCTGCTGCTACACTGTAGTTTCAAGGATAGTCCCATGTAAAATGCATTGCAGTAGCCCATTTGAGAGGAGACTAAAGGATGAGTGGCCATGAACAGAGCCTCATGGGCCAGGAAAGGGCACAAATGATTCACAACATGAAGCTGGGCAAAGGCCCTCCTTTCCATAACTACTAGCTGTTTTTTAAACAGGAGCTGTGACTCCCAGGAGAACCCCTAAATTGTGGATTGGTTCTGTTTGGGATAGAGCAGCCCCATTGACAACTAAAGATGGAAAATTCCTGAACCAGAGGACTCTATACCCAAAGCCAGTCAGTCTTGCTTGGATTCAACTGAAACCTGTTATTCCTCATCCAAGCTTCCATAGCCTCCAGACTCTATGATAGAACCTTCATAGCATCACACATGCAGTCAAGAGTGGAGATGTAAAGCTGGTATCATCATCTTACTGATAATACCTCATACCATGCTATCAGCTGACTTGATCCAGCAACTTCATGTAGGTGTTAAACAAGAGCAGAGACAGTACCCTGCAGAATAGGGGCCAAGAAACTCCACAACGCTGGAGCCAACGCCTTTGCCCCTGATCAACAGGAACACGGAAATGTACAAAATAGCAGTACACTAGAAAAAAAGAGAACCAGAACAACACAACATTGCCTTCTTACAATCCCCAGAACCAGCCTAGAAGGATACCATGATCAATGGGATTGAAAGCCACCCTGAAGTCAAGAAGAGAAGGATGGCTGCATCCCAGTAGTGGGTTTCACTTACCTTTGCTACCGGTTCAGAACCGGGAACGTGCACGCGTGTGTGTGTGCTTTGCTTGCGCGTGGCGCTTTTGCACATGTGCAGAACCTTCTGTGCATGCACACAGCATCTGTGATGATGTTGGGGTGGGTGGGCAGAGCCTCCCACTGCCACCACTACTGGTTCGCTTTTATCAGAAGTCATTGACAAATGGGATCAATCAGTGGTGAAATCCAAATTATTTTACTACCGGTTCTGTGAGTGTGGCTTGGTGGGCGTGGCTTGGTGGGTGTGGCAGGATACTGCAAAATCTCCATTCCCACCCCACTCTGGGGCCAGCCAGGGGTTGTATTTGCCGGTTTTCAAAATTTCCGCTACTCAAACTACTCAAAATTTCCACTACTGGTTCTCTGAACTACTCAAAATTTCAACTACCAGTTCTCCAGAACTGTCAGAACCTGCTGGATTTCACCCCTGGGATCAATGCTGTTTTGGTTCCATGCCCAGGCCTGAAATCTGACTGAAAAGAGTCCAAATAATCCATTTCTCCAGCGGTTCTCTCGAACTGCAGCACCACCAGCTTCACCACACCTTCCTCAAAAGGAAAGATTAGCAATGCAATAGAAGTTGCCAAGTACAGATGGGACATCTCTGTCTATTTATGGTGAGATATACTTTATTTCATTTTGTTAGAGCCATTATTTCTAAATAGCATCTACACAGAAACCATGGAAGATGTTATCAGTTGGCTATATGTCCCTTTCTGGCCTGGTGCAGAAATGCTATAGAAATTCTAAAGTAAAACTAGCGTTCAGCACAAAACAAGGTCTCCTATCATTGGTTGCAGCAGTCACTCTCAAAGTGCATTTGCATGAAACACTAGAATAGCAAGTAGAAGCCACACTCTGGGTGTGGTGTGTCGGTTATTCACTACTTGAAGCTGTATGCTGTGACAATAACTACTCATGTCTTGATAACCTAACCCTAACCCTACTTTGCTAGCTACGTATTTTCTCTTTTGGGATGGATATTTATGTTGCTATCTTCTGAACTAAACATCCATGTACAACACTCATAGATTAGTACAGAGTGAGAGATTTTGATTTTACCATCCAATTTTACATGGAGGCTGTATGGATTGATGTGTAGGAAGATATACTGTTACTTGCTCATATGTGTTAAAGGAGTGTTGATTTAATATGCTATTTGTAAGATTACATAACTAGAGTTCATCACAGAATTCCTTGGCAAGTATTTTGAATTTCTTTTAACTGCAGTATTGCTTTATTATTGACTTCAGAAGATAATCATTTTATTTATTTTACTTATGTATTTTAGAGAATTTATATAGCCGCCTATTCACTCATAGCGATTCTAGGTGGCTTACAGACAATAAAAACAAATGTAGAAAATAAATAAATAAATAATAAAATAATAACACCCCCACCCTACCCCCCTCGGTGACCAGCCATTTAATGAGCTCCATCCCACTCTGGGTTCCCCAGGCCTGCTGGCAAAACCACATCTTCAGGTCCTTACAAAAGATTGTCAAAGTGGGGGTCAGTCTAATTTCTGGAGGGATAATGTTCCGGGGGAAGGAACCATTATGGAGAAGGCCCTTCTTCTGGGTCCTGCCAGATATACCTCCTTAGGGGATGGAGCCCACAACATTCCTTGCCTCCCCACTCTAGTGGGTTGGGTCGATGTGATCGGCAAGAGACAATCCCCAGATAACCTGGTCCCAAGCCATGAAGGGTTTTAAAGGTGACAACCAGCATCTTGAATTGCACTTGGAAGCAAATTGACAACCAATGCAAGCTCCCACAGGAGAATGACACATGTGCACACTGAGATCTCCACAAAACCAGGTGGGCTGCATTTTGAACCAACTGGAGCTTCCAGATGCTTTTCAAGGGCAGCCTCATGTAGAGCACATTGCAATAGTAAGACGGGAAGTAACTAGGGCATGAATGACCATGAGTAGGGATTGTTGATCCAGGAAAGGGCATAACTGGTACACAACCTGCAGTTGCACAAAGGCCCTCCTGGCCATGACTGCCACCTGCTCTTCAAGGAGAACCCCCAGATTATGCAATAGGTCTGTTTGGTGCAATGCAACCCATCCAAGACCAAAGGTGGCAATTCTGCATGGAACCCCAAACCCAGAGCCCCTTGGTCTTGCCAGGATTCAGTTTCAACCCATTGCTCCCCATCCAGCTCCTAATAGCCTACAGGCACCGCAAAAGGGAAGTCACAGAATCACTTAACTCACCATGGGCTGAGATATACAGTTGGGTATCATCAGCATATTTATGATATCTCAGTCCATGGTGACTGATGATCTCACCCAATGGCTTCATGTAGATGTTACATAGAAGCAGAGAGAGTACCGAGTCCTGCGGGACCCCACAAAGCAGTGGATGAGGATTGGATCTCTCACTTCATATTAACACCGATTCAGAGCATCCGCAGAAGAAGGGGGATGGTATTGAAATCATGAATATATTCCCTTCTTTTTAAATCAGGCAATGCCAGTTTCTATGCAGGGCTTTTCCAAATTCTTCTTTTTTCATTTTAGCGTTAAGAAAATCCCCTTGTGCTATTCAATTCATCATGCAATTAATACTATGCACAAATGCCACTTGGATTTTGTCAGATTATGGATTAAGAGGTGTTTGATTTATTAATGCATTTAGTTTATTATGCAGCAAACCTTTTTTGTTTTGTGCAATAAATATAAAAAGTTGCAATGCTTAGCAGGCCTAATTCAGAGATCCTAATGCTATTTCTTCCTGCATTGTTTCCCCCCTATTTTCCCATGTCTACTATCAACTATTCAGTAGGAAGTTGTTTCTATTCAATGGCTGCAACTAATATATTGTTATTTATTTGATTTTTAAAATTATTTAGGCTCTCTTTAAGAGATTCCTAGAATGCTAACAACAAATAGATAAACAAGATTATAACAAAAGTGATTTTTCAAAAGTTTAGAAAATTCCTACATAATATAATGTTTACAGGAAATACTGATAAAGACAAGACTGGATGGTGCTATACTTGATTGATAAGCCACCAAAATATTCCGCTCTATGCCAAGTTTTAAAAAATCTTGGAAAACACAGTAACACAGCACTTTCATATTGTTTCCTAGAAAAAATAGATGAAAAAATAGAAGCCTACAGAAGCTTGAGGGAGTCATTGTCTTTGTTTGATATTTATTTATTAATTATGCTTCTTTGCCACTTCAATTACATAACTAGATAGCTGTAGCAGAATGGTGTCTTGGGCCCAACATAGCCTCTAGCTAATATGCAATGACACAGGCAGAATGAGACAGATACTCAGGCAGTTTACAATAGTGGGATTTTTTTCCCCTCTACGGACTCTTTAGCTCTGCTGTACAAAGTATGGGTAACTAGGTAAGAAATGGACCCACTTTATTGTATAGGAACAATATTAAAACAGTTATTCTCCAGGGTTTTGATTCAAGGAGTTTTATGGAACAAGAGGCTTTTCAGAGCAATTTATGGGAACAGTAATTTGTACCTGATCTTACATTGAAAAAGGCTGTAAAGAGAATTCAATAAATTAAATAAATGCAAGCTATTCCATTTTTATGAGGTTCCCAGGAATAAAATGGCTTGCCTTGGTACAGGTCAATAAAATCCCAAGGTTTACTAGTTTCTAAAATAAGTAGGCTGTGAGTGTGTAGCACATTTCACAGCTCATGGAAACAGTTTTGAGGAAGTGCCTCTATCTTCATATGAGATATCTTGTTTGTACTCAAGCAATTATGAAAAACCCACCCCATGAAAAGCCATGCTTCATAACCCCCCGCCCCCCATGTTATGAACAAGCAAGCCACAATAATTTGATTCATTAAAAAATGCTAAGCCATAAACTGTGGCTTGGCTCATTCATTGTACTAACTCAAAACATATAAAAATATATTTCTGTCAAATGTAAGCACAGCCATACTTCCTAGAAAGTCCACAAACCCAACAACATTTTCAGGGGATGCCACTTAATGTGACATTTTTCCCTGCTCTTTTAAACACACCTTTTATATGAAAGATCATTAAATTAGCTTGCTGTTTCTTTGCAAAACAGCAACATATTATTATACCCACATGCTCATTCTGGCCAGACTGCTGTATATTAAAAGGAAAGCAATAAGTGCTTTGTAGATTGGGGAATATTTGACTCACATTCATTTAATAAATCTCATTAAGGATTTAACAATAAACCCATTATTCATTTGCAATTCTAACTCTGTTGAAAGGATATTAGTCAGCTTTCCCATTTGACCAGCCTGGTGTTTCTTCCTCCTTCCTGTTTTAGGTTTGCAGGAATCTAAAACCCTTAGGCCAAGGATGGTGTCTTTTTCATTCTACCTTTACCATTCATCTCTCCCTGCATCTCCTATTCATATAGTGCATATAATAATTGCATATTTATATATTATACTTTATTATTATAACTGTGTACATTACACAGCTATATGAAGATGGAAAAGTGATGCCTGTGAGTGTCTGTGTGTGGTTGTGGAATTGGAACAGAATGACATGATGAGGACAAGATATTCCCTGCTTATCTATACAAAGGGACGATGGATTATCTATCTTTCTAGCTGCTGTCTGAGTCTATTTAATTTGCTCCATAAAAAGAAAATAACAGGGACTAGGATGTCTTAGAAAATGAGAACACAGAGAATTATCGCTGCTCTCTACCTCATTTATTTCTTCCTGCGTGAAGCACGACCACTGAGCAGCATCTTTGTATTCATCAATACAAGTTACCTAGTATCTAAAAAAGAACAAGAAAAGCTAGTTTAGTTTCCAGTGGTATATTTGGCTGCATTCCTGAAAAGCTAGGGAAGTATATCATCTGTGTTGGTGACCTGTTTGCTTGATAGATTGGTTTGGTTTCTCACAGGCTAATCATAAGAAACAGTAACTTGAAAACAGTGGAAAACTGACTGCTAAAAAAGAAAAAAGGGATACGAGGATTCCCGCACTGGGCAGAGGGATGGACTAAAAGATCTCTAAAGTCCCTTCCAAGCCTATGATCTCCCAAATCTCAAATTTTGCTTCTATGAAAATACATGCTTATAATTTTATTTATAAATATTTCTGAATCAGTGTTTGCATCCCCCCAAAAATATGGAAACAGCTCACTTTTGCTTAAAGGGTAAGGTGGATGTAGCTCTCTAAAGATGGTCTGCATATGAGCTGTGTGGGCAATTGTCTAGTTTCACCTTTTCTTTTCTTTTTGCATTCCTTGCCTTTGGCATGTCTTCCTATTCATTGCCATTATTTGCCAGTGCGAGACTAGAACTCCAAAACATTCAAATAAGAGAGTATGTTGACTGTATTGATTGATATTCTCGTGGCTGATGTCATACTAATCCCCATGGGATTTCCTTACTGCAGATATTCCCCTTCAATGCAAAAAAGTAACCTAATTCAATGAGGTAATAAAATGCACTAGCAACCCCCAGACCCAATATCCCTATGTGTTCAGTTGGCTGTTTTATTGATCTGTGTGTGTGTAGCCTGAGGTTTTGAGAAAGGTTTGCACAAATAGTCAGCTAAACACATTTTAAAACTAATCTGTATTAAAGAATTCCACAGTTTTCAGTTATAAAATCTTTCTAAATATGCTTTTTTCTTTTCATATCATTATGCTGTATACCACATTCTCTAAATAGCTCGGTATGTTAGTATTGTAGTCCTATTTGGGTACTGAGAATCTAGATAATACCCTACCAATGTTCCACAATTGTAATAGTGAGGGTGGTTTCCCCGCAGGCATTCAACATGAATGAGCATAATTACATGTGGGGAAAACTGTACACATGATCTGGGTGGGAGTTTTAGCATCCAAATGCCCCCATCATAATTTCAGCAGCAACTATTTGCAAGGAGCCCTAAATTCTAACTAGCTCTGCAACTTTCAAAGTGACAGTTGTACTGTGTATTGTTGCTAGAGGTCTGTCAGTTTACCTTTTAATCTTCCTGTTGAGTAACAAACCCTTGTATTGGAAAGCTGATTTGAGATTACAAATGTACATGAAAATAGAGTAAAAAATAATTGAAAATGTAGATGGAAGCTGTACTGGAGAATATGGTCAACAGGAAATAAATTGTTATAGTTTACATATACTGTACTTTGTAAGAAGTATATCGTATTAATACAACCTTCATCTCTATACTAAACCAGTAAGATTTTCATAGCCTCAAAATTATAAGAATTCCTATGCAAGCCTGGTTAGAAATACTGTTGCAGAGCTTCAACATTACAAATGCAAAGGCTGCCTTTATGCAATTCTGAATCCATTACAGCTGAGCCAGAAAGAAAATAGTTTAAGCAGCTGAAACCATTCGTACAAGTCCAGAATTACAAAAGCAGTACAAAGTTATTTTATTTTAATCATGGGTATGGGAAAATGATTTTGCCCCATGCAGCTCAAATTCTTAGAGCAATAATTACTTATTAAATTCTCCATATTTTAGCCCAGACTTTTTCAAACATGGCAACTTTAAGATATTTGGACTTCAATTCCCAGAATTCCTCAGCCAGCATGCTGAAGGCCACAAAAATTTACTGATCTGCAAAAGCAGTCAAAAGCTGCCTCTTACACCAAATAAATATTTTGATGAACATTTGTAGCCATGATAACAATTGCATATGTTTTTGGATGTTAATTTAAAATGCATAGCTAGCCCAGTGGAAATTTATGAAGTCTATAAATGTAATTTACATATTAATCTGTCAGAATTACGAAGGCTAGGACATAGGATCTAACACCTTGGGCATGAGGGTATTTACAAAATAATTTGATTGCCAAATACTTATGATAAAGTTGAAATATTTAAAATTGGTTGCAAAACCAATCTTGTGAAAATCTTGTCACTGCTTTTGACAGTTTTTTTTCCTCTTGAAATTTTATATTATAGAGGGGTTTTTTTTCCAGAAAACAGCTTCTGTTTTATGTTCAACCAAAATTATTTTGCAAGCCATGTGGTAGGTGAATGATCCTTTTCATGACAGTTTTTCTGTGTCTTTAATTAAAACTTTTTTGCAAATCATGTATTAGACAACTCATTAAACCATGTCCATACATTTGATAGTTCATTTTTTTCAGTTTCCTTCTGTGTACAGTTCATATAACTGCATATGAAGGTATAGTTATAGATTCTATAACTGAAAAGACTGAAGTGGGTTTAAGTTATAATTAAGAGTGCAACCCCATCACAACCCAGCCGGAATAATCTACCTGTTTGACACTCTTCCCATCAAGTAAATGAAGCATTATAATTCTTCCAATTCAAAGAAAACATAGCAAAATACAAATTGGAACCATTAGTGTTTGCCTAGTATTATTTAATCCAAATAGTTCTTCCATAATTGTCAGGTGCAAGAAGCAAGAATGACAAGAGGAGTTTCACAGATTAGTTCCTTTATTGTTGCTCACCTATAGACCAGAAATTTGCCGGACTAAAGCACAAATCTTCATAACTAATAGATATACCCTGTGAATGATTAGGAAGGATCTGTCCTGGCTGTATTCCTTTATTCCAGGCTAATTTGTCTCTTGGCTCCTTGAGAAAAAAACCCCTTCCTTCCTGCCACTCTGTACTACATTGCATCACAATAATACTGTTATCAGAAGTGAAACAAGGTGCTATCACAGTCTTCATTCTGCTTATAATCTGTAAAAGTAAATGACAGTATTTTTAATGGATTTCTGTTCAGTAGGAAAATCTTCTGTACCCGTTCCTGTATTGTGTTTATTTAGTAGGTCAACAGCTATAAAGCTATTGTATATCCTTGTAGATATACTGAGAATTTTAGACCCCAAAATACACACACACACACACACACACACTCCAAAACGAGTTTGGCTTATTTGTGGAAGGCACATTTTTCACAATGTTTTGGTTAAAAATTCACAGATTGCATGGGTTTGTAGTGTGTGTGTATGTGTGAATATAAAAAGCATATAAAAGGTATTGCTGACTAGAACAGCAAAGCATTCAAAACTAAGACCAAATGAAATGAAAATAAAATCAGGCAAAAGGATAAAAGTGAGTTCTACAATTACCATATCCCCACCGTCTGAAAAAAAACAGCCAGGTCTTCAACAGTTTTCTGAATAATAAGGGCATTGCTGACTTCAAAGGGCACCACATTAAAAAAAACCTACCTTATTTTACTTCATGAAATGATTCTGATCAAAATAACACTTAGATTTTTTTTTGAATCAGCAACAAATTCTATCAATCAGTCCAGTTTTTAATTCAGGAACTTCAGTTAAAAAAAACCTTGATAAAATAAGCATTACAATGTGGATCTTCTGATTTTTTTTCCTTCTAAAAATTCAACGTTTATCATATCTCATAAAGAAATATGATTTTATCCAGACTATTCTGTATTAAAAGGTCAGAAAACTTGATAAATGCAATGTGTCTATTTTTCTTTTAGGTAAGTTCTGAAGTTTTAAGACTAGAACCAATATTGTTGATAGAGACTGTCAGCCCTGGAGCCTTTTTTCCTGGCCTCTTCAGGGCTGCCACAGCAAAGGCCATTGAGCTGTGGGAACGGGAGCGGGTAGGTAGAGATAGCAAGGGGATTGTAACCAAAATAAAAATCTTCTCTCTCAGAACCAAGGATGTTCCCAATAGGTGCCAGGAGGCGGGATACGAGACCAGTTGAACTTTGGACTGTGACCTGATTGGACCATGTGATGAGATCCTTGGGCAGGGAGAGGAAAAATATACTTTTAATTAAGGGGAAACCTTAATTAAGGGGGATCAGAGTCAAGTTTCCCCAGATGTGCCAATATGATATGCCTCATAAATATATACTTTGAGGAATGTGCCTGCCTTGGAGTTTTGACTCTGTTTGGGATGTTACTTGGAACCTAGGACAGAGAGCTACAGTTTGATTTCTGTGTCCTGCAGTAGACAAATCGAGTCCATATACACATATGATTCCTTTCTTGTCTGCAATAAAAGTAACTTATCTAAGAGTATTGAGTCCTTGGAGTTCCAGTTGTTATCTAGATCTTGATTGCAAGGTTGAATTTCTGGAAGGACCTAATTGTATAACTGTGCCTAATCTGATGTCTAATGTTTTATGATACAGCAATTAAAAACATTATTGACTACATTTACAAAGTATATGTTAGTATGTAAAGAAGAGGGAAAAATACTGCCCAATTTCATGCTTTTTATTCAGAATTAACTTCCACTCTATTCAGGAGAGCTTACACCCAGAAAAACAGACATAGGATTAAGCTAACATCTTAAACATTTTTTTCAAGAAGTAACTCCTCACTGAGTTTAATAGGATTTATTTCAGAATAAATGATACAAGGAAAGAAACGGTAGAATTTCAGAACTAATCAAAGAATTTAGTAAAACATATCCATTATCTTTGCCTGTCTTTCAAATGGGAAATAATTTTTAGTGTAGTTGTAACAAACTGGAATCCAATAAATGTATCTAACCATATAGATATGAAAAAAAATTCAGCAATATGAAAGATTCCAAATATATTACTCTTATTTTTTACTTATGATTTGATTAAATGGTATGGGAACAAGAGATTATTGACTAATTGGCCAAGTAAGAATTTCAGACATTACAAACCATTCTGAACACAATAGTTCAAGTACTAATATAATATATGATTCTCTTATGAGCCTTGATGATCTTTCCACATAGTTTGAGGGACATCTGAACTAAAAAAAAGCTAAGATGACATCAACTCAGGGGTGAAATCCAGCAGGTTCTGACAGGTTCTGGAGAACCGGTAGCGGAAATTTTGAGTAGTTCGGAGAACTGGCAAATACCACCTCTGGCTGGCCCCAGAATGGGGTGGGAATAGAGATTTTGCAGTATCCTTCCCCTGCCACGCTCACCAAGCCACGCCCACTAAGCCATACCATGGCCACCAAGCCACGCCCACAGAACCGGTAGTAAAAAAAATTGGATTTCACTACTGCATCGACTGTATGAGCAAAGTCCCTTTTTACACGTGTAGCATCCATGCATATTTTACTTCATTTTTAAATTTCAAAAATGAAAAATAATAGCATATAAGATGCTTGATGTTTGTAGTAAATTTGGCTTTATGCAGGCTTAACACGTAACCAGGAACTGTTCTTGTTATGACTGTTATGGACCGCCTGCAGCCAGACTATAAACCATTGTTTGAAATGGAAATGTTGGCACATATCCTTCAAGTGTTAAGACTAAGAGTTTTATCCATGGTACACGGCCAGACAAAACAAAAAATCAATGGTTTGCTATTTCCTTTTTTCCCTGCCTGTATTTCAGTCAGTTTTGTAGGATCTGGATTTGCATTATTTCTGCTTGCTTTAGAAAAAGGAAAAACAAAAACACAGGACATGATGTTGCAGTTGTTATAAGGCTGCAGATGGGGAAGGATAACTACATCACTTTCATTTTAGAAAAGGCCCGCAATACACCAACAAAAATAAAACAACAACTAAACTGCAGCAAGTTCACAATTATTGCTGTCATCAGATTCTATAGGTCTGTTGCTATGACATAAATAACTTAGACTTTCCTTCTCCCAGTAAGTTTGGTATCACATGCTAGTAGCTTATCATGAGTTCTATCTTGAAAAGTTCCTTATTGTAGTCCACCAGCCAATGGAAAGGAAACTGAGAGGCTGTTACCTCTGGGAGGGGTGAAGGTTACAGAGATCAAATTGCTAGAGAGATTAATGCTGGACTGAGTGAGAGACTCTGATTTTCAGTACATCTCTATGTAGAGAATTCTTCTCAGGTTCAAGAGAAGTAAAAGTAGTGAAGTGAATGTCACAGTGAGCAGTTGCTTTTGCATCTTCCCCCTATGCTTAACTCGTTTGGTGCTAAATGCTTGGGGTTAGGTGCAGTGGTGGGTTTCAAAAATTTTTACTACTGGTTCTGTGGATGTGGCTTGGTGGGCATGGCAGGGGAAGGATACTGTAAAATCTCTATTCCCACCCCACTCCAGGGGAAGGTTACTGCAAAATCCCCATTTCCTCCCGATCGGCTGGGACTTGGGAGGCAGAGAATAGATGGGGGTGGGGCCAGTCAGAATTTTTACTATCAGTTCTCCGAACTACTCAAAATTTCCGCTACCGGTTCTCCAAAACTGGTCAGAACCTGCTGAAACCTCTGGTTAGGTGACATATTTAATGAAAGTTCTTTCTTGAAGTTCCTATTACACGTTAGCTCTTCTACTGACCCAGTTACATGTGATACAAGACAAATCCTATTATTGTGTTTATACATTATACTTATTTAACCTGGTTATTGAATGTATCCTGCAGAACACATGTAACTAACTAGCTGAATCTGCAACAGCTTAAAGGGCACAGACACAGCACACCAATCAAGGTTAAAACAAATAAGCTTGGCATATTGTATAAATGAAGCTGAAAGCTCTTTACTTGATTAGTAATGTGTATAACTTGTACACAACTTTGTTCTGACAGCTGGAAAGGAGAATTAATTTGATTTGGATGATACCAGATTGCATGAAATATGTGTTTCAGGTGTGTATGTCTGAGAAAGCCATGGTTTCATCTTAAGATAGTTGTAAATCTTGATTATAGTCCAGTTTCGGATAACAATCTTAGCCTTACTACCATATGATTTTGCAAATGTGCTCTATGAATTTATTTCTACACTAACTTTTGCTAGGAATAATGTAGCTATTCATGGTTTATTAAAGGAAGGTTGCCTTATTGTTATTTTTTTTTATTCATGCTATTAGGGAGTAGACTTAATTTGGCAAGCTAAGCCGAATTATATGGTTATACATATTGGATCTTATCTAAATTTATGGTAGCATATTGTGATTATTGCTTTGTATTTAGTAAACTTTTAACCACAATTTTGCTGGAATAATAAAATATGTAATTCTGTTTAAAAGTTACGAGAAAACACTCTTGATATAGTTCTATAAAATTCTAACTGAAAGAAAAAAGTGTTTATTTTTTAAATAATACCTATTAGTACATTTTCTAAGACATGGATTTCTCTTGGGAAAGAAATGAAAGTGTGATCAGTAGATTATATATTAAAAGAATCACTTTCAAAAACATTCTGTTGATTATTATTTTTTCATTAGCAAGAATAATAATATATAATTGTACTCACACCATTATGTAGAAATAAGTTATTTTGATTTGTTTCTTGTAATGTCAAAACTATTAATTGGCTTGAAATTCAAACTGAATAGTGAATAAAAATATGAACAATCTACATGTTTTTGTCACTTGTGGAACAGGTGAAAGAATCTTAGTGATTATTTAGGGTAGGAATGATAACTAGTGTCACAAAGCCTTGAATAAGGCCACAAATCCTGTCAAAAATTTACTACTAACTTTCAGTTTTTGATAGAACTGAAATGGGAAATTATTAAATATATTGCGAGTAACCATATTCATTGTATTTAATTGATACATTAATTAAATATATATCTAAATGAATTCACATTTAGTTTCACTCAGAACATAATTTCTTACTCTCCCTTATCCATATTCTGATATCTGATAAGTTTTAAATATAGCTATTGGACAGAAAAAATGTTGCATGCGCCTTTATTCACGACAAGATATGTTGTGCAGGTTCCAACTGTCAGCATCTTGACAAACATACACCTCACTAATTCCTATTTTTAAAAAATCTCCATTAAAGGAAGCATGAATGAAGTTTTACCTCAAAATTTTAACAGATTTGTTAACTATTTGGAATTCAAATCAATTGATTTGATTGAAGGACTGCCTATCAAAGAAATTGATAGGCAGTCCTTAGATCCAATCTAAGCCAAGATTCTAAATGAACAATTAAAAATAGTTGTATTCAATAAGCAGAACATACAAATTTTCATTCATTTCTACAGAGTCAGGTGCACCTTTCAAATAAGGCTCAGAGGTGAACAAGGTTTAGGCTTGTCTAACTTCTAATATAAGCTGTTATGCTACAAGCTGCCATCTTTCATCTGAGCTCACTACTAGAAGTATTCATGAATAACACCTTCTTCTTATGACTATAATTGATGCCTCTTCACAAAACCTGCCATATTGCCTTCTGTCTACTCTTTGGCTTTCACTGCAACAGCTGTGATGTTTTCTTAGACTGGTCAGATCAATACTAGTGGCTGCAGGTGCAGAATTTGGATCCATGGAATATGATTTCATCTTGTTAGTGGCATTAAAGCCTTTTGCAGACATTTAGCCAAGTCCAACCTTTAAAATTGGAGCCAGCTCTCATTTATATTGCATAATATTGCATTATACCACAGGCTTTTGATTTTGTTCTGCGTTTTCCTTATTGGCCTACACTGACCCTTACTAAATTCTGAAACACTAGCAACACAGGATTATCTTAGTTTCGAGTTTTAATTTGACAAAATATATTCTGAATCTCTGAGAATCTCCGCCAGCTAAGAAAGTGTCTCCTTTGTTAACTAGTTATTGTGGCAACTAATGTCAAGGTATCGTTGAGAATACGATGTTTGTTTCTAATAATAACTTAAAGATTAGGATGTGAGAGACCTTTCATTTCTTTGAGATCAACTTCTAATATTACAGAAAATTAGAGTTGTTAAATAATCAATCAAAAGGATAAGCTGTGGCATGAATTAACGTAGAATATAATATAATATAAATATTATATTCTACATGATATCAACATTTCATTCCACATCAGATTTAGGAAATATTCTTTGGATAAAATCTAAATAAAGCAAACAACAAAACTGTCAAAATCCCAGTTTGCTGCTTTTACTTTAGATCACAAAGAATACACTGATCATTGCAAATAACCTAATAAAAAGTTTGGCTGATACTGGAGTAGGTTCACCATACAAAATTGCTTATAGTGCAATGGTCCCCTTTTCTACTTATGACTATAACCTTGTTGCTTGTATCTTTACAATTTATATAGTTTTATTTAGTTTCCTAGTATGATTTTGATTGCTTTATTTAGTATCCTGTGACTATCACTAAGTGTTGTATCTTATGATTCAAGATGAATGTATTTATGATGACTATGATTATGATTTATCACTTATATATTTTATGTACACTGAGAGTTTATGCACTGAAGACAAATTCCTTGTGTGTCCAATCACACTTGGCCAATAAAGAATGCTATTATTCTATTCTATTTTAACTTCATCCCTGTAGGGGTGCTGTCACCTACAGCTCATTTGGAGTTTCATTGAAACAGCATTGTCCAGGGATGCCGAAACTTCCACATTTAGTTGAAAATACAGATAGCATTAATAATGAATAAACACATATGGGAAGAATCTCTGAAGAGAAATGAAACTAGCTTACTATGAAACAGACAAAAGAGCACTTTAAACAGGTACCGGCATAATTTCAGACCACGATGCTGTAATGAAAAATCTTTCTAGATACGGTTCATTACAGAAGCTGCCACTTTCCTGCTTCTGCCCTTTTTTCATTCTCTCTTTGTGCTTTTGACCCTTAAAGGTTGACAATTGATGCACCAAGATCTTTTGTGTGTCAGAGAGAGAGGAGTTGCTTTTATGCTTCTGAGATGACGGCATGAAAGAGAGATGATGCGAGAGAGGTTGAACTGGCTTACTCAGTGCTGGAGATTTTGCTTTTTTCATGCCTGCTGCCCAAGAATATTCCTTGCAACATTCAAAGCTCCTAAAAGTTCCACAGTGGAAAAATGGAAGAAACAGTGCAAATGTCACAGTCTGCTCTTTTTTCATTAATAGAAGGCTAAGATGATGGTAATTTAAAATGGAAAATGACATTATAGGGTATGGAAATAGTATTTTGTCTCTCTAAGCTTTGTTTTGGATGCATTATGTAAATGAAATGTTTTGTACTGGCTTCAGAGCCTAGGCGGCAGATTTTTCTAGTTATGGTTTGCCAGAACTAGAGACAGTTTGCCAGAGAGAGAAAGGATTTGCAATATATTCAGTATACCCTTTTCTATGGCATAATATATATATAGCACAGGAGAACATATTTAAAAATATCCGCTCTATGACTGGAGTCCAAATTGCAGTTTTCTGTACCTGCGGGGACCCACATCTGAGGACAGAAAAAAGGGGGGGGGATTGTGTGGAACACTGCTACAAAATGGATCTAGCCATGTGACATACATGACAGGCCTGGTTGTTTTGGTATTTGTTTGGGGGCTTTTTAAAATTTTTTTCTTTATGTTTTTAAAAAGCTTTGTTTTTGGCTGTTTCCTATCTCAAAGCATAGGAGAGTGACCATCAGAGGTTGGTTTCAGCAGGTTCTGACCGGTTTTGGAGAACCGGTAGTGGAAATTTTGAGTAGTTCAGAGAACCGGTAGTAAAAATTCTGACTGGCCCTGCCCCCATCTATTCTCTGCCTCCCAAGTCCCAGCTGATTGGGAGGAAATGGGGATTTTGCAGTAACCTTCCCCTGGATTGGGGAAGGAATGGAGATTTTACAGTATCCTTCCGCTGGAGTGGGGTGGAAATGGAGATTTTACAATATCCTTCTCCTGGAGTGGGGTGGGAATGGAGATTTTACAGTATCCTTCCCTTGCCATGCCCAAGCCATGCCCACAAAGCAATGCCACGCCCACCAAGCCACACCCACAGAACCAATAGTAAAAAATTTTGAAACCCACCACTGGTACCCATGCTATCAGTTTGCAGCATCTGTGGCTGAAGTATGATTCTAGGACTTCAGATGCCTCCCCCCTACTTTTATGAATGTTAGGAGTGTTGGGAAGAATAAGGGCTAAAAAGGAATGGCCCTTTTCCCCATCATTCTGTGATTTGGCATTACTCTGATGCATATATAATGCAACACTTTATTTTGGTTGCCAGGAATTTTTCAGACAAAATATTTTAATTCTACATTCCTGCCTTAAGGTAAAAAGCGTCTTGGAAAATCTAGTAATAGGTCACTTGTGCCAATTCTACCCTTCTGGTTGGAAATAATGCACAGAGCAAATTGCATTTTGACAGTGATATTAGAATCCTCAAACTGGCAAAGTTAAGTGAATTAAAAGACATCCTTTGTTTTCCTAATAAATCAGCTGAAATAGCTGAATCAAACAGATTTTCTAATAGAAGTAAGAGTTACAGTCACAGTTTTGGGGTTTTTTTTCACTTACCCTCATTAGCTATGATTCTGCTTACTAATAATATTATTTATTTGTTAAATTGATATATTTTCCTCCAAGGATACAAGGGCCACAATTCTCTATCCACACAGAATTCACACAACTATTTTGGGTGGTATGTATAAAAGAGAAAGTATGATTTTTATGCCATGAATTATGCTCTGAGTACAGATTTAGCTCTGGTTCTTCAGTTATTAACACTCTGGCCATTATGTTTTCTACTACATTTTTTACTTTGTGCTTCTTGGGTGACAGAAGCTGAGGGAGGAAAAACACTTTATTCAGTCTGTGCCACACAGCAGGACCTAACCCTGAGCTAACTTGTTTCCCTCTGCCCCATCATTTTTAAAATACTGCTTAACTCTCTGTCTCTGCTTACCTTGGTCATGGTTATGATGCATGTGAAGCAACATTCAGTGGATTTCTTTTCATCCTCAAATGTCTTTGGTTGTATGAGGCAAATGTGGCTTTACCTGGACCACCATAGTGTTGTGACCCTGGCCCTGGAGGCTGATTTAACTTCGCATGATGAGTCAGAGGATGATATGAAGGAGGAGGAAGCTGTCACGAGCTATGTGCCGGAGGGGCCGTCTTCACTGGTGAGTCAGCAAAAACTGACAGTTGTTGACGTGCCTCTGGACCCCAGCCAAATTGAGGAGGAAACAGAGGCCAGTAACGATGAGGGGGAGCCCCTATTGGATGCAAGAGAGAGATGTAGGAGACGTCGTAGAGAACAGCTATTGCCACATCCCAAGAGGTGTGGTCAGGAGACGTATGGCCACACCCTACAAAGTATAAAAGGGGTGTGACTGGGCTGGAAAGGCATGGTGAACAATTTGTTGGCATTTTGGATGTAGTGGATTTACAACTGTTAGTCTGGAGTTTTTTGACAAGAGGCTGCATTCCTGCAGTAGCCTGCTGGCCGTCTGCCAAGACCTTTGGAACATTGCCCGGTAACTATTGGACTGATAAATGCTTTGGAAGAGAACTATTTATTAAAGGGCCAGCTTCAGTCTATCTAGTCTGCGTTTGTTACTGCCGGGCTATTTGAGCCTCTGCAAGGCCACTCGTGGGAGGGGACAGAACACATAGTTTCCAAATGATGGATTCAGAGGAGAGGGAGATGACCCTTTTCTTCTATGACAGAGACCTTGAGTGGTGTCAATACTCAAGAAAGGTGCTTTCTTAGGCACGCAAATGTCTGTGGCCTTTCTCAGCATACACTACAACCATTTCTATACTTTCTCCCACCTCTTTGATCCTACAGGAGAGAAGAAAAAGAAGATAAAATATATGTGGATTCAGTCAACGCAACTGGATTTTGGGCTTCTCCCCAGGCGGAATAATGTGTGCTACCTGTTTTGCTGTGACAGCAGACCTGACTAAAAATGAACAAGTGCATCACTCAATTTTTCCTGTCAGTAATAGACATTCTTTAAGAATCAATAATCTTACAAGAGTTGGCATTGCTAGCTTTGTGATTTATAGTATTTAGTAAAGGCACATTAAATTATGATCTATTCTGATCTATAGCATGGTATCGGTATAGAAATTTTTTTAAAAATTGTTCAGAGTGAAGTGCTGAGAGTTAATTTTGTACCTTGTATTCAAGCCACCTAGAGGATTTGGGAGAGAAAGGTTTAATATATTATAGCATTTTATATATATACAATTTTATCTATCTATCTATCTATTTATCTATCTATCTATCTATCTATCTATCTATCTATCTATCTATCTATCTATCTATCCACACAGACAGTATAAAATGTGTGTGTGTGTGTGTGTTTGTGTGTGTGTGTGTGTGTGTGTGTTTCTCTTTAGCCAGGTTCTTCCTACATAAACCAAGATTTTTATGCAGCCCTAGTTCAGTGAAATCACAATCCACTAGTTTCTAGGCTTTTTTTCTTCAGGCAGCCAGCAAGCACCCTGCTGCCCATTGGGAGACTAAGGAGACTAAGATAGATCTATTTCAGACTTATTAGTCCTCATCCCATGTATCCTCCCTGTAAATACACACACACACACACACACACACACACACACACACACACACAGTATATACTATATATACACACACACACTATATATATATACACACACACTATATATATATACACATACACACAATATACACACACACACACACACACACACACACACACAGAGAGAGAGAGAGAGAGTATATACTATATATACACACACACACTATATATATACACATTATATATATACACACAATATATATATATTGCCCTGAGTCCTATATTGGAGAAGGGCGGTATAGAAATTTAAACAAATAAATATGTGTATGTGTGTGTATACATACACACACACATACACATACATATATATGCATACATACATATGTCTGTATGTATACATATACACACTATATACATATACACACACATATAGTATATACATACTTACAGCCTACAGATTGGTGCTCAAAACTAATGTTTGGGTTATATATGTGTATGTGTGTGAGTATACATATACATATACACACACATACACAATTTTTTTTACAGCCTACAGATGATTCTTCAGCTTCGTGCTCAAGACTAATGTTTGGGTTAACCAGTTCTATGGGAAAGTCCTATCTAGTTAGTTCTCCACAACAGGGGCCAAAGCATGTTTTCCAGATGTAAGCAAATGTAACCATTCCAATCATTCTTTACTCCGGCCATTCTGTCTGGGGTTACTGGAAGCTGAAGCCCAGAAACAGCTGCTGATTTCTCATTCTTGCATTATAAAAAAAAGTGAATTTTCGTTGTATTTGAGAATTGGAGCCATAGAGCCAGGAAACGAGAGGCTTGGGAATGGAATGATCCATTTTGTAAACAAAACCCAGGTGTGAGAAAAGTTCTGCAAGTAATTTATGAGAAAAGAGCAGGAGAAAATAGTTCAGCATTTAAATCTTGCAGCACAAAATAGAAATACTACTGGATTCCTACTGGTTAGAATCACCAGAATCAATAACTGCTTGATTCTGTAATGAAGTATCTTGTCTAAGAGTCCCAATTTCCTCTGAGAGTGCCAAGTTACAGTCAGAGGATTATTTGATGCTGCATATCCTGAGACATCACAGATATGACTACTTTCTACA
Organism: Pantherophis guttatus; assembly: GCF_059756535.1. NCBI lineage: Eukaryota > Metazoa > Chordata > Lepidosauria > Squamata > Colubridae > Pantherophis > Pantherophis guttatus. The sequence continues at coordinate 29,738,258 of NC_142064.1, read as the reverse complement.
ACGTTTGCTGATAAAATCCCTCAGATTCACCAAAGATCCACTGGAGTCTATGATGGAGACTACAGCAAAGTCTGGCTAGTTTAACTGGAATTTCTTTTACTCTGTGGATTCCAGTGAAATGGACAGGATGCTTGCTAATGTGTCTCTTGCCACCTGGTAGTTTGATTAGTACTTCTGTTTTTTACAGAAGATAGAAACTTGGGAGGTGATCTGTGGGAGGGGGCACCTCCTACAACCTTGAAAGAAGCACTGCTGCTCCCCCTTCTTGAAAAGTCCTTTCTTGATTTGGCTATATTGGAGAACTATACTGCTGTGTCTAACTTTCCCTAGGAAGCGGGATTATGTTTTTGGTGGGGATTTGAACTTTAGATCATGTTGGAGGTTTCAATCCTCATTTTATCAGTTGGACATGAGACAATGCTGTATTAGTCGTGATGGTTGTTGATTTTTTGTCAGTTTCTAATTGTGGGGAAATTGATTCTTCTGGTCTTACTAAGTTTTAGTCTCCTTTCTATACGATCAACAATTGTATTCTTCTGGACTATTTTCAGGGGTCGTGAGAAGTATCCTCTAGTGCAGGGCTGTCTCAGGAATTCTGGGAGCTGAAGTCCACAGGTTGTAAAAGGGCCACATTTGCCCACCCCTGCTCTAGTGGTTCCTTTTCTTTCTTAATGGATTATTCAAGTCGGTGTTGCAAATGGGAGTATTCCAGTAAAATGCTATAAGGCTCAATTTTTTCATACTCCTTAATATCTACAGGAATACTGAGAGACACTATCATTTGTTCAGTATGTGGTATCATTAATATGTTGTCAAGTATCATCAGTATGTTGTCACTCTAGGCTACTCCAGCAATGAAGTCCAAGACTTATCCTGAGCCTAGAGGCTATTAGAGTTGCGATGGGAAAAAACACACAGCAATTGAATCCAAGCAGAATGGAGCAGCTATTAATACAATGACGTTCTCTGCTGCTCCTCGTGTTATTTCTTGAGAATGTTAACCTTATTCCAGAGGGACTCAGTCTGTAACTTGGACTCATTGCTGCTGTTGGTTGGGCAGATGAAGTTACTAAAGGACTGTTCTCCAACTTCAGCTAGAGCCCTGATTGCTTTGGAAGCAGGGGAACATTGTGATAGTAACTCATATTTACATCATCCATCCCAGATCTTCAATGTAGACCAGATTAGGAAACAAGTTACAAATGCTAATTTTACCTTTATTATAAGGTTACAGGAGCAGAATCCTGAAAGTCTGAATGCAGTTCCCCCTTCCATCTGTTTAGCTTCATAAGAACTTCATAAGATCATGTCTGAGACATAGTTCTGCTCTAGAGTCAGCTTTCTATTGTCTGATAGTTCTTGGTTGCAGCTCTTTCTCTTGTACCTTACAGTTATGCCTACTGTCCATTACTTTCCACCATGCTAGATTTCTGCAATTCACTCCTTATGGGGTTATCTTTAAAGACCACCTGAAATCTACAATTGACTCAAATTGCAGTTTTTCTCCTTCCATTAGAATCAGCCCACCCAGTAACAACATCTTGAGAACATTTGCCTGGAGTTTCTCACTGTCATGAAATCAGAGGTTGAGGCCAGTTTGATTAGCCTTAATATTTCTGACCTTCTGCAGCAAGCAAAGAACTTTCTTCTTTGAGGGATTTCTTAAGTTAATAAAGAGAAAGCCAAAGGAATGCATATATCTGACATCAGTACAATCAAGTGAGTTCAGAAGTATTTGTTGTGGCCCGCCAGCTGCCAGCAGAGCTGGTGGCAGACTTGGACAATAAGGAGGTTAGGGAGGAACTTGGACCAGTTCTGGAGTCTGCAGAAGGCTCTGATGGATGCTCTGTTTCAAACACAGAGATAGAGCCAGGGCCATCCAACATTTCCCAGCCACCAGAAAGATAGCTGCCTTTGGAGGCTGAGATGAGTGAGGAGGAAAAACGGTTTGGATAAGTTAGAACTGTGTCACTTGTGGTCAGACCTAGCTATTGCATACAAAATTATACGTAGTAATGCTTTAACTATAAATTACTTTTTCTGTTTTAATCGCAATAATACGTGCATGAACAAACGCTTTAAACTCAATGTAAATTGTTCTAAACTTGACTGTAAAAAATATGATTTCTGTAATAGAGTTGTCAAAGTCTGGAATGCTCTACCTGATACAGTTGTCTCAGCTACAAATTTTCACAGTTTCAATCACAAATTGACTTCCGTGGACCTTACTTCATACTTAAGTGGTCAGTAGAGGGGGCATGGATAAGTGCACTAATGTGCCTATCATCCCTGTCATTGTATTTTTTTTTATTCTTGTTCTCATTTTTGTTTGACAAATTCAAATTCAAATTCAAATTCAAATTCAAATTCAAATTCAAATTCAAATTCAAACAAACAAACAAACAAACAAACAAACAAAATGTGTAATGATCCAAGGAGCTTGTTAGTATTAGCAGTTGCATTATATTTATCTTCACTGTACCATAGCTGTTTTCCTTTGATGTTTCTGTACATCAAAGATTGTTGTACAGAAGATTACAGAATTCTTTAAATTAAATAAATACACCTTGTCCTTTTATCCCCTGAAAAGTTTACTTCTCTAAATATTTCTGTATATAACTAAGTAAGCCATGTCTCTTGCTCAGTTATCTTTACACATATGGTATCTATGTGGTCATAAGCCCAAGCAGGAGTTTTATCTTGCTTGGATGTATTATTTGTCATTCAAATGTGTGACATGCAAATGAGCTCAGAGGTTTAATTCACATGATGATAAATTTGCATCAGAACTGTGCAACTGAGATGGTAGATTTATTTATTTGTTTATCAAGGAACATTTGTATTCTGTTGCTCCAGAATCAAGAGTTCCCTGACTGATAATAAGTGTAAGACCTTTTTTTCATTCAAATTAATATCATAATGCAAATTATCATATTAAAATAATTATTGATGTACATCAAAGTGTAGTTGCTTATGGATTTGCATATCATTACAGTGCTAATTGCTTTGAGGTTCATTACTTCTTGTCAGTGGTCAGACTACTCTTCTCCAATTGCCTCAAGAAGCATTGGATTACAAATCCCAATTTGGAATTCTGAGATAGTCCAATATAGCTGGAGTCCACCAGATTAGGAAAGACTGAAAGTAAATCATGCATCCTAGTTCTGAGTTAGATTGATAATCTGAGCCAATGTAAAATAGGTTCATGTGTAGGACTGTCTTGAATTCTTTATAAATTGGCCTGAGATTTTTCTCTTTATTGTGATTTGGTCTTGACAATCAATCCCATCTGGAGGAGCAGTAGTCAATTACTTTAATAGGCAAGTACTGCTTCTTATCAGTGCCCACTTACTTGCAGTGAAAACAACTAAGAATATCCCCCTAAACACTAACAAATTCACTAAATAGCAACAGCAATAGCACTTAGATTTATATACCGCTTCACAGTACTTTACAGCCCCCTCTCTAAGCAGAGAGGGGTTTACAGAGTCAGCATATTGTCCCCAACAATCTGGGTCCTCATTTTACCAACCTGAAATCATAAATTTTTATGGGTGTAAATGTATCTGATAAAATGGACTGTTGTCCCTAAAGGAGGATAGCACAATAAATGTGTTAGCTGTTGAGGTGCCATGCTCCTTTTGTTATTTGAGTTGCATAAATGGATACCACTTGAGAAACTTCAAAGGGCACATTTTAAGAGCTTGCAATGAATGACTTCTCTAAATGGGCTTTTCCCCATTACTGTGCTGGAATGCCTTGAGCTTGTAGAAAGCTGCTACTGGCATGAAATTTGCTGTATCCATTCCTTTTTTCTTTCCTGCCTCTATTTAGTTTGCTCCTGTCCCCAGGCTTCTCTCTGCAAAGCCTAACCAATTGGATACATCATGAGGCTGCCTTTGAAATATGTTGGACTAAGTAGGAAAATGCTGCTTTAACACCACTACAACTAGTCTGTCTCACTAGTGTGGAATGAGATGAAGGTAATGCCATGGGAACATTGAGAAAATTATACCTGAAGAAGTACCATCTCACCCCGATGGGTCTAAGTGCCCCATTTGTTCCAGTAGAAAGGGACTCCTTTGGATCCCATGGGACAAAGAATTTCAGCTGGTGGGGTCCAGGAGAAGGGCCCCCACCTAGAATATTCTCCCATCTGAGGTGAGATCCACCCCAGATTCCTGGCCTTCTACTGTGGAAGAGTCTAAAAACTTGGCTCTGCTGCTTGGCCTGGAACCCCAATAGGAGGCTGCTATGCTGTGGGTGGCTTATGGGGCAGAGAAGACTCCAGCATCTTGATTTTTAACTTTTCTAGTCAATTTTTTCTAATTCCAATTGTTTTTAATACTTTTAACTGTTCATTATAACCCGCCCAGAGTCACGGTATTAGTGAGATGGCAGCATAGACATTTAACAAACAAACAAACAAACAAACAAAAACATTTCTATGGTTTGCTCCATAATCAGCTGCAAGTGTACAAAGGCCCTTTATCTCACACATACTTATCTATTTGTTCTGATATATGGTAAGAGATGTAATAAGATGTGGATATCAGTTTCTAATTAATTTTAGCTGAAAATGTGAAATGCTGTCTTGGAAGTGCTTGTTGGGTCTCCATATACTGTAGCTGTATTGGCTGCTACTGGTAACAACTGGAGGCCTACACAGTTGGCAAGTGCTGGCTAGGCAAGATGGGGGTTGTAGTAAAACAACAGAGCATATAGCGTTCCCATGGCATAGAAAATACAGCATATTTTCTCAACTGAAAGGGAAAGAGGGGTTTAGCTGGAAGGAGAAGACAGGGTGCAAAAGCCAGGGGTGTCACTTGATTTACACCTTGTGCCGAACCATAATTTGTTTTGTGTTGTCTTATCCCATTGTATAAACCCAGACATTGTGTGTAAAACCATTTTATGGATCAATCTGCGGTATTCGCCTCCAGAAGATTATGACTGATTTCAGAAATCATTAGCACTATTACGGAGCCCAGGTTTGGCTAAGTTATATATGTTGCACCTATGTTATTACATGGACATGGGGGGGGGGCGGTCAAACTTCTTTCCCAGAGCTTAGCACACAAATGATTTCTCAGCATTTGGGGAAGGGAATGAGGCTTTGTCGCATGCATAGCGTACAAGATCCTCTACAGCAAGATGAGTCATAGCCTTTACCAATAGCATTGAGAGGTAATGCGGGCAAGTGAATGGAAATGGAAAGAGGCAGCCTGGAGCGCTATGGGCTTTTTCGGTTTTGTCTTTATTCCCATTTGTGTTTTCTTTCTGGGAACTTGGGAGTCTCCGCTGAAGAGAGGCTTTGCCAGCCCCTGAAGTCCAGTAGTCACGAATCTTTGGCGGTGTCACAGTGTGCCCGAATTTGGGGGGGTGGGGAGGGGGCTTTCTTACATTTTAAAGCCTTTCTAAGTGGCCCAACGGGACGCACCGTTTTCTCTGTGATATATTTGATGTGGCACGCAAGAGAGAGGAAAAACTTCAACCAGCGGGATTTACAGGCAATAACCGTGTTGCCACACCCCTTTTCCTTTACGGCATCCTGGTCTGAACGGCTGTCTATGGTTTATGTGCCTCCGTGTGTGTGTGTGTGTGAGAGAGAGAGAGACAGAGAGAGAGACAGAGACAGAAAGAAGAGAGAGACGGGAGATGGGAGGGGGGTTTGAAGAAATGCAAAGCAGGTGAATTTCGCAGCCCGCTCACATGCCTGGGTCTGCATGCCAAGGAGCAGCGGCGGCTTCTTTCGTTTTTGGAGCTTCTAACAAAAGGCGGCTTCAGTCCCCCAATATGATCCTATTAGTCTCAGCGGGTTGAGTCTCGGATTCCTTGTTCCAGAATGACAACAACAGGGCTGGAGGGGGGGCTCAGCGGAGGATTTGTAGAAGGCAGCGGCCGCCAGGGCCGTCCTTAAAGGAAACAGGAAGTGCCGAGAAGTAATAACGCAACGTGCTCGGGGTGGGCAATGGTCCGGCTTGGGAGCGCTCTTTCCTCAAGCCTCTGGATCTGGCGCGGGGCTTTATGACACCGCTGTTTCTTGTGAAACTCTCTTTTCAGGTACAGGATTTCCTGCCCGGAGGAAATCACAATTCGCTTGGAACCTGATTCCAACCGGGAATGTTTTTTTCCTCCGGCTGCTTTTCCCGCCGGGTATTAAATATATATATATATAGATAGATAGATGTATATAGGGAAGTTGAACAGATGTGACGGTTCTTTCTTGCCTTTTTTTTTTTTTTTAACCGGGGATAGTCCGTCATTTTTCCTTGCGAGGCTTCTTCCTCCTCCCCATCAGCGATACATGCATTTGCATTGATCTTACTGGAGGCGGCATTAAGCCCTCAGTTTCAGAGTGAAAGAAGATTCCCAAAGCGGGATTTTATTTCTTTGAAATCGGAGCCTTTGGGCTCCCTCGGGTTTTTTTTTTTTCTTCTTCTTTTTTTCTTCCCTTCCCCTTCTGTCGAGCAGCCGCTTCCCTCCCTGGGTAGGTGTCTGCCGGAGAAGCAGCCGGAGGACAAGCCGTGGCAGGATGGAGAACCCACCTAGAGGGGCCCCCTTGACGCTAGCACATCCTCACTGCAGCCCGGGGGCTAATTCTGCTGCACAATGATAGTGGCCGAGGCTCCCCTGCAAGTGTCCCAAGCTCCCGGGAAGAAAGGAAGATAAATGGTTTTCGAAGGTCAGTGTTGCAAATCGTATCTCTAGGCGGAAGGAAGGAATGCAGGTTCTTCCACCTGCAGAGCGGACTTTGGGTCGGGTGGGTCCCCCCTCCCCCTCGAGTATCACGTCTCTCTATCCAAGGATGTTACCAGACATTCCGGAGTAACAGTAAACAACAGCTGGGACCCAATTCCTTGAGGGAACCTATTAAAGGAAAAAGAGAGTTTATGAGGAAGAATGTTTAGAGGATGGAGGACTTTCAATTGTAGTCTTTGGGCAGGGCACATGGCTTTTTTTTTTTTTTTTTTTTAGTTCTACAGAATATAGTATTGACTTAAAAGCCACAACCCTAAAGCTGGACACTGCAGCAAAGAAATCTATATTTTAACAGCAGGATTCTAGGTGTGTTTTCTCAGAAATAAGTCCTGTGATTTTGGTGAGACTTACCCTCTGTTCACCCTTAGTGTCATGGAATTATCATCTTCCTTACAGTTGAAAGGGCAGCTTTGTAATGGCGTTAAGTAGCATCCTGGGAGCACCTTTGGTTCACAATGGTGTGTCGACATCCTCTTCTCTTCTCACGGAGCAAGAAAATAGCACTGCCTAGGACCCTCTTCTCTGAAGTGAGTCAAGGAGCTTTATTTCTAGATGAAAAGTTTGCTTTGTGTGCGGTTATTCTTCGTGTTTTGTCCCTTCTTTCTTGCCAAAAGGATTAAGGAATGCTGAATATGTATTTAAGAAGGAAGAAAAAGCAATATCTATTTCTAAAGGACAGCATGGCAAAACAGTATGAAGTTTTGCTTTTCCTCTTAAAAACTGATCTAACACAGATGGCAAGAAACTCACTTTTGACTCACATTTTCCTACTGTCTAAAATGCTGCATATGAAGACACTTTAATTCATACTTGGAATTTATCAAGGGGAATTACTGCCTTTATTTAGGATCAGCTACATAAAGCTACATTTCTTTTATGATATTTTTTTTCTTACACAAGCAAATGGCATTAATGGATGGACCTAGAGTTAGAAAAAAATAAATTCTTCAAGTTCAGTTCAACTCCCAGTGACTACCCGGACACATCCCTGCAGTTTTCTAGGGGACAATACAGAACTCATTTGCAACTGCATTCTTCCAGGATATATATATTTTTTGGACTTCCCAATCTTGCGTACAGAAGGTCTCTCATCCATGTGCCAACCAGGCCTAACATTGCTCAGCTTCTGAGTCCAGATATGGTCTGCAGGTGCTAGAAAATTTTAGGAAAATTCTGTTCTCTATGCTGGAGCTCCAGAAACACATGGAATACGATATATATGTATATATAAGCATATATATTGAAAACAATTGCAATAGTCCATTACACTAGCTGATGCTATTGTTGCTGTGGAGTGTACCTATGAATACCGCAAGAGATAAAAGTTTTGGATTGATAAAGACTGATGCTGACAGAACTATGAATGTGATGCATGTAAACAATTTCCCATTCAGAAGGCATTCATGGATATGGTGAGTAATTGCTGCATGCTTCAGCAAAGAGCCATCTTTTCCTATCTAAGTCCCACTAAACAAGATCTTGACTATGATTGCCATAAACCCCAGTCAGATTTGGCCCTATTGATTTGGAAATGTAGGAGTCTAAGAAACATGGGAGGAAGTTCCTGATTTATTAGCTAAACAATATGGCAATGAATTATTTAACACCTTGAATAAAAATGAATCAGTTTGGAATGGTAAGCCAGATGGAACAAAAATGCATGTGATATAAATCAGGTTTTATATAAACATATGATGTCATTCTGCCTGAATTTGGTATGTTTTATCTGTTCATGTATATAACTTTTCAGTGTTTTGACATTTGAGTCTCTTCTTATAGAGGTATTACACTGAAAGGGCTGCTTAGCTCATAAGCAATTGGATGTATGCCTTTTCCTCCCTTCCCCCTCTCCCTGCCCCACCCCCTTTTTGCTAGAAAATGCACCAGAATATGAATAATGCTTTCTCTAAGAAATCCTCTACACGTCCTCTTTGTTAAAATATGTAATATCAGTGAAAGATTAAGAATGTGCACTTTGGACAAGTTGCATACTTTTATTTTTTTTAAAAAAAAATTCTGCTCTGTAAGAATAATTAAGAAAAGAAGCATTCGTGGCTTAGAAATTTTATGCTTTTCTTTTCTGTTTTCCTGTATAATTCTTATATAATGATATAATTTGCTTGTACCATTTACAGTACTAAATAGTATGCTATAGAGAATTGTCAATTTATGTTTATATACCATAAAATACATGCTAGGATCTTTCTCTAGGGACTTCTTGCATCTTTCTCATAAGGAACAACAAAAGCAACATTTTGTTTTTCTTTAAGTATTTCATGTATATATTTGAAACTTGGGAAAGAAAGGGCTCTGCATTGCTTTCCTATAACGATTTCTAAAACAATAAAAGAAAAGAAAAATAAATTGCATGTTTATAGTCTTTAAATGACCAAATTAATAAGGTATTTTGACTTTACTAATTCACATTATTTGTACTAAGTGTTTTTCATCTGTTCCAAAGCCAGACATTATAACCATTTGGGGGCAACATCAAAATCTCAAAATTGTAGGAACTCAACTTTTCCTTTCCTGGTCAGTGACACATCTACACTTATCTATATGCAATTTCTTCTTTATCCATACATTTTTCATTTAAAATTTCATTTTTTTCATTTAAAGGAAACATATATGATCAATGACCAAGTCATATTGACAATCATATTATAAACTTATTTTTTTTTCCACGTGAATTTTATTAGTTCTTCCCATTCTTTCCCTCTTCACTATATTGGTTATGAGAAGTAAGTGAGGAGAGATAAATGAAAGAGATGACATTTTTAAAAAGTTGATTTTCATGAAAAATGTGCAGACGTTGCACATTATGAAAATGGCCACCTGTATCCTAAATGAGGACCCGGATTGTGGGGGCAATAAGCTGACTTTGTATAAAAAAGAACACCGTTTGTGGGGGGAGGGGGGGCAAAAGCCCTACTAAGCAGGTATATACAAAAGTATGAAGGCTATTGCTTAACACATTGTAAGCTGCCCTGAGTCTCCGAAGAAGGGCGGCATATAAATCGAACCAATAAATAAATAAATAAATGAACCAATTCTCTTATAGGTTGGTCATAAAGCAGTCTAGAGATTTTTGGATAAATGTATTAGTTTGGCACAGACCATTGGCCTACCCAAAAGGAATTAAGTGAGCATGGATGAACTTATCAGGAAATACTAGTTCCATATCCCCAGTGCAGGCTGTTGAAAGGAGAGGGGAAAAGAAGACTACTGGAACAGAACAAGGTGCAGGGTCAAATTAATATTTCAATTCATGTCTAAAGCAACCATTATGGAAGAAAGAAGCATTTATGCTGTATATTAACTAAGAAACAAGATTCCAAGGTAGTTGTATGAATTAGTTCTTTAGATCTAACCAGATAAGATAAACAGGATTAAATTTAGATCCCAAAGATCCTCTTAGGCCCAGACTGAAATAGGAATATGTGACATCAATCCTGAAGACTGGCAGCAATATGAGACCTCAGAATGCACATGGCTAGGTATAGATACTGGGAACCAAACCTTCTGTACTGAGGTGATTATTTGCTGGTCTCTCTTTAGGCCAAGGGTATAAACTGTGATGCTGGGGGAAATATGGTCCCCCAACTCCTTTTCAAAGTGAGGTATGTGTTAGTGTGAGGCAGGTTGTGAAATATAATGGGTGCCATTTCATCCATTAAAGCCCTGGGAGCCTCCAAAGACAGATCTTACTCCTGCCTGCATTGGGGTTATTCTATATGTTGTGGAAAGCCTGCTGTGGCTCTTGGGCTGCACAGAATATGTACAGTATTAGCATCCCCCTTTTCCTTGAAAGTAGCATCTAAACTCCTTAATACTGTGAGCAACCTCTGCACAAAATGTTGCTTGCTTTAGAATATGCTGATATTAACATATATTGAATATAGCCAGTTGTTCCCAGCTTGCAGAGAAGAGAGATCTGGTACCAATGAAGGAATACATGGGTGAATTATTCTATTGTTAGATATTGTTGACAAGATATTTGAGAGTGTTTCACTTGGTATTTGCCTTTATAGATATATTAGTACAGCCCTGTTCTATAAAGATGAAGTTGATTGAGGAATGTTTGCAATTATAGACAATAAGTGGGAAACCTTGCCAATTATTGTCAAATATTTACTGTTGATGTAGTTCTGCATATTTCATATTTATAGCTGAAAAAGATGCTTGTTGCATGAATATTTTCACATGGGAAGGGGAACACATTGCTTGCTTCAAGTTCCTCAGGTGCTTGTGATGATGTGACTGGGTAGTCTACACAAATCCAGTACTATTAAACACTACTTATGACACACATTGTGCAAGAAAATAAACAAGAATATAAAATAGGATTAATATTTAAACTAATAGAGAGAGACAGAAAAATAAAACATAGGGGATAGTAATCGAATTGAATGTGAGTCAGCAATGAGTCAGAACAGGAGAGAAACCGTATAATTAGCACACACACAAAAAAAAAGTATAGTGCCCAAGAATGAGAATAGGAAAAGACGATTTTGTCCAACTTTGACACAGCTAAGCATTATGTTAAAAGGGTAAAATCTGCTGTGAAACCTAAGAGAACTGTTACAGACAATAAGATAAAATATAGCAGGTTTCAAAGAACAACTAGAAAAGAAACACAATGATTGTCAAAACAATTGTCTGCAGAGATGTTGAAGAAAAAGTTGTGTCATTCTGTTGCCCTGTAACTGACAAATTTCTTTTTGGATAGATGCATATTTCATCTGTCATCTTCATATACCGGTAGGTCTTTTATCTAGTTAACTGCAAGCTTCAAGAAGAAAACCACAAATTAATCAACAACATTTTGGCCTAGAGCTTGTGCAGAGCCAACCTGTATGATTATTTTATGGTTCACTGTGTTGTGCAATCTGACAAAATTGTTAATTTTGTAAACTGTCTCTAAGTTACCCATAACTTTGGTAAATATATGATATGAACACAGCTATTACAGTATCTTAATAACTTAGCAAATTAATTTGAAGAGCAATTAGTTTCCTCTTAGAATCTTGCCTGTAATCTAATAGATTTTACTAGAAAGCTGAGCTGCCACCTGTGCACAGGATGAGCTTCTGTGTGATTCTGAACAGTCGATACTATAGAAGAAGGAATTTCTCACCCCAGACAACAAGCTGAAATCCTGTTCGTCTGTAACTATGACAGTGATCATTCCAATTTCCTGTGCATCTGGTCATTATATCTGCTTTGGAATAGTCAATTTCAGTTTTATAGATTAGATTGCTTTATTCCTAATAGATATATGAAAGTTTCAGGCTGATTATGCCAAATTGAGTGTGTGTTTTTGTTCAGTGTTGGCTTTGAACATTCTTTTTAGTGCAAAAGCAGGATTAAAACATTGATTTTAATAAATCAGTAATAATTGTATAATATACCTGTGTTATGGGGCAGCTATTAGCCTGCGGGAAGCAAGCCCTGTTTGGATAGAATAATTGTTTCAAAATGGAAACTCAGTTCAGAAATCTGACTGAACTACTTTAAAATAAAATCAAACCTCAGGACTGAATATTCACATGGTTCTAGTATCTATTATAAATAAGTAAATGATTTAGAAGTATATTTTACATGTATTCTGGAAAATGTTATTCCATAAGTCAATGGGCAATTGTGTGTTGAATGTAACCCCAAAGGAAGACTTCTGTTCCTGTCTTTCATACGTGTACTTTATATGTAGACGCCAACATTGAAAATGGATTGGCTGAAAGAACATTATTGCAATTTGCATCAGATTTTGTGTGATAGTATTTCAAGGGTCACAGCATAGGCAAAACTCAGGATGGAATAGAAGAGATCAAATAAGGAGTGAAAAACAGTCAGAATAAGGACTAAAGTAGCTTAGTTTTTTTTAGTTTTTTTATTTATTTTTATATGCCGCCCTTCTCCGGAGACTCAGGGCGGCTTACAATGCATTAAGCAATAGCCTTCATACTTTTGTATATTTTATACAAAGTCAGCTTATTGCCCCCACAAACCGGGTCCTCATTTTACCCACCTTAGAAAGGATGGAAGGCTGAGTCGACCTTGAGCTGGTGAGAATTGAACTCGCAGTAATTGCAGGCAGCTGGATGTTAAATGCTGCCTTAGTAGGAGGCATTAGCCTCCTACGCCACTCAGGCTCCTGTTAACCTGTTAACCTGTTGCTCAAATTAAAGTGTCACATATAATTTTAAAGATGATAAAGAAGGAATGACTGTGTTTATACGTTTGATGCTGACTAAAAATTCTGATTTGAGGCATATCTGTCTGTTAAGTTAGTGATTGATAGAGAGATGTCATCATCAGCCATTCAGTACTCTCTGACACTCGGCCACTGGATCAGCACTCTCCATGCCCTTCTATCTCGCACCGCCTCCTTCAGATAAGCCATGGTCATTCTGGGATCATTTTTTACCGTGTCCAGCCCAATGGGTACTAGGGTGGCCCCTTCTCCTTTTTCTCCTGATCATTCCCAGCATGATTGACTTTTCAAGTGAGTCAGCTCTCATGATATGACCAAAATATGACAGCCTCTATTGGGCAATCTTGGCTTCAAGTGGTATTTTGGTAAGGTTGATCTGCTTGTGATTTTTGCAGTCCAAAAATAACAGTGAGGCCAGGTCTTCAAAGCTTTACAGAAGTAGGAAGATAGAAACCTATCAAACCAGTGGTGAAATGCTCCGAAGTCTGCTACCGCTCACATGTGCAGTGTGCGCCAAACATGCGCTGCGCACATGTGCATGCACACCACAGGCACTGAAAAAGGAGGCTTAAGAAACCTTTTCATAAGTAAGTAGAACAGCGAGGGGGGGAATAGCTGTACCATGCAATTTAGATTAGCTAGAAAGCAGGATTTCCTGCTTTCTAGCGAATATAAATTGCACGGCACACCTGATCATCGGAAATACTGGTTCGTCCGAACTGGTAGCATTTTTTTATTACTGGTTCAGGTGAACCAGTAGCTTTTATTACTACCGGTTCGGACGAACTGATCCGAACCAGTAGCATTTCATCCCTGTATCAAACCTCAGAGGGCAGAGGGTCCCATAGGGCAGGGGCTGCCACATTACAATAAATTTTCAATTGGGCATGCTTCCTGGCTGTCATCAAATTTCAATACATATATAGAGAGCATGCCTACCCTAGCTGATCTGTTAGGACAGGTTGATGTTTTTAAGGAAAGGGGGTCCTGCATCTAGGGCTTTAAAGATGATGTCCAGCATCTTGGATGGCACCCAGAAAGAAACTAGAAGCCAGTATAGAGAACATAACAAAGGTGTTAGATGGCCAAAACTAGGGGCCACCATTATTGTATGTGCTGCTGTATTGTGGGCCAGTTGAAGATTCCTGGTGCTCTTCAAGGACAGTCCTATGTAGAGTGCATTGCAGTAATCCAAACAGAAGGTAAACAAGGCAGGCATGAGTGACTGTGAGCAAGGCTTCTGGGTCCAGGGAAGTGTGCAATTGGTGCATTAGATGAATCTGCAAACCTGCAACTCCAGCAGTGGCTGCCACCTTCCCCTTAAGCAAGAGCCATGAATCTAAGAGGATCCCCAAATTTTGCATCATTCACTCATGGAAAGGCCACTCTATTCTGAGTCAAAGATGAATCAAAAGGTTTAGTATTCAACAACTGCAAAGAAGGAAAACAAAACAAAAATAACACAGGGATTTTTTATTTTATTCAGAAAACAAGTATGTGTCTAAATCACCAACAATTCAACAACTTAATCTTATGAGTCAACTGCTGCTGGATAAACATCATTCCTGTTTGCTGATCCCAAAAGTATAGCACAATTTCTTTCCAGGAGCTTTTATTTATTGCCACATTGTACGTATAAGTCACACTTTTTGCTAAAGGCAGTGGGAGATATGTGTGCAAATACCCATTTATGACATTTGCAACTCAGGAATAAAACTGAACATAAAATATAACATAAAAGTATTACAAATTTCCTAGGAAATTGTCACTTTCTCTACAGCTTTACATGCATCTATAAATTAAGAAAAAGGGTGGGATTAGGCTTGGACAAAGAAAGACATGTCTTGATCTTATTGAAACTGCAGTACCCTGCCTTAAAATGAGACTAGGAGACATCCAACTTCTTTTGCAATTACCTTTTGAGGCTTTCCCTCCTTATGGAGGGTGTCGATGGTGGTTTTCTGCACAACTGTCAGGTCAGCAGTCTTTCCCATGATTGTGATTCCTACTGAACCAGACTGAGAGACCATTTAAAGGCTCCGGAACCCTTTGCAGGTGTTATGGCTTAATTAGCTGATTAGAGTGGGACACTTTGAGCCTAGAATATTGAACCTTTTCACAATATTCTAATTTTCTGAGATTGTGAATTTGAGGTTTTCATGAGCTGTACGCCATAATCATCAAAAGTATTACAAATCAAGTCTTGAACTATCTCACTTTGCATGTAATGAGTCTATCTCATATATTAGTTTCACCTTTTAAGTTGCATTACTGAAATAAATGAACTTTTGCATGATATTCTAATTTTTCGAGTTTCACCTGTATAGTTATAAAAAAGCAAAACATAAAAATTCACTAGCATAGAATAAAGTAGCTCAGGAGGCCTCAAAGATATCCGAGATAAATATCTTTTGCCATTAGAAAATAATCCTCAAAGAGTCTTTGAAAAAGAATTGCAAGGCCTTGCTATCACAATAGAAAAGACCTGTCCTGACTCATCCATTCTATTATACTTCAGATGGTAATGGGTCATAAAGTAGAAAGATGAAAATAGAACTGGAACTTTTTTTCCTTTCTTGCATATGGAAATATATTAAATTATCTTTTAAAAGCTTCCTCTATATCAATTCTGAATAATACATTCACCCATTGTCTATATTTACTGGCACAACTTTCCCCAGCTTTCAGATATAAATCTTCTACTCTTCACAGTAATGGCAAAGGAAGGAGGAGGGATGATTTGTCTGCATTGCCACTGAACAACAGTGCTACTAAAAAAAAAGTTTTTTTCCCCACATTTTATGGAAGTTTCTTCTGAACTGCTTACAGTAAAAACAAAGGCTGAATTTTATAACCCATTTACTTGGAAGTAATTCTTCTTTAATTCTCCTTGAGTATAGGATTGTACTATGAAAAATGATAGATATGCGTAAATTACACCATTCGGTTTGGAATCTGATCTAGCAAATTTGAGCAATATCCTTCTGTTCAGAAAATTTGGAGACTCCACAGTTGAGCTCAGGACCCAGATCTGACCTGAATCTCAGTTCAGGAATCCAAATCTTTTTATCTCTGATGGATAAACACAAATGGTTAAAACATTTTTGTAACCTGAAATGGATAAAATGTTGAGGAATTTTATTTTGATCTGAGAGATGAAAGTGTAAATATGTTTGGTTGACTGGGTTAGTTGCCTTGATATTTTGGGGAAAAAAGGGGGGGAATGGGGATAGTAATGCTGATATATTTCAAAATTTCTTAATGGAATTATGTTGTTTCTTTGAAAGAATCAAGTCCGTGAAATCCCATAAGAATAATTTAGTTGTTTGTTCTCAGAAGAATGGTATTTGTTTTGGGGGAGGGATTTTCAGAAGAGGATGTACTTATCCTGTGCTTTTTTGTAGACAATTGTTATAAAAATAACTTATAGATCCTGCTGCATTTCAAATTTTTTGTGAATAGGGATTCTTCAAATTGAATGTTCCTCTTGTCTTCCTGTGCCCTCTGGAATGTTTGTTTTGTTTAAATCTTCTGTGAAGTTTTTTTTGGTAGAATCAATAAAAATGGCCATACATCAATAGCAGTTAAGATGAATGCATAGTTCTTTGTATTCCACTCATTAACATTTCAGTCACAAAAGTGCAATCATAGTGGGGTTATCTTCTGACCGAGGCAGAAGATCCGGAATTTTCCAAGCAAGCAAACATGAAGTGTTAGCCCCTATCAGTTTGCATAATATTCTTCCAGTAGTTTGTTTTTTTTGGGAAAAAAGAATTAACAAAGAATACCTAACATTATATCTTATTACTCCAGCATTCTCCAGCATACCTCCAAATGCTATGATTAAAGAGTCTTGATAGAATCATTAATCGTGATTAGAAGATGGATCGTACTCAGTAAACTATATCCCCTCCTCTCTTTGTCCTGTAATTTCCCTATCATGCTGTGATGAACTGTAAAAAAATTTTTTTTTAATAGATGTACTTTCTGACTGTTCATAAAGATGCTTAACCAGCTCAGTTAAAATCTAACTGCTCTGTTTACAAAATATCTGAAGTTTAATTAGACTCTTATGTCTATACCTCTCCTAATCCCCAAAGGCTAACAAAAGCTTTGGAAATTTCAGTTAGTATATTTGTTCCGCTTAAGAAGAGCCTTGCTTAATTTCTAGAACTCCTGAATCTACCCAGTGGAGCCATATGATTGTTGTGCACTTCGAAACCCCAGGGCTACAATATCACAAGGTTCCATCAGAACTAACAAGGTGGAAGAAAGGCATGCGATATTGTTGTACAAGTTATTATTCCCAAGTATGGAGGTGGGTCCATATCATTCAGTCCTTATCTCTTTAAATCAGAGTTTTTTGCTCTTAGAAATTGAATGCAGGCCAGCTCTAGTTATTTGTTTTATTTAAGGGCCCCTTTACAAAAAGTTTGCATGTAGCCATTGAAAAGGAAAATATTCCAAGAATATTTGTTGTTATTACCTAACCCAAAGTTAGGTAGTAATACATTCAAGATTTCCTTTGACATATCATAAGCCATAAAGCTAATTATCAAAGAAATATTTCCTTCATGTTCTTGCTAAAAATGAAGCTGAAGTTGAAGTAAATTTTAACAATAGGTCATTTTAAAAGAGGAATTTACTCAGTTTCGCTAAACTGAAATAATAGCCTAATTATTATCAGCTGCAGCTCTGGATCCTTTGTATGAAGTTCTCTCCAGATCAATGGTTTGTTCAGTATGAAAAAATGCTGCATATTCTTATATAGTCAGACATTTACATCTCTCTTTTTTAAAAAAAAGAATTGGAAATTGCAAAGTAGAACATTGTTTAAATCAAAGACAATTTTTGGCCCATGGATTTCATTTTTAAAAAGATTACTTTGGCTCTGAGGGCTAAAGGATTGGGATAGGAAGTTTTAGAAAACAAAATGGAGCTGTAGAGGAGTTAACATAGCCATTTAAATCTTTATGTCAATAAAAAATCATGCCACCAAAAATTGACCACTTTGCTGCCAAATTTCAAGAGTGTAATTTGGGGTTCTTGCAAAAGCCACAAAATGAAAGCTGTAGCTGCCCAAGACTATTTTAAAGGGAACCAGTCTCTTCAAAAATAAAATAACTTTATTCTTTTCTAGCTCCCATTTTCTAGTTTTCTCTTCCAAACATAGACTTGTATACTGTGGTCACTAAATATACTCAATATCCATTGGGCTACATTGTCAATTCTGCCTTCAGATTTTTCTTCTGAACAGTTTCTCCCACGTTGGCAAACTATCTGCTGGTGCAGTTTGGAAAGGATGGTTAGCCATAAAAATTCCCTACAGAGAGCATGAATTTACTGTTATCTGAGTTCCTGATAGAAAGTACCCTGTTTTCCCCAAATAAGACATCCCCTGATAATAAGCCAAATCGGGCTTTTGAGGCATGGCAATAAGGCCAAGCACTTATTTCAGGGTTCAAAAAAAATTAAGAATAGGGTCTTATTTTCATGAAAACATGGTATAGCATGTGGGCATAGCAGTGGTGGGTTGCCCCCGGTTCGGACCAGTTCACTAGAACCAGTAGTAAAACCGGCGGGAGGCTCCCCCCACTGACCCGGACATTATCATAGGTGATCTGCGCATGCGTGGGCGTGATGTGAATCGGTAGTAAAGGTAAGTAGAACCCACCCCTGGGGTATAGCATACAATTTCATAAGATTACATTAATAATAATAATTGGCAACCTAAAAATGATAACAAATGGATAATAGTTTGTATTTATATATGTATAGTTAGGCTGTGCAAACCTTTTTGAGTAAAGGCTGAGGCTGTACTGCATAAGACATGGATAAAACCAAAACAAAAAATAAGTTTGATTAAATTAAAATTAATGCAGCTAATTAATGCAGCCATGCTTTTAATCATTTCCTCATTCTATCAAGATAATTACAGTTTGCTGGCAACTTTTAAATATAGTCTGGAAGCACACCCAACTGTTTTAGTGGGGAAACTATAATTACGATATAGTACTGCTTTTTTCAATCTCAAATTTTCCTGTTGCGTGGAATTGCAGTTCCCTTTATTTCCCGCCAAAGGCCTGACTTGCAGTCCATAAAACTGAACATATCTAGACAGAACCAAATTGCAGAAGATTGGTGTAATTAATGGTGTTATGGCACTACTAATGTAATGGCATATTTGTTTTCTAACTGTAATTGTGTTACCTGTAATGTCACATTTCAGCTCACGGCAATTGTTAAGTCTTGTCTCTAGATTCTCAATATCCTCATTCTAGAATTGGTTTATTGGGCTCTTGGACATGATTCAGCAAATATAGATGCTTCACTGCTGAAAAGGATGAAGCCTATGTTTCCTATTGTACAAACACTCTGGATAATTGACATGTGAATTAGAATGGCTTTCTTCCCGAGTGGTGGTAAGTGGTGGGAATTTGAGGCCCTACAAGCTGTGAATCTGAATTCAAATGAGATAGTAGGAAAGTTTCAGTGGCTTCTACAGTAAGTTTTGACCATAAGGGATAGACATCAGTTATCTCAATCCTAACAGGAAATTATATTGTACCTGGTCAAGGGTATCTTAAATGATGGCGGGTCCAGTGAAATTTCCTGTGGTGGCAAAATCTACAAGAAATTGTTGTATTTCAGAATCATTCTGAGTGCAGAAAGGCAAGAATGATAGAGTACTGATGCATATTTCCACATATTTGGGTAGACAAGAAGGAAGCCAACTGCAAGAAAAAAAATCTGCCTCTTGCAGCATATGACAGTCAGCACATATATAAATAACAGCACTCAGTGTTTTAAACTCTTGGATTTTCCTCCCTCCTTTCTGAATTAATGCATAATTTTCCACTGTCATCTAGGTCCTAGAAAGCAGCTAAGATTAGCTGACATAACAATGCTCTCTAGTCTGGAATCCACTGGTCTCAGCTATGCCAATTTCATGCATAACAACTAAAGTACAAGAATGTTTAGAGAAAGTGGGTGTTAGGTAGGGACCATGATGTATAATGTATCAAGTCCAAAACTAGAGCAAAAATGATTAATTCATAGTTGATAAGAATTTAATTATTTAAGTAAGAAATTGCAATGGTTTTCATTGCTCTTTTTCAGGGCCAAGTAATCTGAAAATGCTTAAATTGGAACTTGTGTGTGATCCACAGTCATTGATTGTGACTCAAAATCAGCTGTGCTCTTCTCTTTATAATTTGCATTAGTGACATTGATATTTATTGTTGAAGAGCCATTCTGGTGCCAAAAGAGACTTCAGTTATACTTCTACATATAATTTCATGGAAGATCGAGTTTTCTCTCATTGAAGGAGTTTATAAGAATCCTTTTCCATCAATACAGAGAAGAGGGAGAAATTGTTCTTAGAGCTGTTAAATGGCATAGTAATAAGAAACTGCATCATTTTCCAAAGAGGTTTTGTGCAACCTCCTCTCAAAAAAAGAATGATACAGTAACCCCCAAAATATTAACAGTAAACCTTTCAATTCTAAATATGGAAATGAAACTTTGTTTTCCTTACTGCTTTTCAAATTATACTTTCCACTTGATTACTTAGATATGGAAAGAAATAAAATAAATCCACTGTTGTATAATAAACTGTGGAGTTTCTGAAAGAAACATACCATCCTTATAACTGTATCTGAAATATTTGCCTTTCCACAATTAAAAATCAAATAATATTTTGATGTCAGTTAGGAAGATAGTTTACCAAGTACTCCTCCAAGACTTGGGTTTAATATATATACTTTAAATTCTGTTAATTATTTCTTTCTACGTGGGGTTGATGTAATATTTCAATGGTTTCCATGGGTAGACTAGTTTTAGAGATCCGAACTGTTTATAAGTGTGCGCTTGTGTGTTTGTATGTGTGTGTGAGAGAGGTGATATTTACTATTGTCTATCGAACTCAGAGTCATCTAGTGAAAGGAATGGTATGGAAAAGTTCAGACCATTGTTGGTCCTACCATAGAATATAATAAATCAGGCTCTATGCCAATGATTTTGAACTAGGAATCCCCAAACATTGGCCATGGAAGCAGAAGTTTACAAGAATTACAGGGGAAAATATCTGTAGTACCAGGTAATTTGTCCAAATTTTAGGGAGATACATTTAAGTACAAGTTTGTACCATAATAGCTAAATAAAATGCATTGAACTGTTGGGAGGGGAGAGCTGCCATTTTGTGTTTCATTTGTCAAAATTGATCTGTCCCCGTACCCACACATACACCCACACAGCCAGTCGAGGGTTAAGGAAACACTTTGGAACGCACCCAGGTCTTATCTCCGACTTGGCAGCGATAGACACACCGTCTGCCAAGTGACTTTATTTTCAAAGTAAAACAGAAAGATAAATACTCAAGAGTCCAAATGTCCGACACTTTAAATCTTTCTCTCAGCAGCTCTGGACGAGGCTTTAGTGACTATCCAAGGTTTGCTTTGTTCGTCACAAGGATCCTTTGACCACTACCCTCTATTATATAGTCTCTGGGGTGTGGTCCAGTGACTCAGTTCTAATCCCTAGCACGCCTCCTAAACTGCTGCAAACGTTTATCACGCCTTCGGAGGCGTGCGTCCAGGAATGATGTTTCCTCATCACTCTGATTTGAATCAGCTGTCTCTTCTCCCTCGGCCGGCACTTGAGACAATGCCAGAGGGGAGGGGCCTGGAGAGGGAGGCCTGGCTGACTCCTCTTCCTCATACTCGGAGCTTTCTTCCTCCGATGGGACAGGCTCAGAGGGCGGGGCCACAACAAAAATGTATTGGACAGCAACATTTTATGTATCTCCTACTTTCTAGAACTTCTTTGAAACAGAATGGGGAAAGGGGAAGGATTGAATTGTTTATCTCTGTGTGGGTATCATACATAGAATCCGATGAATCAGAAGATTATGGTAGGCCTCCAAAAATCTTACTTTGTAAGTTACAAGAAAACTACTCTGATTGGACACATCACCAGGTCCCACAAGTCCACAAGTTTATCCCTAGAAATATTTCAAAATTTGGGTATGTTCTGTAACAATCTATAGTATTTCAGACAAAGAGGTATCCAGAGTCCATACTCAACATCTAGAGTGAAATCCAATTTTTTTTTTACTGCCAGTTCTGTGAGCGTGGCTTGGTGGCCGTGGCTTGGTGGGCATGGCAGGGGAAGGATATTGCAAAATCTCCATTCCCACCCTACTCCAGGGGGAAGGATATTTCAAAATCTCCATTCCCACTCTACTCTTGGGCCAGCCAGAGGTGACATTTACTGGTTCTCCGAACTACTCAAAATTTCCGCTACCGCTTCTCCAGAACCTGCTGGATTTCACCCCTGATCTAGAGATCTGTGAAGATAAAGTATGCTCTGAATCACATTCCTAACACATTGCCAAAAAGAAGGATCGAACAACAAAATAATTGAAGTTGGATGCTTGGTATTAAATTCCTGTGCTGAATAATTCTCCTGCTAACTTTCATTTAAATCTTTATTCAAAAGCTGCTCATGGTAAGGCTGGATCCAATACCATCACCACCCCCGCCTTTAATGGATGTTTCAAAAACAGAAGAGATTAGGACAAAGAAAGTATATTTTTACACACTTCAAAATATATATGCATGAAATTTGGTACCATAAAATGTGATGATTGACTACCTAAATGCTATTAGCCATAATGTTATATGGTGCATCTAGTTCAGAAGTGTTAATTGTCTGAGTACCAGTCACTGAGAAGCAACAATGGGAAGGTGGTAATTATCTTGATATCTGCTTGAGAGCTTCCCAGGGGCATCTCAGAGAAAAACAGACTGCTGGCCTGTTCCAATAGGGATCTTTTCAACTTTTTATCTAGGTGTGCAAAATTCTAAGAATGGATTAGCAGCTATAATTCTTTTTATTGTGTATAGAAGATGTGAATAGCTCATATTGAGCAAAATTACATTAAGTGCTTGTTTCTCAGAGTCATTAATTAGACGCCTACCACAGTAGAATTAATAATAAAATATTATTTCGCCTTTTCATATTCACCAACTGATATGTAATGTTTTGGAAACCGGAAAACGTTGTAATCATACTTGGCTGCTATATTTAATATTCACCCACTCACAAGTGAGAGCCAATAGTTTGGATTATTGTTAACATTAGAAATACATATTATAAATTTAATAAATATTCAGGCTTTGTTAATATGCCCTAGAATTTCCTCTGGGCTCTCATAATAGCAAACCATACCTTCCTGAACATTCAAGGTATATTCTATTATATGTCTATTAATGAAATATTAATTAAACTTAACGAATTTAATGTAATATACTGGCAAATTATTTTATTTTTTTCCTGACATCTGAATAGCTTTTGTATGTGATTTTTTATATTGACAGCAAACCTTGTAATGGATCTTTTGCTTTTCTTCCAGATGTTCTAATGTTATTCTCTTAGCAGCTGGTTGAGTACAGGTCCCTTCCAATTCTGTTATTATATTATATTATTATATCAACCCTGATATTTACACAGAGATTTCACGTTTGTCATAAAACTCCTGAAATCTTTTTTTTTAATATGCCAAGAACATATATTACATTAGCAAAAGTGGAGAATATAAAATGTTTTCAATATTAATATTGTGTTAGTGATTCCATTGCAAAACAATACAAATAAGAATTTTTATGAGTTGCCAGAAAGCTGACCTGAAAATACAATCAGTTTAGTTAATGGCCAGTTATTGGGTTTGGATGGGCATTTATTGGATTCGGCACCAAACACTTGTATGCTAAGTGCTTTTCATAGTAGCTGGAAAATGGGAAGTTGAAAAGCAGGGCATGGAGGAAACAGATGTTATTTGTTCATAGCTATGTGTGGGTTATCTTTTAGATGTCACATTATCCCTCTGTAAGATAAATATGCTGTATATTCCACTACATTCTAGGAAGGATGTGGGTTTGTTAATTTGTGTTGCTCTGATGTTGTTTGTAAAATGTTACATAACAGATATGGACTTTAAATATAAAACTGTAAATTAACCTCCTCTAATCTCTTCCAGTGGCTGGAGATGTATTTATTTATTTATTTATTGGTTCAATTTGTATGCCGCCCTTTTCCGGAGACTCAGGGCGGCTTACAATGCATTAAGCAATAGCCTTCATACTTTTGTATATACCTGCTTAGTAGGGCTTTCGCCCCCCCCCCCAAGCGGTGTTCTTTTTTATACAAAGTATAAAAAAGTCCTCATTTTACCTACCTCGAAAGGATGGAAGGCTGAGTCAACCTTGAGCTTGGTGAGATTTGAACTTGCAGTAATTGCAGGCAGCTGGGGTTACTTAACAGTGCTTTAGTCTGCTGCGCTACCAAGGCTCATTATTTGATTTGATTTGATTTAAATCCTATCATCCCAACAAATGTGGTGATTAATTGTTGGAATATATGAATATTTTGCAGTTTTAGATAGGTAGGCGAGTCTTTATCTACTTTCTCCAACTAAGGGAACATTCCCCAACATTCTGCATTAAAAATAACATCAGTTAATTTGATGAAAAAGTAATGGTATGTCTCTCAGCAAAATTGTTACATCTGACATGAGGATTCCATTTACAATAATTTAGTTCTGAGCAGGCCAAATTATATGCAAAGGTCTCATCTTTTATTGAGCAATATTCAATTAGTTATCCATTACCTCCATGGTTTCTCACATTTAACACAAGTCAACTAAATCTCACAATAAGGCCATTTTTCCCATGAAACCTTTTCAGATTGGCAAGTAGTAACAACCAGGGAGTTTGCATGGTTTAGTTTAGTTTAGTTTAGTTTATTAGATTTGTATACCGCCCTACTCCCGAAGGACTCAGGGCGGTGAACAGCCATGAAATAAAACATATCAATACAAAATTTAAAATAGAAATAAAACAAGTTAGATAAATTTGGCTGAACCATATTTAAAACCCCAATAATTTAAAACCAAATTTAAAATTCCCATTTAAAAGAGGAGAAGTTTAGGTCAGGCCGGCTTGCTGGAATAGGAACGTCTTCAGCGTGCGACGGAAGGTACGCAGATCCGGAATCCTCCGTATCTCGGGGGGGAGCTCGTTCCAGATAGTAGGTGCCCCCACAGAGAAGGCTCTCCCCCTGGGGGCCGCCAGTCGACACTGTTTGGCCGACGGCACCCGGAGGAGCCCCTCTCTATGGGAGCGTACTGGTCGGTGGGAGGCTATTGGTGGTAGCAGGCGGTCCCGTAGATAACCAGGTCCTGAGCCATGGAGCGCTCTAAAGGTGATGACCAAAACCTTGAAGCGCACTCGGAAGACCACCGGGAGCCAGTGCAGCTCGCGCAGGAGAGGCGTTACATGGGAGCGCCACGTCGCTCCCATCACCACCCGCGCGGCCGCACTCTGCGCCAGTTGGAGCCTCCGAGTGCTCCTCAAGGGGAGCCCCATGTAGAGAGCGTTACAATAGTCCAGACGGGAGGTGACGAGGGCATGAGTGACCGTGCGTAACGAGTCCCGATCCAGAAAGGGACGCAACTGGCGAATCAGGCGAACCTGATGAAAAATCCTCCCGGTCACGGCCGTCAAGTGCTCTTCTAAAGACAGCCGTGAATCCAGGAGGACACCCAAGTTGCGAGCCCTCTCCGTGGGGGCCAATACTTCGCCCCCAATAGTCAGTGATGGCACCAGCTGACTATATCGGGATGTCGGAAACCACAGCCACTCGGTCTTGGATGGGTTGAGTCTGAGCCTGTTTCTCCCCATCCAGATCCGTACGGCCTCCAGGCACCGGGACATCACTTCAAGGGCATCGTTGGGGTGGTCCGGGGTGGAGATGTACAGCTGGGTGTCGTCAGCGTACTGATGGTACTCCACCCCGAAACCACGGATGATCTCGCCCAACGGCTTCACATAAATGTTGAACAAAAGGGGCGAGAGGACCGATCCTTGTGGCACCCCACATATAAGGGGCCTCGGGGTCGACCTCTGCCCCCTGTCAACACAGACTGCGACCGGTCGGAGAGAAAGGAGGAGAACCACCGAAGTACGGTGCCTCCCACCCCCAACCCCCCC
Organism: Pantherophis guttatus; assembly: GCF_059756535.1. Lineage (NCBI taxonomy): Eukaryota > Metazoa > Chordata > Lepidosauria > Squamata > Colubridae > Pantherophis > Pantherophis guttatus. The sequence continues at coordinate 29,712,233 of NC_142064.1, read as the reverse complement.
AACCGGTGCAGCATGATACCATGGTCGATGGTATCAAAAGCCCCTGAGAGGTCTAATAGGACCAGGATAGAGGAACAACCTCTGTCCCGAGCCCTCCAGAGATCATCCACCAACGCGACCAATGCCGTTTCCGTGCTGTACCCAGGCCTGAAGCCCGACTGGAACGGATCTAGATACGTCGTTTCATCCAGGTACCGGGGAAACTGTCGTGCCACCACACTCTCAACAACCTTCGCAACAAAGCGAAGGTTGGAGACTGGACGATAATTAGCCAATATTGCCGGGTCCAGGGAAGGCTTCTTGAGGAGAGGTCTCACCACCGCCTCTTTCAAGGCGGCGGGAAAGACACCCTCACTCAATGAAGCATTTATAATCCCCTGGAGCCAGCCTCGCGTCACCTCCCGGGAAGCCAGCACTAACCAGGAGGGGCACGGGTCCAACAAACATGTGGTCGCATTCAGTCTACCCAGAATCCTGTCCACGTCCTCAGGGGTCACAGAGTCAAACTCATCCCAGATAACATTCTCAGGACCTGCCTCCGTCATCCCCACTGGATCTACCCAGTCAGAGTCCAGATCTTCCCGAATCTGAGTGATTTTGTCATACAGATACTGAACAAAATCCTCGGCTCTCCCCTCCAAGGGGTCCTCCCTCGCTTCCTGGTGGAGCAGGGAGCGGGTCACCCTGAACAGGGCGGCCGGGCGGTTATCTGATGACGCGATAAGAGCAGCAAGATGAGTACATTTCGCTGCTTTTATCGCCACTAGGTAATTCTTAATATGAGATCTTACCAGTGTCCGGTCAGATTCAGTGCGACTGGCCCTCCAACTACTCTCTAGGCGTCTTTTCCGGCGCTTCATCTCCCTCAGCTCCTCAGTAAACCAAGGAGCCAGGTGAGATCAGCGCCAGGTCAGAGGCCGCAAAGGCACGACTCGATCCAGAGCTCCAGCGGCCGCCCTATCCCAGGCGGCCACTAAGTCTCCAGTCGAGGCGTGAGCCAAGACCTCAGGCATTGGCCCAAGCTCCGTCTGGAACCTATCAGGTTCCATCAGGCGCCTGGGGCGGTACCATCTTATCGGTTCCGCCTCCCTGCGGCGGGGAGCAGCGGTTCGAAGATCAAGGCGAAGGAGAGAGTGATCCGACCATGACAAGGGCTCGATAACTATGTCCCCTATCTCGAGATCACTCAGCCACTGTCCAGAGACAAAAATCAGGTCCAGTGTGTTTCCCCCCATGTGCGTAGGGCCATGAATTAGCTGGGTCAGATCCATAGCCGTCATGGAAGCCATGAACTCCCGAGCCACCTCAGACGTCTCACCCACGGACGGCAGGTTGAAATCCCCCATGACCATAAGTCTGGGGGTATCAACCGCCACCGCGGCAATAACGTTGAGTAGCTCGGGCAGGGCTGCTGCCACGTGGCAGGGAGCCAGGTACGTGATCAGCAAACCCATCTGAACCCCATGACCCCATTTCACAAGGAGGGTCTCACAACCGGCCGTCTGAGGAACAGTGGTCTCCCTCGGCCTAAAACCTTCTCTAATAATAACCGCTACTCCCCCACCCCTTCCCTGAGACCTCGGTTGATGGAATGCGTGGAAGCCTGGTGGGCACATTTCTACCAGAGGGACCCCTCCCTCCAGGCCCAACCAGGTCTCCGTAATACCTGCCAGGTCCGCTCCCCCCTCCTGAACAAGATCACAAATGAGGGGGGCTTTATTTACTGCGGACCTGGCATTGCACAACATCAGCCGAAGGCCCGGGCCCTGAGGATCTGTGCAACCTGGAGAACGAGTGGAGCCTTGGGGGCCGGAGCACGCTACCGCATGGAGACAGCGGGTGCGCGCTCCCTTAACATGATATGGCCCCCTGCTCCCGCCATATCTACCCCTCCCCCTCACAGTACCGATGGTAAAAACACAATCTGGACAGGCTCGACCCCCTCCATTTCCTCCGGAACTCCCACCCCCCCCGCCGCGTATAGTGGCCAGGCCTGACCTTCCCCTTGGTGGGTTATCCCCCAAACCCACTACCCTAGTTCCAATTTTGCCTTCCCCCCCCCCTGGGACCCCTTAAAATTTTTTCCAAAAATTTACATAAAAAACCCCTCAACCCCCTCTTCGCCGCATGGTGCTAGAAGGTTAGCATTGTACTCAATAAAATATGCTCAGAAAAAATCACTTCCCAATCTAAAGATGAGATAGTAAAACAGAAGCTTCTTTCCCCAGAAAAGAAAACAGTTGGGATGCTGGAAGTCCAAGTTCAGACCAATATTATTTCGTATATAATTTTTATTTCTATTTTTTAACCTACATACTCCTGCTTTCAGTTGGCTTTTTCCACACTTTCCTTCTCTCTAATGTCATTTCTCAGCTTATTTCAGACATTCTGTAAGAGCCATTGTATAGGCTTTCTTGACCAATAGTAGGTTTTCAGACTTGCTATACTAGTAAAACTGGTTAATAAGGATGATTGTAGTGGGGGCAGAGGGACAATGAGCATTTGTTGCTAAAAATATCAAAACAGTCACTTCTCTTGAGGGCTTGTTAATGAAGATAAAGGAAAGGTGATGATGGCTAGAGCTAAAGTATGGTATTGTCAAAAGGGAGGTGTAAAGCTGTACTATTTATAGAATATTTGAGGACTTGTATAATGAGTCAGAGCAAGGGTCTACTATTAGAGAGGAAGACTCTATTTAGTTCAACATCTGCCCTATTTTAAAGAAGTTAGTCTATTTGAAGTTGTTTTTCAAGAGTTTGCCCAACTCAAGGCTGTTTCAGAGATAAGGCAGCTCAGAAGCTGAAAGGGCATAGAGGCCTTAAAGCTGCCCACATGTAGTTTAACCTCTGGCAGCAACACAGCCAGGCCTATGTTATCTAGTCAGTCTTTCCTACTACAGTGTAATGCAATGTATTTTTATTTAAAAGCTTCCTTTTTACAACCCTGTAGCCCCTATTCGGGGTAGAGTTGGGGTGACTGGATAGAGCTGAGGTATACTGGCTGGATGCCTTCCTGATGGGAATGGGACAAATTGCCACAGCCAACTTGCTGCGGCCAACTCACCATGGCCAACTCACCATGGCTAACTCACTATAGCCAACTCATCATGGCCAACTCGCTGCAGGACAAGTCGCTGCGGGATAATTTAACAATTCTATTTAATCATTTAAAATAAATAAAAATTATTTTAATTTTTGCCATTCACATTTCATTCTGTCCCTCCTTTTGTATCCTTTCTTTAATGATTCTATTCCACTTTTTCTTTGATATTAGTGTAACTATTGTCTCACAGCAAGTTGTCCTGTTGCGAGATGGCCTTGGCAAGTTATCCTGCAATGAATTGGCCATGGCGAGTTAGCTGTGGCAAGTTGGCTGTGGCAAATTGTCATAGACTCTTCCTGACACCTGTGTGGAGTTTGCAGAAGATTTTTTTTGTGCCCTAGGAGAGAAATATCTACCACTATCTAGATTGAACTTTCAACCTTCTGAGTAGGAGGCAAATGTCTTCACCACTAGACCACCATGCCATTGTCTACACCTATGTTTATTTAAATTGCTGCATTTATTTCTAAAAATGTATCTATTCCAGGGAGTCCCAAGGTGGTGCTCATAGGCACCCTACGTCCCCTCGGCCTTGCCTGACCCAATTATCTCTTCTACATTTTAACCAGGGGTGGGATTCAGCCTATTCAGACCAGTTCGGGCAAACCTGTAGCTCCGACGATAGCTGAGAGTGAACCAGTTCACTCCGATGATCAGGTGGGCCTGCCCGCCTGCTCCTGAGCTATACTGACCTTTATTTCCTTTGTTTGAAGCAGAGCGGATTCCCGTGCCTCAGCTCTTTTACTTATCGGGGCTGCAGTAGAAAGTACGTTTTATAGCTGTTTTAAACACACCGCGCACGCTCAGCGAACTGGTTGTTACACCGGTTAAATCCCACCACTGATTTTAACATATTTAAAGCAGGGGTGAAATCCATAATTTTTCCCTACCGGTTCTGTGGGCATGGCTTGGTGGGCGTGGCAGGGGAAGGATATTGCAAAATCTCCATTCTCATCCCACTCCAGGGGAAGGATGACTGCAAAATCTCCATTCCCTCCCCTCCTGGGGGAAGGATATTGCAAATTCTCCATTCCCACCCCACTCTGGGGCCAGCAAGAAGTGGTATTTGCCGGTTCTCTGAACTACTCAAAATTTCCGCTACCTGTTCTCCAGAACCTTTTAGAACCTGCTGGATTTCACCCCTGATTTAAAGGTTACTTTAAATAGTATGAAAAAAGAAGTGGCATGTAGCAAACTATGCAATTTCCTTTCATGAAATTATTTTTATTTCCATTCAATCCTTTAAATTTTATATAAGCTCCATTGGCATGCTTAGAAAATAAACAATGTGAATATCTTCAACCCAGTGTCTCAATGTATGTACCTACCCATAAAAATGATGAATATTTTGAGGAGCAATGTTGAAGCAATGAATCTATCTCCCCCATTTGCCTTCTGATAAATTTTTTCTTCCACTGTAAAACCTTCGCCCATGGCAATAATTTTCTTTGAATTATCCTGAAAATCAATTTTTCCTAGCCAAGGAACTCTGACATATCGATGATCACATGTCTGCTTTATGCAAACATTTGTCCTTCTTTCTCATAATGCATTTCTTATGTTTTTAACCATGTGTCAGTAGTTGCTCTTAACAACTGCCAGAGATTTTACAAAGTCACATGCAAAAGCTTTTCCTGGCTTGGAATATTTAATTATGTATGTTAGGGATTGGACACATCGAAAAACATTTATTTTCATCTGTCCTTCATTTTCCATATTCTGAGGGGAGCAAAACCTTTTCCAGAGAGGAAGGCTTTTAAATGGACAATCTGGTATTCTCTATTTTAGTTGCATGACATACAGCTCCAATCACCTCTAGCTAGTTGGCCAATGGCAAGGATTTATGGGGAAGTGTAGTTCAAATCACATCATGTTACGTATTCTTGCTTTGCAATGTAGTTAGCTTCAGAGAAAGAGAGTTAAGTCAGCAGTAAGGAAGAAACTGAGGTGCGTTATGCCTTGTGAATATTTTGTATTTACTTAAAATATACAAGACTGTTTGCACACTACACTTAAGTAATGGTTGGATAAATATCTTAATTTGTTAAATGTGGTTTATGTTTATAAAATATATTGGCTGCATTTCTAACAAAGCAGCAAACAATTAAACTACATTCTAGCTTAACACATTCTGTGGACACAGCAATAGGTTGTCTTTCCATACAATCAAAGGCCTGTATAATCTACCACAATCATAAAAGTGAGACATAATAAAAACATGACATTATTTATTAGTCATTGTATGCCTTAGCAACCAGTGCAGTGCAGACTGAAAAAATTGTGGATTATTTTGAAGGAATGATAGATTCAGCCAAAGAGATGTGTACCTGATTTAAAATAAAATGGTTTGGTGGAGCCGGTGATTAACTGTGATTAACAATTCTGCTTTGAAGAACAAAGGCAGACCTTATTTTGACATTTTGGTGATAACCAATTATGTCAGGGAAAGTCAGAATAACTTGAAGGAAGAGAGAAAAGAAAGAATGGGCTTGATCAAGAAGCATCACATCATGTTTGGTGTTGGGCTCAAACACCACAAACTGTTAAAAGAATGTTCATACATTTGCAGAAGTAAAAGATAAATAATACAGGTACTCCTCGATTTACGACCACAATTGAGCCCAAAATTTATATTGTGAGACATTTGTTAAGTGACTTTTGCCCCATTTTACAATCTTTCTAGGCACAATTGTTAAGTGATCCATTTATTTATTTATTTATTGGTTCAATTTATATGCCGCCCTTCTCCGGAAACTCAGGGTGGCTTACAATGTGTTAAGCAATAGCCTTCATACTTTTGTATATACCTGCTTAGTAGGGCTTTCGGTCCCCCCTAAGCGGTGTTCTTTTTATACAAAGTCAGCTTATTGCCCCCACAATCCGGGTCCTCATTTTATGTACCTCGGAAGGATGGAAGGTTGAGTCAACCTTGAGCCTGGTGAGATTTGAACTTGCAGTAATTGCAGGCAGCTGGCAGCTAAGTGCTATTTAACAGCACTTTAGTCCGCTGCACCACCAAGGCTTTGCAGTTGCTAAGTTAGTAACACGGTTGTTAAGCGAATCTGGCTTCCCCATTGACTTCGCTTGTCAGAAGGTTGCAAAATGTGATCACATGACACTGCAACCATCATAAATATGAATCAGTTGCCAAGCATCCGAATTTTGATCACATGACCACGGGAATGCTGTAATGGTTGTAAGTGTGGAAAATGGTCATAAGTCACTTTTTTTCAGTAGCGTTGTAACTTTGAATGGTCACTAAATGAATTGTTGTACGTCAAGGACTATCTGTATCTACAAGTTTAACTTGCAGAAGATGAAGTAGCATTAAAACCAAAATCTTGTGAAACTAGAATAAAATTCCTACTGCGAACCTTTCACCAGCAAGATAAGCTTTATCAGAAGTGATCACTTTCCTTTACAGTAGTTACATAAGTAGAAGATAGACATATGTCAAAAATATGGCAGGCATAGGCACACACCTCTGTGTGTTAATGATTCACCTGAGGAGGTGGTTAGCAATATCCTCGGTATGCAGCTAATGAGTAGGCTAGCTTGGTCGCTTAACAGTGAGACATTGGTGAAGTGGGCACAGCAGTGCCTGCATTTTCTACATCGCATGAGAAAAGTACATCTTTCTTCCCCTGTCCTTACCACTTTCTAAAGAGATCTAGAACATCCTGTCATATTGCATTACTGCTTGGTTTGGAAGCATTACTGCTTCAGACAGGAAGGCGGTGCAGAGAGTGGTGAGGACAGCAGAAAAGATTATTGGCAGTTCACTCCCTTCTATCCAGCACATAGCACATAAGTGTTGCTTGAGCAACAGGGTCCTCAGGATTGCCTGGGACGCTACACATCCTCTTCACGACCTGTTTTCCTTGTTACCTTCTGGGAGGTGGCTTTGTGGTATCCAAAACAGAACATCCAGATTCAGTCACAGTTTTGTTCCACATAGCATCAACCTTGTGAACTCTCAAGTTTCCTCTTTCCACTTTGTTTTCAAAAAGGACGGTTTTAATATTTATATGTATATACAAGTATGGGTAACAACTATGGGTATAGATGTGTGTGTGTGTGTGTACCGTGTGTATATGTGTGTTATATATATGTATGGGTAGATGTATACTTTCTTTTGAGAGCAGGCAACAGAATTTCATTTTTAATGTGGGCCAGTGTGCTAAAATGACAATAAAGGTTGTCTGTCTGTCTATCTTTATCTATCTTTATCTATCTATCTATCTATCTATCTATCTATCTATCTATCTATCTATCTATCTATCTATCTATCATCTATCTATCATTTAAACAGATCCTACATGAGCATCAGGTTAGACTAATTGACTCCCTACTTCTTGTCTAACATTATAGTTCTAAAATTACATACGAGTTGAACTTCTGGGATCACATTGATTATATATGTTTCTGGACTCGGCCATCAAACTATATAAGTTATGTTTTATGGTATACGTGCTGCATCAATCCAAACCATCCATGATGGTTTATAAACCATAGTTGTAGCTTAGCTTGTTGTATGAATCTAGCAATTTTTGGCTTATTTAATAAGCAATGGTGAAACAAAATAACACAGCCTGCAAATGTAAATCTAACAAAACTTTCGTTGGGTGGAGGATAAAATGTTTTAACACATCTGGAAGACACCAGGATTAGAAAGTTTGGGTGAGGAGTTTAGTAAGGCAGAAATACTGAAAAAAGATACAGGAAATGGACTAAATTATAAATTAGTTGCAATGTGAGGAGGAGAAGAAAAGAACTTAAAAGAAACCTAAATAGCTGAAGAATCCCAAGAAAAAGAAAATAAAGAGTTAAAGTATCCTTTTGCTATATATACTCACAGGTCAATCTTGTGAGGTTTTACCTTTGCTTGGTTTTTCTTTGCAAACCAAAATAATCATATCTCTTTCAACATATGAGTCAGAGCTCTCAAAATGCCTCCATAATATTAGAGCCAAGATGTTGATCACTTGTCAGAAGCAAATGCTGAATGAAAAATACTATGGGAAAACAAGCACCCACAGTTCTCTCAGGTAAAAGAATGATTTGTGTTTTGGAAGCAAAAACTGCAGTGGATAGAACTTGAAATTGAATGAACAGATCTCAGCATATTCATACGACTCATTCCATATAGAGAATGAAGTAATCTCAAAGATTTTTCCTGAGGGGAGCATAATGGCACAAAACTGGGTTATTTATGTTGCTTCATACTCAACGAAGCTTGCATTATTTAAGCATAGTTTTCATGATTTGGATTGTGGTAATGAGTCAAACTCCTTGTCCCCTTTCAGACTTCCCAAGTTAAATATTTTCTCCCATGGATGCTCCCTTCTGCAGAAAATATCAGTGCTGTCTCATTCAAAAGTCAGCATGAAAAAAGGAAATATTAAGTTATTAATTATTCAAATAATAATTAATATTGAACCAGTAAGTTCTGGATATGCATGAAAGTAAGCAATGGCTTGAAGACTATGGGTAATGAAAGGCCACATTTCAGAGAATTATAATTGCCCACTCTCATTAATTGTTTTAGTCGGTAACTTAATACAAAGAAAAGCAAATTACAAAGCTTCTGTCTTAAAGAGTTTGCAACAGAATGCAATAGTGACAATTACGAGAAGAGATTAACACAGAGAAAGGGTTGTAGAAGCTAATTATTTTCCCTTCTGCTTCAGTAGGCCTCTCCAAATCATATTTTTGCAGATTGGATATGAAGTATATAGTGTGTGTGCGGGGGATAAATATTGGCGGAAGCATTATAAGTTCTAAATTTTATTCTTTTCCTTTTAAAGCTGGAGAAAAATATTGAAGAATGCCCTTTTCAAAGCATGTTAGCATGAACAAAGCACCACTATTTAAAACACTGATTACAATCATAATTAGGACCGGAATCGTGAACGTAAATTGTTACATAAGGCCCCATGTGACCAGACTTGATTTTACATTTTTTTTTATGATGGTTGTTAAGCAAGTCACTCTAGTTGTCACATGGTTATAAGTGCAAATATTATCGAATTAGCTTTTTTGGTTGTAAAATGGCAAAAAAATAAATAAATCACAAAATGTGGTCATGTGACCATAGAATGCTGCAGCCAGACATAAATGTGAACCAATTACCAAGCACCCAAAATGTGTTCATGTGACCATGAGGTAGTGCAGCAGCCATAACATATGAGCAGTCACTCATAAATAACCTTAGTCCGTCATAATTTCAAATGGTTGTTAAGCGACCAGTCATACATCAAGACCTACCTGTAAGGCTTATGTGCAGCTTCTGTTCCCAAAAACTAGCAAGCAAGCAAACAGGAAGCTAAGAGGGCAGAGAGTATCCTGGATGTTCTCTATGAAAAGTTAAATGCACAACTCCAATAGAGAAGGCATCTGGCTTGGCAGTAGTACTTACGAGAAGGATCAGGATGTCCTGGTGGACTATAGATTAAGCATGAGCTAACAATATATTGCAGCTGCCAAAAGAGCCAATATAATCTCAGATTTCAGCAACAAAGTTATAATGTTGAGATGACAGGAACTGATAGTTCACCTCTGGTCAAATCTAGAATACAGTGTCCAGTTTTGTTACCACAGTAGAAGAATGATACCAAGCAACTGGAAAGAGTGCAAAGAAGGTGAGGAGCTGGGAGGCTAAATTCTATAAAGAACTGACTATGTTTTACTAAGAAGACAAGGCAAAGGGGAGACTTGATAGCAGTCTTCCAGTACTTGAAAAACTGTCATAGAGAAAATGAGCGGGACAAAGCCAGAGACCCAAACTTGAAATAAGGATGAATTTCCTAACCTTGAAAGTTATTAATTGGTAGATGCTATGGATTTCCAGTTAAAGGTGTTTTAATCAGTCTGGGCCAAAATGATTTAATTTGATTTTATCTGTTTTTTAAATTTTTTGTATCTATGTATTTTATTGTTTGGCTGTTCACCGCCCTGAGTCCTTTGGGAGTAGGGCGGTATACAAATCAAATAAACTAAACTAAATAAACTAACTAAACTAAAGGCTGGGATCATCTGAGGGGTTAGAGCAGAGGTCCCCAAGCACCGGGTCACAGCCTACTACTGGGCCTTGAACACTTTGGAATTGGGACATGGAAGTGGCGGGCGAGCGCAGTTGTATATCCCCACTTGTGCATGTGGCCGCCGTTTGCGCAAATGGAGCTGCGCGCATGTGTGCCTGCCACTGGCACTAATGGAGCTGTGCGCACGTGTGCCCACCACTCACATGGAACTATCTCCTCTCGTCTCCCCTCCAGACAGTCTGCAAAGCCAGAAAGGTTGGGGAACTCTGGGTTAGTGTGAAAGACCCTCCAGTAAACCTTCTACCCCAGTGGTGGGGAGATCACTAGTTTGCCTTGTTTTGTTTTGTCATTAGATCAGCCAATTTATGAGAGTCCCCTTCAAAGTTCCAGTTCTATTGTTAATAGTATGCTTAAAATAGCATATTTAGGATTGATTACATCAGTCACTTAGCCTAAAAGAACTAACCCTAACCCACACAGTTTCCAAATGGAATTTGCCTTCAGAGACTCACTTTTTTTTTCTTTAAAAGTCTTATTTGTAGACTTTGAGGCAAGTTGTTTTCACTGAGAGAAGTGAAAAAAGTGTGGGAAGAATGCTTCAAGATCACCACTGCCGTTCTTTTTGCTGCAATAAAGCAATTATCACCAGCATATGGCTACTGTTTGTTAAGAAAGTGGAATGGCCAGATATTATTAGTCTAACATATCAAATATTTACATTTTTATAGCATGCCTTTAGTCTCAAAGCATAGTGGCATATCAACAATAAAAGTAGATTTTGCCTTGATGCATGCAATTAATCAAAACACAATGCAGAAGGAAATTTGCTCCATTGTTAAACCTATCACATCTAAATATGGGATGTGTAAGTCTGTATTTAAAGTAAACTGACCCCTCATTGCTATTCTCTAAATCTGGTAGGACTCAATCGGAGTAGCTGTGTAACCTGATTAACAAGTATGTGAAAAAGTGCAGCTGTGCCTGATAGTTGGAAAAATGCTGTTCTTGTTCTCCCATACAAAGGGAAAAAGCTAATGAATACAAAAGCTGAAGGACACTTAATTGGTTAAGTGTGTCTGGAAGACATTTGGCAGAATTCTCATCAAAGTACTATGAGAAGTGACACTGAGCAAGATTTGAGAAGCCTAATATATCTTTATGCCAAGCAGAGAGTGTACACACAGTTGTTTTGCACTTTAGCAGGTCACTGTGAAAGAAATAAGAGAAAGAGACTTTTATCACACATTTATTGACTTAAAACTTATGATAAAAGTGAATGAGCTTGAGTTATGAAATACTTTGCATGAATATGGAGTTGGCAGTTATTCAATACAGTAAGAAAGAAATATGATGGAAATATTTCAGCATGGAAGATAATTAATGGCGTGCATAGTGAAAAGGTTCAACATTGTCAACATGAGACAAGAATGTATTCTCTTATTTAATAAATTTATGAATACATACGTAAGAAATGCTTGTAGTAATGTTGGAGACATAAATGTAGGATTTCTCTTTTTTGTAAATTGAAACATCAAATGATTTACTATGAATGTTAGATTGCATGATGTAACAGTAGTATGGAGCTAAAATTTAATATATCAAACACTGAAGTTCATTACATTTAAGAAAAACAAAATAAATGATTGCAGGCTATACATAAATAGTGGACAAAAAAAATAGAAGAATTAAAAAAATTGTGTACTTTGGTAGAGTGTTTAGTGAAGATGGGAAAATGGATGAATGAATTACAAAATGTAAATACAAGTAAAAGCGGTAGATAGTAGTTTATTGTGAGAAAGAAATGTTTTCTATAAGAAGCAAAAATGGCTGTTTATAAGAGTGTGTTTCTGCCCACTTTGTTATGAGAAGTGAGGTTGGCACAGTAAGGAAAATGATAAAAATAAACTGAATGTAGTGAGGATTGGGAATTCTATAAAGTAAAATAAGAATGGAATTGATCTGATACGAATAAGTGATGAATGAATAGAAATGGAATTAAAAATGAGTGACCAATACAAAGGAAGTATATTCAGGCTTTTTGGTCCTATAAAACGGATGAATGATACAAAACAAGTTTGTGAAGAGAAGACTGAATGTGTTGAGAGAAAGACTGAGAAACTCAGAATTGGATGAAGTTGATGAGATCTTCAGAAAGAGAGTGGCGAGATTTTTTTTTTTTTAAAAAAGACCAAGTATAAATTGCTCTATAGACATGCTACAAGCAAGAATGATTTATAAGAATAGGAAGGTATGGTGGATTATAGTGAATGGTTTTAGTATGAACTAGATTTAGTTTCCTTTTCTTGAATTTTTCATTTCCTGCCTTAACTTTCTGTGGCATACTACTCCTTATGCCTACCTGAGCTTTGCTTAATGCTGGAATAGTGTGAGGTTATGCATGTACTGTGTATGTGTGTGTATATGTATGTGTGTGTGTGTATGTGTGTGTGTATATATATATATATATATATATATATATATATATATATATATATATATATGTAGGTCTTTGGTTATTCGGGTCTTCTCCCACGTAAAATTGGAAGTGTCTTGGCGACGTTTCGACGAAGTCTCATTCGTCATCTTCAGGCTGGTGTTCTCGGCTTCGTGCTTTGCTCCTGGAAGCACGAAGCCGAGAACACTAGCCTGAAGATGACGAATGAGACTTCGTCGAAACGTCGCCAAGACACTTCCAATTTTACGTGGGAGAAGACCCAAATAACCAAAGACCTACATACAAACACCCACGAAAACCTGAGAATATATATATTCTCCTGGAATATATTTGCTCCTGGAAGCACGAAGCCGAGAACACCAGCCTGAAGATGACGAATGAGACTTCATCGAAACGTCGCCAAGACACTTCCAATTTTACGTGGGAGAAGACCCGAATAACCAAAGACCTATATATATATATATATATATATATATATTCACATACATATATATATATATATATATATATATATATATATATATATATATATATATATATATACACATACACACATACACACATACACACATACACACATACATACATACATATATATATATATACACACACACACACACACACACACACACACACACACACAGAGCACTTCCTGCTAGGTGGGAGACCTATATAGATCTTTTTTTTTTTTTTTTTTTTTAATTTGATTTATATGCCGCCCTTCTCCGGAGACTCAGGGCGGCTTACAATGCATTAAGCAATTCATTCTTTTGTATGTTTTATACAAAGTCAGCTTATTGCCCCCACAAACTGGGTCCTCATTTCACCTACCTTAGAAAGGATGGAAGGCTGAGTTAACCTTGAGCCTTGGAGAGATTCGAACCAGCAGAAATTGCAGGCAGCTGATGTTAATTACAGGGTGCACTAAACCCCTGTACTATCAAGGCTCTTATTATAAGATTATAAGATTATTATAGACCTATATAGATTCACCTAGCAGGAAGAGCTTTCTAACTGCTAGAAAAGAAAAAAGCCCAGAATCGAGTGGATGTGATTCTACTGAGCTGGGGCTGCAGAAAAATCTTGGTTACGTAGGGAAAACCTGGCTAGAGGAAAAACACACAAAAACCCTACGAAGAAGTAAGGATATATATATATGGGATACTTATGACCTGGATTTGAAGTTCCCATGGTTGCTACCCATCTCCTCTTGCAGTTACATGACTGCACTTCCAGTGGTCAGCAATTGGGGCTGTATATACAGCCATTTGCAGAGGCCCGCAGTCACATGAACATGTTTTATGATGGTTTTGGTGAAAATCAGCATTTACTTCCAGCTTTTGGTCATGGGTTCACTTAACAATCACGGTTTCCATTTTATGACTGCATCTGCTTAACAACTGCTGCAAAAAAGGTCATAAGATCAAGCTGGTCACATGATTAACTCATTTTATGACCATCACAAATTACAACTGTGATGGGCAGGCTCCATTACTATTGTAACTTGAGGATTTCCTGTACATAATTACATTATCGTGGATTATAACAGGATAACTTTATCTAACAATAGTCTAGTATCTCAGTGGGCTGAAGATGAAATCCTGATTTTTGCTTTTAAATTAAGCCCTGTGATCATGACAGATTCATTAGAACTGATGCTCAGGTTTCTACAGGGAACATTAGAAGCCATGGGGACCAATTATAATTGATTATATTCTTCCTTCCTTCAGAAGACTGTTGTCAGCTATGACAAAATTAAAATCTGATCAATCAATTGTTTTTCAGATTTAGATGAGGGATATGAAGCTTGCTTGGAAGCATAAAAATATATTAAATGAGTGATACATCAAAGTAGATTCTAGTATATGAAGGACAGAGATTGGCAACGTTGTCATCTGTGATGTAAGAGTATCAGCTGTAGATGTGATTGTGTGATTTTTTTTTAGGAACTAATGCATTTTTTTCCCATTCATTTCATGATAAATATGGCAAGCTCCTGACATATAAGATATTGAAAATTCTTCTAGCAGTGATTAAAATATAGTACTGATTATTTATTATATTCCCATTCTTGAATTATTTTGTGAACTAGTTTATGTTAACGTAAGGAAAATGCAATTGGTATTGTTGTAGGGATTAGGCAAGTAATTGGGTGCTTTGGTTTTAGACTGCAGGTCCATGGAAATCACAGACACCAAGTTTAATATTACATCTTTACTAAAAGGGTTTTTAAATAGAACACTAATAGCAAAAGGTATGGACAAACAAGAAGACAGCTTACAGCGAGGTAAACAGAATTGTAACCAAAGAACCTGTATGGTATATAGCTCCCTTATATGGGGGTCGTGCAGGGGTGGGTTCTAAATTTTTTTACTACCGGTTCTGTGGGCATGGCTTATATTGTGGGTGTGGCTTGGAGGTCATGTGACTAGGTGGGCGTGGCTAGCTGGTCAGAGTCATTTCTGGAAGGTCCTTGCACTTACGACCAGTCCTCGCACTTACGACCCGACTCATTTGTTTGCTTTTAACACTGATCAGCTGTAGGACGGCCCTTTGAAGCCCCGCGGCAAGAGTTTAAACAGTTTTTTTCTCTCTAGTCATCAGCTGGGACTCAGGAGGCAGCAATAGATTGGGGGTGGGACCAAATAAAAGGTAAGAATAACGTGGGAGGGCGGGGGGGGAGAACCGGTTCGGTGACGTCATATCGTCACCGCTACCGGCTCGGCAAAACCGGACCGAACCAGGAAGAACCCACCACTGGGGTCGTGTGACCTGGATTTGTTCCTTTGATGAGGCAGGGTTCTTTCTGTTCAATAGTCGTGTTAAGCGCCTTTGTTCAGCTCTCCTCTCATGGTGAGCTCTTGAATTGGGGGGGTGTTAGCATCTCCTCTTTGTCCTCTGAAGCCAGCAATAACTGTCTTTCCTGGTTGCTAGAAAACTCTTTCACTTGCATCCCCTCAAGCTGATGAACCTCTTCATCTTCCAACGCTGAGCTAGCCATGACAGCAAGTAATACATGTCAGGCCTGTATGCAATAAGACCATTTCCATCCATGTTGGAAGAGTGAATACTTTATGACTGTGACCTAGATAGACACTGACAGAAATGTAGTCATGTTGGAGATTTGCCCTCTTGGGGGTTTCAGATTCAGCATCAGACACAATACCAAGAACGTGCAATCACTTGAGACAACTTGGCATGAGCAATAGTACAGTTTTGGTAGTGACTGGATATGAATGCTTATATATGAAGGTGGGCCAGACAAGTTTTGGAAAGTGTATAGAACAGAGTATTTCATTGCCTTATGGCCTGTAGACTTCATCTTGGGGCTGGTGATATAAGAAATTCCAAAGATTTGGGTACTGCAGGACATGAACCTCTATGCTCAGAGGGTGAAAATTGGATCTACTTAGAAAGTTTATGGATTTGTCTCAGTATCAACCCAGACTCCCAAAAGTATACTAGATTTAGTCTGAAACAGATGAGACATGGTATAAATATGGAGGATGTTGACCTCTATCATCTGTTGTGGTCAGGACATTTTTCAGTCACATTACAAATCATGAACAGCCTGAAACTCTTTGAGGGAGTGGAATTTATTAAAATGGTCTGTTTCAGATGTATAAGGGATCCAAATACTTTTGAAGATGTTTGAGGGTTTCTGATAATTTTGGCAGGAAGTTCCATTTTGTTGATTGTTGGTAAAAGGTGCTTGAGATAGTTGCATTTATGTGCTGGTTATGACCATCCCCAGACCAGGAAGTCCCCTACCAGTATAACTGAACTACTGCAATTTCTTCTTGTAGGGTTGAGTATGAAAATGACTCAAAACCTCCAGCGGCTAAAATGTGCCAGCCAGACTGCTGGTGAATGAAACCTTCTACTGCACAATTATACTTATTTGCAGTTTATAGTGCTGGTTAAAGTCCTATACAATGTGGCACCTTATGATTCTTCCCATTTTGTATGGGCAAGTGGAGAAGGTCTGCTTAAGATCCTAGCCATGGAAAAGGTAAGAGAGGTACATACCAAAAGTTAGGGAAGATGTAATGTGGAAAGAACCTGGAAGACCGGGCAAAGAGATGCTGCCAAGGGAATGGTCAGATAAAAGACAACATAGCCCACAGCTGGATAGTGGCATAGCAAAAGACCTCCCTAATTTCTTGGGCTGTAATGGAGGTGAGGAAAAAAATGTGCTTTCAGACTTGTAAGATTCTGTTGGTGTAGCTTTACAATAAAGTAGGATTATCTCATCTGGTTGTGTTTCCTATCTGGTTTGCCCTATGAGGCTGACAGACTCTAATCTTGAACTACCCATTCCCAGTCTGACACTTTTGCCACAGACTGGATTGCATTGACTACCTTGGATTGTCCAATTGAAACAAGGAGATTTCAGCAACGTATCTTCCTAGAATCTGTCTCTAATGCTCTTTGATGCCATGAGTTGTCTTGTATGGAAGAAATAAAGAACTATTCCATGGTACTGCCATCACAACATGTTTGTTCACTTGGGACTGTTGCAACAGCAGTCATTCCTTGGTGACCTCCTGCCATGGAGACAGCAATACCATGGAGAAAAACATCATAAGACATGCATCTTTTTTAAAAAAATGCTATTACATATCAGCAGTATTACTCTTTTCCAAAGGTAGCAGAGTAATCAATATTACTTCATTATATAATGTATTTCAATTTTCATACAAAATAAAATGCAGTTTAAAACCAGTAGACTACTGAGGGTCTTATATGATGCCAACATTTTGGCATTTGAAGAAAATATGATTATTGGAGTTGCTTTCAAATTGTTTATTACAAACATGAATATTAGAATCTGCTTTCGTCCCTTATTAACTTTTAGAGAATACATATATAGAAGCCTTTTGTGGCTACTGGTACTGCGGAATGAGACCTCAAAGCAAAGGAAACAACTTGACAAGGCCAATTGGCTCATTTCTGTGATATGGTTTCATCAGGACTTTCACAACCCTAGAAGAAGGCCATTTCTGTAAGAAAAGGATGAAAGAATATCCTTGGCTGGGGGAGAAAAAAGGAGGCTTTATAGAAATATCTGAGAGGCTAATTATGCACAAGATGTTCTTAGAATGGTTCCAGAATATAAGACTACATTCAGTGGGTAAGAATTGCAGGGAACCAAATTAGCCAGTGAGCCCATTTTCACTATATAGGGAAAATGATGAGCAACTCAGGAAGTGATAAACTCTTCTAGAAGCTTTTAAGAAGGAAATCCGTCAGTTGAGGATAATGAAGCAAAATCTTGCATTGGTAGCCCTGAAGGGAGCTGAGAAATGAAATGGATTTCTATGGAGTGCTTCAATTTTTACTATCTACATTGGTATTCAATAGCTTTATCTCTACAACTATTGTTTGGCAGATTTGCAACTAGAACGCCTTATGTATAGGCTCATCTTTAGAGATTTATAGAAGAAGATGGTGGAGAAGGAGAAGGAGAAAAAGAAAAAGGAGGAGGAGGAGAAAAACCAATTCCTTGGTTCATGTGCCAAATGTACTGTATATTAGCTGCCCTTGCAATCTTCCAGCATTCTTCATTCCATTCTTCATTCTTTCCTCCCTACAAAGAGACAGCTAGCAATTCCATCGTGACTAAACATTCATAGTCTTTCCACTGCACACTGTTATACCTTCCCCTTTAAAGATTTTGTCTGTTTTCAATTTTATAAAGTGTGAGACTCCCTATTAGTTGCTATTGCATCTGCAGTTAATGCTTACATACTGATAGTAACTGGGACAAAGAACTCCATCATTAAGCAATGTGGTCATAAAATGTGATGTTGTGTGACTTTGCCAACTTGTGATAAGGTTTCTGACAGTTCCAGCTGTCCAGAATTCATCATTAGGTGAATTCTGCATGGTCACAGTGTGCCTTGGTCATATGTTTGCTATTTGCATTCTCCTACTGGCTTCCCCATTGACTTTGCTTGTTGGAAACCAGTACTGAAGGTTGCAAATGGCAATCAGATAACCACAGGTTGCTGCAATTTCATAATTGTGAGAGGTTGTTGAGTGCCTGAATTGTGATCATGTGATCATGGGGACACTGTGATAGCTGCAACTGTAAGGATTGTTTACAAGATCCCCTTATTCTGTGACATTGTAAGTTCAAATGGTCACTGAATACTGCTAAATGAAGACTACCTGTACTGTGTAGAAGGGGCATTTTGGTTACATAAGAACTTACACTCATTACTGTCAGAATAAAATTTCATATTTGCCAAACTCAATGTCATTGTTAATTCCTATCAGATAAGAGAGAAATGACCTTTTAATTTGGTTTTGTTGGCTTACTATGTTACCTATCTTATTAAAAAATATATGCTCACATGTGTACATCCGGAGATTTCACAGATGATACATATATACTAGACTGGCAGGGTGTGAAAAGCATGTCATCTTAAACCAAGCATGGACATATAGGGAAAGAGAAGAAAAACATTTTTAAATCATCCCTGTTGAACGTAACAGGCTCCTTATGAACATGCATAAAATCTGCGGACTGCAAGTCTGCAAAGATACAGATACAGTTAGAGATACAAAGCCCAACTTATCTATTTACTATTTGCCAGATAGGATGATCATGTGCTACAGAGCCTTTTTAAAAAAGGACAGGGTATGATTGAGATGGATCAAAAATAGGAAAGCCCCAGTAAAAGGGATGGCATCAAGTTACTGTTTACCATTCTTCCTCTTTCAGTATTTCAAAGGCCTGATTTATTTGCAAACAATTAGACTCAATATTTCACTTTTTGCTTAGCAAAAACTTAAGACTGTTATTGCACCTCGTACACTAATTATGGTATTTTATCACAGCATTAGCTTTCACAGAGCAATTTGCTTTATCAGGTGCAGTGGGCTATAGTCTGAAAAAGTTCATTCCATAATAATTGTGTTAGTTTGTGAGGTATAAAAGATTCTTGGAATAAATATGATTTCTTACTGAATTGCATAAGTGAATAGATAAGATATTTTAAAATTCTGAGTGAAGAAAGTCTTTAAAGCAAAAAAGAACCAACCCCCCCACCCCCAGGTTTCTGCTAATATAGCATAATTACTGTATATTACTAGGATCAATAGTGACAATGTTTTGTATTTGCTACTGCCAGTGCTAAAAATGCTTTGTCATCTATGTTCTGGACTATAGTTGAGGTGCTGAGCAGATTTCAGTGAAAAAATAAAGCAAATGTCATAACTATCATTTCACCCTGCCTGTTTGTGCTATTATGTGCCTAATCACATAATTAATAAAAGATAACATCCACATTGCACACTATCAAAATAATATGAGAAATGAGAAACACCCATTCCAATTTAAATGGAGGACCTATCGAAATATTCAGCCAAATGCGGGAGGGTGCAGACTGAACTAAGTTCACATATTATATTAAGCCACTGAAAATTTGACTACAGTCTGTTGATTAAATCATAAGTTACATAAAATACTAAACTGAACTCAGTCTAGCTACCTTATATCTTAGTGTGGCCTTATGGAAACCAGACCAGTATGGATGGGGTCAGGGTTGATGTTTATTTCTCCATTTTGATTATCTGAGGATTTAACATGACTATCTATCTGGAAATTTGCAGCACTTTCAAATTCGCTGTGGTGGCGCAGTGGTTAGAATGCAGTACTGCAAGCTACTTTTGCTGACTGCTGGTTGACTGCAATTTGGCAGTTCAAATCTCATCAGGCTCAAGGTTTATTTATTTATTTATTTGCAAGTATTTATATGCCGCCCTTCTCCCAAAAGGACTCAGGGCGGCGAACACAGGTAAAGACAAATAAACAGATAAAAACATACAATAAAAACCCAATTAAAACCAGTTAAGATTGAATGATAATAAATAATAACACCCAAGAATCTAAATCAGCCCATTTGTTGGAATAGCCAAGTCTTCAGGCCCCGACGGAAGGAACGGAGATCAGGTGCCGTCCGAAGCTGCCCTCATTCCAGAGGGCAGGGGCACCCACAGAGAATGCCCTACCCCTGGACATCGCCAGATGACATTGTCTGGTTGATGGTACCCTGAGGAGAGCAGCCCTGTGGGAGCGGACAGGACAGTGGGAGGCAGGCAGGAGATGATCCTGCAAATACCCTGGACCTAAGCCATGTAGGGCTTTACAGGTGAGTACCAGCACCTGGAAGCGGATCCGGAGGACCACCGGTAACTAGTGCAGCTCGCGCAGGAGAGGTGTTACATGGGAGTAACGAGGAGCTCCCGTAACAACCCACGCGGCCGCATTCTGGACCAGCTGGAGCCTCCCGGTGTACCCCAAGGGCAGCCCTATGTAGAGGGAATTGCAGTAATCCAAGCGGGAAGTAACCAGGGCATGAGTGACAGTGCGAAGAGCATCTCAGTCCAGGAAAAGGCACAACTGGCGCACCAGGAGAACCTGTGCGAAAGCCCACCTGGTCACGACCATCAAGTGATCTTCTAGAGACAGCTGAGAATCCAGGAGAACACCCAAGTTGCGGATCCTTTCTATGGGGGCAAGTACCTCCCCCCCAATCAAAAGTGATGGGACCTCTGAAACACGAGGTGCCAGCATCCACAGCCACTCAGTCTTGGAGGGGTTGAGTCTGAGTCTGTTCCTCCCCATCCAGGCCCGCACCACCTCCAGGCAATGGGACATCACGGAAAGGGCATCCCTGGGGTGGCCTGGGGTGGAGATATACAACTGAGTATCATCCGCATACTGATGATACCTCACCCCAAAACCATGAATTATCTCACCCAGCGGCTTCATATAGATGTTAAAGAGTAGGGGGGAGAGAACTGACCCCTGAGGTACCCCACTAGTTAGGGGCCTCGCAGTGGATCTCTGTCCCCACGCCCATACAAACTGTGAGCGACCTGAGAGTAAGGAGGAGAACCACTATAGAACAGTGCCTCCTACCCCTAACCCTTCAAGTCGCTGCAGTAAGATACCATTGTCGATGGTATCGAAAGCCGCTGAGAGGTCAAGTAGGACCAGGATCTCCCACCAGAGATCATTCACCAGAGCGACCAATGCTATTTCCGTGCTGTACCCGCACCAAAAACCTGACTGGTACGGGTCTAGGTACTCCGTTTCCTCCAGGAACTGTGGGAGCTGTTGCGCCACCATGGTCTCAACAACCTTCGCTATAAAGGGAGGTTAGAGACGGGCCAATAGTTATTAAGTGAGTCTGGATCCAGGGCAGGCTTCTTGAGGAGGGGTCAAACCACCGCCTCCTTAAGAGAGGCGGGGAAGATCCCCTCCCTCAAAGAAGAGTTGACAATTGCCTGGATCCAGTCTCCAGTCACCTCTGGGCAGCTGAAACAAGCCAGGAGGGACACAGATCCAACAAACTCATGGAGGCACCCAATCTACCCACAATCCTGTCTACCTCATCGATGGAAACAGGGTCAAACTCAACCTAGATGCTACTCCCAAGGCCTACTCCAGTCTCCCAAGTGTATTCCGCCCAGTCGGAGTCTAATCCGATCCGGATCTGAGTGATTTTATCATGCAGAAACTGTACAAAATCCTCAGCTCTGCCCTGCAAGGGGTCTTCCCTCGCTCCCTGATTGAGGAGGGAGCGGGTCACTCTAAACAGGGCCACTGGGCGGTTTTCTGCAGATGCAATGAGAGCAGCGAAGTGGTTCCGTTTCGCCGCTTCCATCGCCACAAGATAAGGCCTAATGTGGGTTCTTAACTGTGTTCAATCAGATTCAGACTGGGAGGACCTCCAACACTCCTTTAGGCGTCTTTTCCAATGCTTCATTTCCCGGAGCTCCATGGAAAACCAGGGAGCCACCCGGGATCTGCGTCGGGTCAGAGGCTGCAAAGGTGCGATCCGATCCAAGGCGCTGCCCGCCGCCCGTTCCCAGGATGCTACCAGCGCCTCAGCCGAGTCGCAGGATTGAAAGGCGGGGAATGTCCCAAGCTCTGTCAGGAACCTCTCAGGGTCCATCAGGTGCCTGGGGCAAAACCATCTTACTGGTTCCACCTCCCAGCGGTGAGGGTTGGCGGATTGAAAGTCCAGTCTAAGGAGGATATGGTCGGTCCATGACAGGGGGGCAATGGAGAGTTCCCCCCTACCCCGTGGATACCATTTATCCACTGCCCAGAGAGAAAAGTGTGTGACCTCCCCTATGAGTTGGGCCCTGAACAACCTGAGTCAGGTCCATGGCCGCCATGGAGGTCATGAACTCCCGGGCTGTCTCAGATGTCTCGCCGATCGAAGGCAGATTGAAATCTCCCACAACCAAAAGGTTGGGGAGTTCAACTGCCACTTCGGCCAAGACATCGAGCAGTGCGGGCAGGGCTGTGGCCACGCAGCTGGGAGATAGATATGTGACCAACAAGCTCGACTGAATTCCAGGGTCCCTTTTCAATAGGAGAGACTCACACTCGCCTATCTTAGGGACAGTGACCTCCCTAGGACTAAGACTTTCTCTAACAACCACCGTCACCCCCCCACCCCTTCCCTGGCGTTGCGGCTGGTGCAGCACATGAAAGCCCAGGGGGCATAAATCAGTGAGGGGAACTCCCCCCTCTTGCCCCAGCCAGGTCTCCGTGATACAAGCCAGTTCCGCCCCATCCTCCTCAATAAGATCTCGTACGAGGAGGGCCTTCTTCGCAATGGACCTGGCATTCACATACACCACCCGAAATCCAGGGTCCCCCGCTCTTGCACCCCCAGGGAAGCAGGATGAGCAGTAGGAGCGGGAACTTGCCACCACCTGAATACAGCGGGTGAGGCGTCCCCGCCCCCGGCTCCCATTCCCTCTGCCCCGCCCCACCATCACAGGTATAGAGTGTCCCTCCCCTCTCCGAGCTTCATCTTCACCCCCATCCCTGTCCAACCCGTCACGACCATCCGACTGGCAAGGCTGCAGATCCTTAAGAGGCCCCCCAGCCTCATTATTTACATTAAATACCATCCTCCTCCCGGATCCCCTTAAAATTGACTCTAAAAATCTATTTAAAAAGCCCCACAACCCCCGTTTCTTAGCGTGCCACCTCTCAGGGTTCCAAAACCCATCATCAAGGGCGGCCCTCGATAATTGGGAGGGCCAAGCCTGCGAGAGGGGAGAGTCTCGCAGTGCAAGGAGTTCCGACGCTTCAGTGTTGTATACACTGAGAACAAAGAAGAACTGGAGGTGATGAAGGACAATGTTCTTAGGGTGCTGGAGATGGTTAACACTGTGGAAGATGTTGCCACATGTGTGTCTGTATATTCATTTTATGCCTTGAGTTCTTTGTTGAATGAAACCATTAAGCAATGGAATTCCTGTCTCCTGAAGTTGTGGCTGTTCCATTACTGGAGATTTTCCAGAAGAGTTTGGGTAGCTATTTGTCTCGGATGATAAGAAGATTCCTGCACTGTGCAAGATATTGGATTAGAAGACATCTAATCTTCAAGGTCGTCCATTGATTTTGTGAGCTCATAAGAGAAAACAAAATAGATCCTTTTTCTTTTTCCTTTATCTAGAATTTCACTTGGAATTTAAGTCCTAGGAGATTGAAGGTACCCTTTTGGTTTTGCCTTTTTCCATGATGAATAGGGGCAAAGTTAATTGAAACAATTTCTGGCACATTAACTAGGACATAAAAACTGTTAAGTCAAATACAGAGTCACTTTTTCTGCTATTGTAGCTTTCAAAAGTTGGATTAGTAGGGCTATATAAGGTTGTCTTGTGACCTTTCAAAAAGTCACATCCAGATATGCGGCATGATGCTACAGTTCAAAGCCATTTCATAGCACAGAAATAGGCTGCAATTAAGGCACAGACAGGCTTTTTCTCTGCCAAGAGCTATGCTTGTCTTCAGAAAAGTGGAGGGCATCAATTAATTGGCGAAACAGCAGATAAGATCAGGAACCTGGCAGAAGCTGGACAGTGAGGTTGATGGTTAGAATTGAATTGCTATTGAAAGAAAAAAAATAACTTATTCACCAGCACTATTATCTTACTATTGCTCAGAGAAAAGCAGTCACCATTTCACCAAATTAGAAATGGTGCTTGCTATCATTTAACATTAAACATGAAAGCAATATATTTTGCTGTGAAATCAGTTATAAAGAAATCTAACAAGTGCTATGAATGTTGCAGAATGCACTTTCTAAAGTAGAAGGAAAGAAGGGTTGACCAATAGCAACATTCAGTACTTGCCTCCTTTTTTTAAACAATAGATTTTAAACAATTGGAAACAAAATTTCCTACAGCACTTAGATTACTGCATGAAGTTACAGCTGGTATTTATCAAATACAGAATCAAATATCAAGCTGATGCTTGAGGATGTACAGTGGGATCTAATTTGGGAATCTACTGTCATATAGTTATGATTAATGAAGATATTACAATATTCCTTTTGTAATTCTTCCTAACCATTTTCATTCTATTTGATGAAATAAATAAGATAAGATAAGATAAGATAACTTTATCGTCATTTTTTCACTGCGAGCACACCGGCCCACATTAAAAATGAAATTCTGTTGTCTGCTCCCAAGAAAAAGTGTATGTCTACCCAAATACATACATAACACACATATACACATGCTATATACATACATAAATATATACCTGCACCTTATATCTGTCTGTCTCCCTCCCCCCCCTCTCTCTCTCTGAATCACTGTCCACTTTTGAATACGTAGCGGAAAGAGGAAACTTGAGAGTTTACCTTCTATAAAGTACCTTTTGATATCTGAGCAGAGGCTCCAAAATTACTGTTTTGAGCTGTTTTGAGCTTGAAATGGTTGATGCTGAAATCACACATTTGCCCCAGAAGGGGGCTGATATCAAAAAGCTAAACACGATTGGGCCTGGTTAGTACTTGGATGAGACTCACAGTACTTGAATGAGTACCTGTCAGGTAATCCTGGGGCACAAAAGCAAGATAGGGGAAAAATATCCCAACAGAAGGATATCATTGTCAGCACTGAACCCTGACAGTCATTGTTTATCATTGTCAAGAAAAATGTATGTTCACATCCTTGCAGTCATGAGGTGTTTAGTCTGATTTAAAGAATATCACTCTTACTGATTATGTGAGATTTTCCTAAGACAATTTACCTCATAAACTAAACAATAGTTCTCTATTAGTTAAAATCCAATTAATTCAACACAATAAGAAGTCTTCGGGTTCTTTCTTACGACGAATCAAATCCTTGCAGGGAAATTAAAGTTTAAGGATGTTAATATGCTGTTAAAGTGTATTCTAAAAGTTTGGAGTTTGTCTACATTTCTACTTAAGTCTCTGAACTCTGCAAACAAAAAGGAATTCTGAATTCCTGGAAGGAAGTATGTGCTAGATTCTAAAGATTAAATTAATCATCTCTCAATTTTGAATTGGCTTTGTATTGAGTGAGTGAGAGAGGTTTATTGAAGGCAGATTGAAATGAGTAACCGCGATAGTATGAATGACCAAGGCAAGAGTTACTTGTTTCATCATATTCATTTCTGTTTCTGTTTAAGCATATAATCTAAAACAAAATGGATACAAGTAGCTTTAAGGGAAGCTGATGACAACAGGCTTTTGAAGCCTCAAATTACAGCTTCCTAGAAGACTCAAATAAATGCTTGACTTGATAGCACTGAGCAAAGGCAATAATGTTAGTGAACTCTTCACTATTAAAAGAAATAGCAACAGCACTTAGACTTATATACTGTTTCACAGTGCTTTACAGCCTTCTCTAAGCAGTATACAGAGTCAGAATATTGCCCCCAACAATCTGTGTCCTCATTTTACTGATCTTGGAAGGATGGAAGGCTGAGTCAACCCTGAGCTGGTGAGAATTGAACTGCTGAACTGTTGGCAGCCGGCAAAAGTAGCCTGTAGTACTGCATTCTGACTACTGCGTTACCAAAGCTCCCTACTATCCCTACTATCAACACTGAAAAATAATATGAAAAAAACAAACATTTGTATGATTGGTCACAGTTTAATTGATATTGACAAAATCAGTCTCTGGTATTGTAGTGAAGCAGACATACTAGAAAATACCTTCTTTTCTATAATAATGCAAAGTTGGGCATTGCTGTTAAATTCCACTCCACACAATGAAGATTATGAGATATAACATCTAATAGTATACCTAGTTGGCCATTTTTGTGCCAAAATTCAAGTAATGAAGGTAGACATGACTGTATATAATGTCAATAATGTCTGGATGATGCTCTTAAGACTCTATAAATCATAATGGCAAAAGAGTCATGATCTTCAGTAATCTTCTTCTTCTTCCTAGCATGTTCCCGCAGGTGCAGGATCCACTTCCATGATCTTCAGTAATGCAGTGTGAAAATTACTGCCTAAATGATTCATTTCTACCTACAGGGTTGGTTTTAGGGATTAAATATACATACAAAGTAATTTAAACATATATTGCAATATATGGAATGTATTGCAGAATGGAAAAAGTACAGCTTATATATTTCACGTATTGAGGATATGATAGAAGCTGTTGTTGAAAATACCTAGAGAGCACTAGGTTGGGAAGGCTGTAGGTTTGGGTTTGTTATTGAACTCATCAAATTTGCAGACGATACCAAGCTAGCAGCAATAGCCAACACTCCGGAAGATAGACTTAAGATACAGAAGGATCTTGACAGACTTGAACATTGGGCGCTATCTAACAAAATGAAATTCAATAGTGAAAAAACAAGCCAGGATAAAATGTGTAGGAAACTTAGTAGCAACAATGCCTATGAGAACACACTTTAGTGATCACTTCTAATGGAACTTTTAAAAGCTGTTGTGAAGCTCATATTCCAGCTTTGTAAAACTGCATGGTAGTTTGAATGTTACAGGACTTAGTGTAGATTGCTGTACTAATACACAATTGGGAAGTGATAAATGCATTTATATTGTACCCCACTCAGAGTCGCTTGTTGATATTGGCAGCTATAGAAATCAAATCAAATCAGTCAATCAATCTCTTGAATAACATTATTATTCCAGAATTCTTTTTCTTTGGCTTGCTCTCATGTTCACAATAGCGTACTTATCACAATAACATTAGGTCTGCAGTTCTTACTGCTTGCTTCCTTTTACTGTTGTGTTTTTTCCGATATTCATTAGAATTCTTTTTCTTTTTTTAAAACATATTGTTTTCTATTAGTAACTAATTCTATCATAGAACAGCATGGAAGTAGAACTGAATTCCTATTAGAAAGCATTAGGTAAAAACTAGAATGAAGGAAGTATAAGATATGGGAACAGGAAATGCTATTCAGTTACCCTGTTATTTTTAAAAAGGGTTTTCCACCAAACATAACTTATTAAAAATCTACTTGACTATCAGTAATGGGCTATAACTCAGTGAATTTTGCACTTTTTGCATGCAAGGGTTTTAGGCTTTAGCCAAGAATGAGACTCCAGAGGCAAGCATGATTGTATTTGCTTCCTGTGATTTTATTATGGATGGGATCCTTCTTGCTGGTTCTTCTGAGCAATTATTATAAATGGAAAGAAAGAGTAACGCAACTATTGTGAACCCACAACCTAAGTATGGCGGCTTCTTATCTGTATTTAAGTTATGGAGGAGGAATTGGTGGGAGGGAGGTAGATTAGTCATTTCCACGCAGGATCCTATCTGAGTCGATTACTGGGACCAGAGGTTTCTTCTTTCAAGCTTTTGGATTCATGCTGGAGCCCATCCTCAGGGAATTTCTCTTTTTCCAGAAATTTCTCCACACCCCATGATTTAAACATTCCAATTCCAGAAATATTTGTTTATTCTAATATTCAGGAATAATTGCTTGGGAAGACTCAATAAAAAAGACTTGCCCTGCTCTTGCAAAATTGCTTAAGGAGAATCCAGTTATAGCTACATTAAAACTGCAAATTACATTCTATTTCAAAATCTTTATGGTGATCGCATTGTCTGCAGCCAATTATTTAGGTCTTTATATCAATTTAATTTCCCTTAATCGCAGTAACTACTCCAGGCCATTAAACATCACTTTTTGCCCATTCTTCCCCTGGTTTGTTATGCGTCCTCCTTCTTTGCTTTCTAAAACAGTGTTTTTCAACCTCAGCAATTTTAAAATGTGTGGACTTTGACTCCCAGAATTCCCCACTCAGTGATGGGTAATTCCAAGAGTTGGAATCCACACGTCTTAGCTGAGATTGAGAAACACTGTTCTAAAGACTCATATTTTTAAATACTAATACCAGTTTTCTTGTGGCTTCCTATCTTCTTGTATCTTTGACTTCATTCTCTTGAAATTCTGCTTTTTATCTCCCTTTCCTTCTGGGCAGCTTTGACAACTTTTACCTCTGTTTCAAGTAGCTTGTTTCTGGACAGAGATCTTGTAAGATCTGTTGTGACCCAGGCCCAAGTAGGTATTATCAGATGCAAACAGATTTTATTAGAACAGCTGAGAATTAACTTATTCTCAGCGTAGTCCAAACTAATTCAAAACAAATTCTTCATAACACAATTCTTCAACCTTATCACCAACCTTGGTCTACTTTGGCAAACTGCCAAAGGCTTTTCTTGGCAAAAGTTCAGAAGCAGAAGACGGTGACAAGAAATAAATGCAGCAAGACAAGAAATAAATCTATCAATGTTGTTTTCCGACAAAGAGCCCAAGAGCCGTTGCTGGTCTTTTAAGCCTTATGGGAGGGCCAATCATCCCTTGGCCTTACTCTTTTTGCTTTAGCTGCTCTTGCCTTCTGGCAGCTCTTCTCATGTGTGCACTAGGAACAGGCTCCTCCTGTTCCGCTGCCTCTCTACTGTCAGCCTCTGGAGGCTCCGGAGTCTGCACATCACTCCCAGATGGCCCTGGACCCATCTCTGCCTCCAACGCAGAGCCCTCATCTGGGCCTTCCCCAGCCTCCAGGACTGGCCCATGTTCTTCCTCAGCCTCCTCACTGTCCGACTCTGCTGTCAGGTCTGCAGGCTGCTGGTGGACCACAACAAGATCATTTTATTTCTTTATTCTAAAGAAGGGACAAGGGAAAGGGTAACTTTTAGTTATTGCTGCCAAAGATGTGCAAAACACACTACACCATATAATTTTCTTTATAGAATAACACTGCAGTTTAGATTGTACAGACATCCTGTCAAGAGATGCTCAAATTCAGATGCTAGGCTATTGTCCTATGCCAGGAGTGGGCAACTGTGGTCCTTTTAAAACGTGTGGACTTCAGCTCGCTCAGGAATTCTGGGAGTTGAAGTCCACAGGTTGGAAAAGGGCCACAGTTGCTGTCCTATGCAAATTAGCTTTTTACCGGCATTTACAGGCATTTACGTTCCATATGAAAGAAGTAAGTGTATCCCCAGTGAGTCTATAAACAATTTTGGCAATGTTTCCATGTACCTGACACCAATGTAGAACTTTTTGTATTGGACATGAAGGTGTGCAGAAAGATTATAAGCTTAAATCTCCCAAATGAGCTAAAACTCCCAAAAAGAAGACTGAAAAACCAATAATCACAGTTCTCAGAATTAATGGTTTTGAATCACATCAAACATTTCAGCATTAACAGTATTAACAAAAAACTACTGATGTGCAGACTCCTAAATATCAGTTTCTTTCCCTTCCTTGGAATGCAAGGGCACTTCATTTAATGAATTATTGAGTCTTGGTCTGGCTAGAAAGATTAATCTCCAAATAGATGGCATGGGTTGTATATGCAGGTATTTTGCTGATTGATTAGTGGCTTTCTTGCTGTATTTTCTGATCATGCTGAATTTCTCATAAAAATCTTACGTTTCTTCAAGTGTAAAAAATGATGAACTTCTATGAGCCAGAGGTGGTGTATGAGGAGATGGAGGCAGACGAAACTGACGTATTTCCAACCGATTAGGCTATCTCATATATCTCTAACTGACATTAAAGTTACAGTCCAAGCATATCTGGAAAGCATTAGAGAATCTTGAGCTTGACTAATGTTGTTAGAACATCTGCCTAGCAACAAATATTAAAGGATTGGGTTGTCTCTCATAGATCTTATAGCTAACATTGCAGGGGTGGGTTCTAATTTTTTTTACTACTGGTTCTGTGGGCGTGGCTTATTTTGTGGGTGTGTCTTGGAGGTCATGTGACTAGGTGGGCGTGGCTAGCTGGTCAGAGTCATTTCTGGAAGTCCTCACACTTACGACCAGTCCTCGCACTTACGACCTGACTCATTTGTTTGCTTTTAACACTGATCAGCTGTAGGACGGCCCTTTGAAGCCCCGCGGCAAGAGTTTAAACAGTTTTTTTTCCCTCTAGTCATCAGCTGGGACTCAGGAGGCAGCAATAGATTGGGGGTGGGACCAAATGAAAGGTAAGAATAATGTGGGGGGGGAGGGCGGGGGGGAGAACCGGTTCAGTGATGTCATATCGTCACCGCTACCAGCTCGGCCGAACCGGACCGAACCGGGAGGAACCCACCACTGTAACATTGGAAATAGTCTTACTGGATTTCTTTTTCTTTCTCCAAGCCTAGGTTATGCTCTTCCATACTTTTGTAGCATAGAACAACCTCCCCCCTAATTCATGTATAAAGTAATTTTAAGTTCTGTCACTGTTTATCTAGAGCTGTATGCATGCATAAAACGCACGTTTTGCAGTGAATCACAATTTGTATCTTTTGATTTAGATTAGTTTTTGTTCTCTCTTGAATGTTATTAACAACATACATAATGTCTAAATGGTCCAGACATTCCATTCCTTTATAATTTTGAATGTGTTTATAAATGTATTTTAAAATTAATTCCAGAAATTATTTATAAATTCTTAGTGAACATCACCCGTCTGTCATGTTCTTCACTTCTAAACCTCCAGTTGTCTTACAACTCCCCCTGCTGTCGATATAAAAAAAGAGAGAGAGAAATCAGAGAGATAAAACTAGTCAAAACTTAATCATATTCTAAAACTTCACAATTTTAAATGTTTTGCAGGGAGCATAAAGATGTTGGCAGAAGTTTGAATTGTACATACTTCTCAAAATAGAGGAAAGGATATGCATGTATGCAAAATTCAGGTTACTAGGTGGCATCTAGCGACTCTAGATTATTTGGGCCTATAATGGTGGCCCTTGTCAGAAGTCAAAAGAGAAGAGGAATGTAAAAAAGAGAATGTGAAAAATAGAAAAAGTAGAGTGATAGACTACTGGTCAGAAGAGGATTGTCTGAAATTTTGAGAACAATTCTGATTAGTGAATGAATGGAAACGCAACATTGGCAAGGTGAAGGAGACCAAAGAACAGAAGTAGAGACACTAAGAAACTATAGTCTTTGATTTAATGGCCATTCTTTAACAACTAAAATGCCCATAGCCAGGAAGTTTACAAAGGCATTCAGACAGGCAAACCTTGATCAGCCGAGCAGTGATGACAAAATTTAAACTTCATTCACTGTTCCCCTTACATCTCAACTCCTGTACTCAGCAGTTCCCCAATCAGAAAATGAAGAAGTCTGATTATTTATTTATTTATAAATTATCCTGGAAGAGGATGATTTCTTTTTCCACTGAAGTTGTGTTTTCTCTCAAAAACACAGGACAAAACTGTGAAAAAGCAGGACAATTTTCTGCACAGGGATAAGTTTGTGATCTTGTCAATTCTGGAAGGTATCAACTGGATTGCCAAGAAAGAACACTACCATAAGGAGTCATTGCAGCCTCTTGAGATAGATAAGTCTTAGCTGAGCAAGACTGCATTGTCTTTTCACTTTTTCCATCAGGAAATGGTAAGAAAGCCTTTAAGTACACTTCAGATGTCTAAAAGCGGCCTCTTTTTCACACACAGAATAACTCTTCAGTCCCAAAGGTGCTTTTTAAAGAGGCAACTGGACTTTCTGTTTTTTCTTTGAAGACGTTTTTGAAGAAGCTTCTTGGATGAGAAGCAAAACGTCTTCAGAGAACAACTAGAAAATCTAGTTGCCTCTTGAAAAAGCACCTTTGGGACAGCCATGACCTTGATGACTGAGAATTTCCATAGTCTTAAGTGGAGGTTTTTTCTCATTTTCTTAAAACACTCTTCCATTTTCTTTATTTTCAAATCCATTTTGTGTTATGAAATATTTGGATTGAATAAAAAGGCCTTCTGCTACAAACTGTATTGTTTCCCATGCATGCCTATATATCATAAAGCAGTGATGACAAACCTTTTGGGCTCAGTAGGTCAAAAATTTGGAAAATGCATAACTTGCCTCTGCTAGCATGTCAGCCCCACCTAAACTCTTCAGGGTATCTAAATGGGATAGAACACTCTATCTCGCCCCATTTAGATAATCTGAACTGTGGCACTCAGCAGTACTGAGGCTGGGCCTTAAATAGAGCCCTGGCTTTAACTTCAGTCCTAGCATCAACCCTGCAACTCAAAAAGGCTGCCACATGCTGTTGCCCAAGGTGTGGAGCCTTAAGGGAATGGTGCAACCCATGTCCTGGACCCATTCCCCAGGGTCTGTCACATGCTGCTTACCTTCAGATGGTTTTCTCTTTCTGAGAAAGGCCCTGCCCTTCTTGAAGCAGCTTTGGAGAATGATCTTCCTCTTCATTCTTCAGATACCGTGAAAAGGCGCATCCTATTATTATGCAATTTTTCAGAGGCTCCAGAGGCTGCATGAGAACGTGGCCCTCATGTGCTACTTCTGGAGGGTTTGGAGGCTGTGTGTTAGCTCATCTCATTCTCTGAAAGTCATGTGAGAATGGGATGTGCTTTAGAGAATAGTTGTTGTCGGGTGTTGATGAATGGTGGTATGTCACCCAAAATATCATGGTATGTCACTCTTGAGAACGTGTTTCATAGGTTCCTATCACTGTCATAAAACAATTTCCTGCCTTCCTCTCAGCAATTTTGGTACGGCCTGGATGAAGTTGTTACCAAAGCAACCCCCAAAGTTAGGCTGGATGGACCATTTTGGGTACTATCACTATAATATTATTTAAGATACTTGAAAAGCCTGGCTTCTGATTTTGCATAGCTTGTTTTCTCTGACATTTGGTTCATCTAAATCTTACAAAAGACCTTGCCAGACGCTGAGGGAACTGGAAAGAAGCCAAGAACAGAACAGACACACAAAAACTGAAGTGTGTGACAAGCTGAAACAGAAGCCATTGCTCTGTCTGATTAAAATAGGCTAGTCTTCAACATGTTGCTCTAGCACGTTGGGCTTCAATGAATCTTTTGCCATTCATCTGTGGATACAAGCTAGACAGGTTACAAATGGAGCAGTTTTGGGTAGAGTAAGGGAGAGAAAAAGTAAGAAGTGGAGGAAGCAGAATTAGAATGTTAGTTGTGCTTTGTTCTTAATTTTTGTATTACTTAGAAGTGCAATTGAATTTAGCTGAGATATAAATGAGATTGTACATCTTTTCTAGTTCCTCTTTCAGGTCCTAGTACTTCTGCAGCTTCTCATATTTCTTCCTGATGTTGCTGTCACCTGATATCCCTGCATCTATCACCCCTGCTGTCTTTTGGTCCTTGTCTACTACTACTACTACAATGTCTGCTGATTGGCCAGTCTGTTCCTATCCATCTTGATCTGGAAATGTCAAGGGTCATAGTCCTGTTATTCTCCATGACCTTCTGTGGAATCTCCCATCTCAATTTGGGCAGGTTTAGTCCATACAGTATCCCATCCCATCCCATCCAATCCTGTGCATAGTCTTGTTTTGCCATAGCACATCCTCTGCTTTTTCCCATGTGTGCTGCTGCCTCGGGCATTCTCTCAGCAATTCATCTTTGGGTGACATGTTACTGATGTACTCATGGGTTTCATCCAGGACAGTAGCTTTGACACTCATCAGACACTGCCTGCCCTCTTTCTGATGTTGATGTTGAGGTAGAAAACTCTGTAAATGGTGAGAGCTTCTGGGTCTTCATATTGGCACTCTCCATGTCCTCCTTTGGCCAATTTATTACATGGGAAAATATCTAATGACTGACAGGGCATATATGTTGATGGCATTGATCTTGTTTTTCCCATTGAACTGGCTCTTTGGGACCTGTTTTAGTGCTATAATCCAAACTGAAAAACTGCTCAGTGGCTTAGAGGCCCACAAGAAAAGGTGATTTTGCTTAATGCTGCTACTACTATGATACAAAGTGAGATTGACAGGTCTCTGTGCTTCATTCTTAACCCCCTAGGCAACTTTACTTTGGAGTGGGGTCTGTGTAATGTTTCTGGATGGGGGATACAATATATGTTGTTGCTTGCTGCCCTCAAAAATGTTATCCCTATTAAAATAAGATCCAGTGGATAGTCTGGGCAGTTTTGGTGTATTTACTCAATTTTGTACATGGAATGAGATAAAGGTGCCATTTATTAAGAGCATGCCACCTGAACCTCCCCCATTCTGTTTCTTTACTCCAGATAAAAGCACACTTCAGTGTTTAACAGTACCAATGTTAAAATCCAGGGAAAGGAAACAGCCTCACAGTCAATGGGCAAGAGGTGTTAATTGTATAGAGTGTGGCTCTTTCACTCTAAGCTGCTCACTTAACAAAGAGAGAGTTTAGAATGAATTGTGCGGCAAAAGAGAAGTCCACAATCCACAGGGGTTTGGGGTCTATTCTTCCATTAGTTCCATTTATCTGAGCATTTGTTCCCCATGGTTAAATAGTATCTACTCCACTGGGGTACTGTGGAGATAAAGACTTGAGTTTCTCTGTTCCGTTTTTGAAAGGCTATGGTCTTCTTATTCACTGATCTCTGTAGCCTGGTGAGACATACTGTATGCACACTCAGTGAAGTCACAAAGACAAAGATTAATGCCACCCTTTGTGTTTTAGTTTAAGCATCTACTTTATTGTCCAACAGTAGGCCAACTGGTGGCATAGCTCCGCTTTGCAAAAACCACAAGGAACCACTCTCTTTTTCTTCCCAGCCAGAACCTCGCAGTTTTTCAGATTATTAAATAGAATAGGTGGATGTGTATAGTTCCCCCAGGCTGAGGTAGTTTTCATGGTTTGGGTGTGTTTTTACTGCAGAGTCTGTACAGTGTGAACTGCATAAATACAACTATTCTGTTTACTACTCCAGATATCTCCAAATGAATCCTAAATAGGAGAATCCTAAATCAAGGGAAAGCCCTGTGGATATGCCCCCAGGGGCATACCAGAACTTCCTATCTTTTTGATTATGCCAAACTGGGGCAGAAAAACTCACCTGAGAACACACTAACAATTGGAGAGGATCCAACAATTGTTTGTTTGAAACTACAAGGACCCATTGGTCTCCATCAAGGAGCACCAGAAAATTGTCAACAAAGTTCTTGTGTATGATTACAGAGATCAAAGATGAACATACATCTGACCAATGACAAAGAATTACTTTACAACTGATAAGGAATACAGATAGGTGTACAGAGGGATCAGGGTGTCCCTGTTTCTGGAAAGAGAACACTTTGCAATGCAGAAATTTAGCCTTTGAGAAGTATGAATGCCATTTGAGTTGATTGATATCTAAGAATTTGACCCTGTATCACATTTTTGAACAGGGAGAGTTGTAAACATACCCATTATCAACATCCTTGAAAATGGTGCAGTTTATGGAAATATAGAGTTGATCAATTAAAGGTTATTCATTCATGTAAAAAAAAGTACAGTTCCAGGAAGCTTTATGTCAATTGTAGTATGTATATAAGTAAAAAGAGATCCGGTGGCTCATGGCTAAGACGCTGAGCTTGTCGATTGAAAGGTCGGCAGTTCAGCGGTTCAAATCCCTAGTCCCGGGTAATGGGGTGAGCTCTCGTTACTTGTCCCAGCATCTGCCAACTTAGCAGTTCGAAAGCAGTTAAAAAATGCAAGTAGAAAAATAGGGACCACCTTTGATGGTCCATAACAGCGTTCCGTGCACCTATGGCATTTAGTCATGCCAGCCACATGACCACGGAGACATCTTCGGACAGCACTGGCTCTTCGGCTTTGAAACAGAGATGAGCACCGCCCCCTAGAATCAGGAACGACTAGCACATATGTGTGAGGGGAACCTTTACCTTTACCTTTTATATAAGAAAAATGGTTTAGCCATTAAGGCTACTGTGGTTGAATACATTGACTTATACAGTATATTGGCAAGGAATGGCAAAGATATTCAGGAACCATTGATGATCTACAGGGATTACCCGAAGAAGAATTCCTTCCACACAAATTTATTTTAATTCGACACATAATAAGATACTTGAAAGGCAGTTTCTCATCAATTGTGCTCTTCTTTCCCATATATATATATATATATATATATATATATATATATATATATATATATATATATATATATATATATGTGTGTGTGTGTGTGTGTGTGTGTGTGTGTGTGTGTGTGTGTGTGTGTGTGTGTGTGTGTGTGTGTGTGTGTATGTAAGCAGAAAGGAGAAAAGATCAAACCAGCAAGTTTCATGATGATTTAGAAAAGTGATGTCCATTCATTATTATATTGGGAGGAAAGGGGAATAGGGGTCTTATTTACTATTTTCAAAGGAGACTTTGCTGCCAGTCTGATTGATAAGGGCTATACCAAAGTGGAAATGGAATTTGTCTACCTTTTCAAAACATGTGCTTCCTGATAAATATTATTCTATTCAGTCTACTTTCATCATAGATGTATTATATGGTTACCCTGCAATGTTTCCCTCTGGTGAACTGGGAATTATTTATGAAGATGTGCATGTTTGAGGCTTTTCCACTGAAAGCCCCAAGAATATACATGCTGAACAGAGAAGCTACCTTAAAGTGTATTGGATATTAGCTGCAAATACCCAATAAATCTTAAGTATAATAATGTTTAGAGCAAGGGCATGAAGTTTTTGTCTGGTTAAGGCCTACCATTAAACCTCTGACTGCATGCCGAGAGCATATTTCCAAAAATAGACATAGCCAGGCGTAAAACTGAACTTGATTTGATTTAATTTGATTTGATTTAACTTACATTTATATTTCATGAAAATTATATTAATTAAATGCATGATTACTTTCCATGTATTTTCTCCTTCTGTCACATTAAAATTAGAGTTTGGTGTCACAACTGTTGAAGAGGCTGGTGAGGGTATACCCAAGACTTCGTGGGCTGCATGTGGCACTATGGTTTAAATGCAGTGGAAAAGCTGTTTAAAATGGAAATGGAAATAAGGTGGATGAAATAGTTTATGAATGTGTATATTGCAAATGGGTTTGTCCTTGCCATGTTTAAGTAATGTTAGATAACATTACCAACTTCCCCTTGCATTGATTGGTGCCCTACAAAAAAAGTTACACATTCTGATCTTTTAGCCATGTTTGGGATAAGATAGAGTCAACAACGCAGGGTTTTGTAGTCTGTACTAGTGGTGGGATTCAAAATTTTTACTACCAGTTCCGTGGACGTGGCTTGATGGGCCTGGCATGGCTTGGTGGGCGTGGCAGGGGAAAGATACTGTAAAATCTCAATTCCCTCTCCACTCCAGGGGAAGGTTACTGCAAAATCCCCATTTCCTCCCGATCAGCTGGGACTTGGGAGACAGAGAATATATGGGGGCGGGGCCAGTCAGAGGTGTTATGTACCAGTTTCTGAACTACTCAAAATTTCCACTACCTATTCTCCAGAAATGGTCAGAACCTGCTAAATACCACTTCTGGTCTGTACATTAAATAGCTTAGTATCGGCTAAAAAATGCATCCGCATGAGGAACAGAGAGAAAGAGATAATGCAAATTCAGCATTATGTACCCTTTTGCCCTGCAGGGTGTTGAATCTCACATTCCAGAATATCCATCTAGCATGGCTGTGTTGCCAGTGATTTATGGGAACTATAATCCAAAAGTTTGGGAGCTTGATAGATGAGTGAAAACTATTCAGAATAGCATGGGCCCTCTTAATGTGTTAATCTCACCTCTAAAATTATCCATATCTCACCTATGAGCTACATATCCATCAACAACTTCTAATATTTGAAGTTAGAAAAATAAATTGACTTGTGTAATCATCACTTTGTTATTGGTGGTAAATTCTGGCATGATTGATGAATGAGAGTGACAAAGAAAAAGAGTTTGGCTTTCAAATGTGTTTCATTTAATTAATTTAGGAAAACGGAGAAATTTGGGCCAAATGTACTATGTCTTTTTTTTGTTCTGAGCTCTTAGAAATAAAGAAGGGAATGAATACAAAAACAACTGGATGATCAATCTGTTTATAAACATATAAGCAACAGATTCCATGGTCAGTTTTATACACTTTTAGAAAATACTGTAATCACTGAAATTGCTACTGAATGTTTTCATGTAGTACAAGTCGATCAATTGCATATACTCAAAAGATCATCATGATAAAAAAGAACTGGGGATAATTGTTCCTTAGCAAATTGGTACTGCTCTCTTCTAAAGAGAAATAAAAGGGAAGCCTTCAAAAAAAGAGTGTTGAGTAGAATGGGGCTGAAATTCTGTTTTAGAAGGTTTGCTTTTAATTCTAATGAATGCATTCAGCAACAATTTAATTTTTCTGTTTTGACATCACTGTCTGCAGCCACAGGTGCTTGACTACGATTTAAGCCCTGTTGGTTATGATGAATCACTGGTTTTGTTGATGCCATTATGATGCTGTGTCTGATTTAATGATATGATGGATTTACCAACAACATTAGATTAAATGGTAGTGAAGGAGAATGAGGACAAGGTCAGTAAAGGTGAAGCAGCAATTGCAAATTGTTGAGCAAAGTTAGTATCAAAACAATACAAGGTGAATATACCTTCAGCAATTTGGTTCCATTATGTTATGTGAATGTTTATTTTTGCAACTTTCTTTGTCAAAAAGTTACATTTGTCAAATGTAACCATCCCCATAAATAGTCATTAATTATAACTTTTGTTATTGATTATGTGCCATCAAGTAGTTTTTGACTTTTAGCAACCACATAAATTTTCTTCATATCAATATGTACCTAATGTGGTTTTTCAGGTCTTCTAATTGTACTTGTTGCCACTGTAACTTGAGTCTAATATTTTTGCTGCTGGTCATTATGTTGACCATCCTTCTGCCATTATTATACATAGAGAAAAAAAATGAGTTTTCTGCCTGAGGGTCTTATTTTTTTTCTTTTTACAAAAGTACAAAATAAGTGTGGAGGTTTCTAATTTGTGAATATAAATATTCAGGTGATTTCTACTTCTTCATCATGTCTGGTGATCAGAATCTAAAGAATGTTGCTGCTGCTTTCATATGCCCAAGGCAGCTTTGAGCCTTTAGAGCTTTCTATTCAATGCAATACTTGTTTCTTAAATTTAGGAGAAATTTAAAAGCAAATCATAACACAATACAAAAACATGATCTTCAACTAGGGAAAGAATAAAGATGAGTCTTTTTTTATTTAGCATGGTTTTTAATAAAATTTGCATATTTTTCATAAATGGGACAATAAATACTAAAGGCCTTAAATATTTGAACATAGAAGAAATCAAAGCTGATATATTTCATTTCTCCAAGTGAGATGAACTTTGTGTATCCTGTATATTTGCAAGATTGAATTAAAGTTGCTATCTTTTTTTATTGACCAACACTGAACATATGCAATATTTACTGCTGGGAATAGTTGTATGTTTTGAGATTGGGTTGGTCGGATGAATGAACATTTTGTTTGCTTGGTTTTTTATAAGAATGTAGCAGCATTCATACTTTTTTAGCTATAATATATAGATAAATTATTAAAGCTTAAATGTAAAAGATTCCATTAGGTAAAGGGGATTTTTGTCTGAAATCTTAGAAAAGCCATCACATGAATTGCTGTCACGAAGCTTGATAAGTATAGAACAAGGGTGTCAAACTCAAGGCCCGGGGGCCAGATCCAGCCCGCAGGGTGCTTAGTTCTGGCCCATGGGGCCGCCTGGAGACAATGAAAGACTGGCCCGTGCAGCCCTCCCGAGCTCCATTTTCGCTGGCAGAGAGTTATTGGAGGCCGTTGCAGCCGGAAA
This sequence comes from Pantherophis guttatus, assembly GCF_059756535.1. Classification (NCBI taxonomy): domain Eukaryota; kingdom Metazoa; phylum Chordata; class Lepidosauria; order Squamata; family Colubridae; genus Pantherophis; species Pantherophis guttatus. The sequence continues at coordinate 29,671,753 of NC_142064.1, read as the reverse complement.
AAGACTTGGGAGCCCGTTTTCACTGGCTGAGGGTTCGGGCCTCCACAGGCACTCTGCCTGACATGAGTGATGTCGAGCTGGCCACGCCCAGCCAGCCACATCCACCCCGGCCCCTCGAGGTCAAACACAACCCTGATGCGGCCCTCAATGAAATCGAGTTTGACACCCCTGGTGTAGAAGAATAAAAACATAAGCAGTGCCTTGCTGGATATGAGTTTTGGCCCATCTAGTCCAGCAGTCTGTTCTCACAGTAGCTAACCAATGGCACAAGGAAGCCCATGAATTTCCCAGCAGATGGCCTTCAGAGGCAGTCTCATTGCTATCCAGTTTAATAGCTATTATCCCCGTGTGACATTTTAAAAAAGCAGACAGAAAACAAAAATGAGACAGTTATTGAACACAATAAAATAATAATTCTAAAAAACTTATTTGTAGATATAACACTCTTGATTCCATTTATTTACTCTAATTTATTTTATATTTGCTTATTTACGATCCAGCAAGACTTAACCTTGTCTTTCCTTTATAACTTAATATATAGTACAGTTCCATTTTTGCCACTAATATTATGTGTGATAGATATGGCTGATAACCACAGACATAAAGATACTCAGTAAGCTTCCGTGGCTAAAATAGACATTAACCTTGACTCCTTCATATTAGGGTAGGTCAATGCCTTTACCAGCATGTGGGATGTCATCAGGCATAGTTAGAATCAAAGTCCTGAGGCCTGGTTGTCTTTCAACAGTACAGATGGAAGCAGGCATTTAAGGACACAAAGCTTCTAATAAGTAGGCTTATTGTGGAAAGCTAATGAAACCTTGATGAGATAATTCCGGCATCTACTACATATTAAATGTTTTGTTTATACTGAAATAAGCTTTTAAGTTCTTTTCCTATCTGCACAATGCAACAGTCTTGAACTCACTCCTTTTTCTATGGGAAGGATTGTGTTCAACTACCTCATTTTATTAATTGTCTTGTCTGGTTTCAGGCTGTTTAAATAATTGTGCACAAGTGCCATTTACTCCTTATGCTCAAAACAGGGTAGCTTGCAGCATGCTATGACTTGTAGGCAGAAGAGACATCATATTTCAACAAACCTGGTTCTGCTATAGAGAAGCCTTGACTCTTTATAGATTGCATTTGCTAGCTTACTTTGTTCTAACAAGTTTTCAAGTATTTTTCTAGGAACTATCTTATGAATAAGCTATGTTTCTGTCTGAAAGCCTTCTAGTTTTACTGTTGAACTGGGTGAAAAAAAATATACCATCTTAGTTCTCCAACTTTACTATTAAATTAACTGATAAAATATACCACATTGCATACCTGAAATGTTAAAAATATGGGCACTATTTGGCCACAAAATTAAATTAATTTTGGTAATTTGAAGGCTTCAGCTTTGCAATCCTCTCCACTAAAATAAAATAAAATAAAAATAAATAAATAGAATAAATTATCCTCTATGTCAGAGGTCTTCAAACTTGGCAGCTTTAAGACTTGTGGACTTCAACTTGAAGTCCACAAGTCTTAAAGCTGCCAAGTTTGAAGACTTCTCCTCTATGTAGTACACCAATGTTCCTGAAATGCAGCTTTCTTGGCAAAATGGAAAACAAGAGAAGTCCTAGAATGCCCTTGAATACCTTGGTCCTAAGCACACCACTATGATTAATGCTAAGCATTATCTTGCTATGCTTCACAGACTTGTGCCTTATTAGCCAATCCATCACAAGGGAAGAAGCATAAAGCATGTTTCTAGGTGGTAATGAGAACAATGATATAAGACAGATAGTAATGGGGACCTACAGGATTATTTGAAGATTTATCTAGCTCACATTTCTAATAATGATCTGAGCATGAAATATTTAGAACTAATTTGTCTTGGAAATGGCAAGGATTCATGTAAACCAGTCTTGAGAATCTTTGGTTGCACTTGTGGCATAATACTATATACTGCATATAAATTTGTTAAATTAATAATAGTCAAAATGTGCACAATCTGACTCAACAATTTTTGTTTTTGTTTTCAAATAAATCAAAGATCAGCAAATGTAACAACCTACATTAAAACTTATAAATAAGATAAGATCATAAGATAAGATGGGACGGGACGGGACGGGACAATAACCTTTTCTGTGTACACAATGGCACACATTAAAAGGAAAGTTGGATGCCCGTTCTCAAAAGAATGTATATTAAAACACACACACACACACACACAGTATATATACATAGATGTATATATATGTTATGGATAGGACTAAAGTTTATACTATCTGGAAATAGTAAATCTCACCAAAGTCATTTGTAAAGAAAATAAAACTTCGAATATCTATGTGATATGCTGGAGAATTACATGGCACATTTAGTGTGTTACTCTGGCTTTTGATCAGTTGTGATATGGAATATTCATTACAGTGTATTAAGCAGATGTATTGAGAGTAAAGGGGAAAAACAGGGAAATTGTCGGCTTTTTGTTTGTTTGACACAACTAGAAAAAATGTATTAAAAAAATCCTTGTCTCATTACTTTTCAGCAACTAGTATTTGTCTATTTCACAATCAATAAAGCAGTGTTTTAAAAACTTTGTTCAGTTACTATATTAGGTACCACTTTCTGTTCTCTATATTTTTGTAGCACAGATTTATGGCTCTAATGAGTGTAGCTAACTAAATACACACACATATAAACATTTAAAAATAAATATAACCTTTTTTTTGTTTACAAGTCAGAATATTTTTCTTTCTGTTTTGTAGTTTGGTTATTATTAGGAGTTTACATAACAATTCAAAATACTTGCATTGTGTTTAATATTAGGTCAACTGAGGCTGTTGTTATTAAATAAGTAAGTATTTTGACTTGGGAGTCAATTTCATTCATATGCTGTATTTTGTGACCCATGAAATTATTTCCTGACCGTACAGTTTAAAAAATATTAAATCGCTAGAAACTACCATCATGGTTCTTATTCTATGTTAACCTTGGTGAAAATTTGTGTCAGTTAGTACCATATCATAGTCTGAATTATTTACTTTCCAAATTTTGAGTACATGTACAATGTGTAGCTGTTTCCAGTTTTTAGTAATATTGGAACAGCTGGAAGCATTTTGAGTTTGGTTTGGCAGAAGTTCCTAATCTGATCTCTCTGTCTAGAAATAGAAAGTTCTTGCATCTAGCTGTGGTTAATCTCTGTTCTTTCAGGCATTGCATGAAATCTCATTTTTGTGATATTGGACCTTGACAAGCAAGGCAATTTTTGTGTTTAGTGTGACTGTATGGGTCTCATTTGACTAAAACTATTTTACAAGCAGCAACATACCTATGGTATAATTTTTAAAAATGTATCCCCATATCAAACAATAACATGTGATCTCCAGCTGTCTGCAATTAGTAAGTTCGAATCTTGCCAGGCTCAAGGTTGACTCAGCCTTCCATCCTTTCTAAGGTAGGTAAATTGAGGACCCAGTTTGTGGGGGCAATAAGCTGACTTTGTAAAAATATACAAAAGTATGAAGGCTATTGCTTAACGCATTGTAAGCTGCCCTGAGTCTCCGGAGAAGGGCGGCATATAAATCAAATTTTAAAAAAAAATGTGATCTACAGTTGCAATATTGTAGCTATATACTTGAGTGTTGCATGTCATCAAACAACAAAAGTCACCATATACTGAAGTATCTCTGACCATGCTTACCCCAGTTCAAATGTACATTTTCTTAAAGTCTTCCCGCATAGAGGTGGCGGTCACTGAATGATTGCTTTGTTTAGCAATTGTTTGAAATTATGAGGCCATTGAAATATAACATGACAACCTGTCCTTCCATTTATGTTAATTACAATGTCCCAGCTAATTTCAAATTTTATTTTATGTATTACATTAAGAGTGGAGGATTGGGTGAAACAATGGGTGGAACAATGAGTGGAACAACTTGCGTCCAGAAGTTGTGAATGCTCCAACATCTTTTAAGAAGATGTTGGATAACCATTTGTCTGAAGTAGTGTAGGGCTTCCTGCCTAAACAGCGGGTTGGAATAGAAGACCTCCAAGGTCCCTTCCAACTCTGTTATTCTATTCTATTTCTTCGTGGTGGCCATGAAGAAGTGCTAGTGTCTATGGCTTGATGGATTGCCACATTGTTTTGAAGGTTGTCATGGACACTTGTCAGGCCCCTCTGTTGTCTGAATATATGCACAGATGACAATTTCACTGGATTTTCTGCCAAAGTTTCAGGATTACCTAAAGCACATATGGCAGAAATACCATATCTACGTGCACACACATGCTCAGATATGGGAGAAGGTCGTTAGAATGACTTTGACTTACCTTCAGTCTTTGTTACGGTTTTCTACATACTTTGCATAGGTACTTTGCATAGGTCTGGTATTGATGCGTTCCTTTAAACAATGCTGAATTATTCCATCTAATCCCATGAATTTCAATTTCCGCAATTTCTTTTTTATACCTGTTGGGGAGCCTGGATAGTGTAGAAGAGAACCAGGTTCGAATCTATCCTCAGCTATGGAAGTTCATGGCATAATGCTAGGCCATTCATTTTCTTTCAGCCCAATCTACAGCCCACAAAAGGTCATTGTTGTGGACAGGCAACAATAATGACAATAATAAAATACCATCAGCATTGACCAAATCACCATCAGTTAATTTGCAAAAGACAGCTTTACTTGGAACATTTACATCCTGTGATGATACCTTTAATACCATCAAACAACAACGTATGTGTATCCCAGGTCCTTGGAAAAGACCCAGTAGATGGGTAAAAATTCAGTCTAAACATCTGGCTGATTCTATTATCTATTATCTATTATTATGACCAACCATAATAATACCCTGTGATGATACCTTTAATATTATTAAACAACAACATCTCCTATCCTAAATCCTTAGGAAGGACTTGATATGGGGATAAAAATATCAAATCTGATCTAAACATCTGGCTGACTGCAATCAATCATAATAATGTAATCTTGTGCCACTTCAGTCTCAACAATTTCAAGAAAATTTAGAGGAAGCATTATATGCATCCTTTTTTCATCTCCTGGAGGAAACATGAGACATAACACTATCAAATAAAACGTATACATAGGTCTTCCTACAATAGCCATTATTATTCCATGTACTGACATTCTTAACACTTTTCCGTTGAGGTTTCAGGGTGCCTTACTTGGCACATAATACAATCAAGAGAGACAAATAGCTATACGTGAGCTCCTTGGTGACAAGGCTGTATTATTTCTTGCAATATTGGAGTGTTCTGATACTTATTTATTGCATGCATTTGAAGGCATTGGTTTTTTGCTGTCTGTCAGCAACCATGGAAATCTTTCTCATTGTTAATTCCTGTTTTCCCTAAGCTGAAAAGGATGCTGAGATAGTGAAAAGTAAATCAGGAAGGCCAAAGGAGAGAAAAGGAAAACATGGTTTCCTTGGCAACAGTTGCCGTGGAGCAGACAGAGGTGGCATCTGTCTCGTCATTTATTAAACCAAATTGTGGTTTCACAATCTGAAACAAATCTCAGAATGATATTGGGTGCTACTTTATGCACAGTCTGTCCAACTGCAAAGAAAATCTGGTAGTTATTATGATAAATCGCTTTCTTTTAAAAAAAAACCTATTGTTTTTTAAATAACAGCCTAAATATTATCACTAGGAATAAATCTGGTCATCTGAATCTTACCTGTAAATAAACATACACAGGATTATACTATGAAAACAGAAGATACTAGTTGACAGAGAAATACAGGGAAAAATAATCTAATAAGTAATTTTAAGAATAACATGCATTATAGTAATTAGTAAAATAAACACAGAAAAGGAAATATGGAACCTTAAGCTGAAAGTAAAATACCATTGTTTTAAAAATTATATGAATTATTTTTTTTTAAAAAAAATGAAGTGTAACGGGGGGGATCTTTGATGGGATTTATACCATTATAAATGAAGAAACCTGAAGTCTCAAAGCTCAAAGCCTCCAGAGGTTCTGAAACCCCAAATCTTTGTATTCATTTGGAAAGCATCCAGTTGGGGAAGGCTGCCTTTTATTTTCTGGCTTATCCTGTTGTTCAGGTAGCCTCAGCTGACAAGTTTTTTTTAACATCTGAACTGAAAAATAAAGTGTTAAAAGGACATTACAGAAGAATGTTTGCACAGTCCTGTGGAAGATGGAGGACCTTAGATTCAGTTGTGTATTTAATATCCATTCCTGTCAGCGTTTTGAAGTTCCTCTTGCGGAATTTAGGGCAAAGCTATTCTTCAAAAGAAAAATATTCTTTCCAGAGTGCAAGAGAATCAAACAGCTGACATCCTCTTTTATCAACATGATATAAATTGACGTCAGAGCTCTGGGAACGCTGGAGGGAACTCTGGAGCCTGTTTCCTTTTGCGTTTTTCTGACAATGAGGATACATTTTTAATTGTTTAGTATCAGGGCAAATTTATAGTCACATGTAAAGCACTCTTTTCTTCTTTCTAAAGATATACTTGCTGCATTGTTAATTTCACTTAAAGATGCAACAGTCCATAAGAGGTCATCTTGTAGAAAGGCAGAATGTTACCGGCATTATTTGAAAGGAAAAATAATTATTATATCTGCAAATTTCAATATATACTGCTGATTTTGCTTTGTTTTCTGTGCTGAAATTAACAGTTATGAGAATGATGAGTCTGACAATAACTACTGAGAGTTCTTTAAGATTTTGCAAGATACAAATATAAGTAAAAATATAATGAAGCTAATAGAGAAGATTAACCATTTATTCAAGATGTTCCAAAATCTTGTGTTATAACATGGCCCCACAAAGTCAAATTACGCATTTGCTTGCAAAATAGCCCAGCTGAGCAATGAACTCAGGGATGACTTATTTATTTATTTGTATTTAGTAATCACATTTATATAGCATATCATCTCATAGTAAAGTGACTTTGATCATATTTTGCTGACTGAGATAATAGTGAATGGCCCCTTCACCCCAAAAACCTGCATAAACGTAGAATCAACTGTTATTTTGAAAGCAGCTTGCTTTCCACGTTTGCTTGGATGGATGGATGGATGGATGGATGGATGGATGGATGGATGGATGGACGGACAGACAGACAAACATCTGGCTTTTCAAATGTTTTCACTCTTAGACTGTGTTCTACTTTGAGATTTCTGGTGTGCTTTATGGGAGTACAATTAAAGCAAATAGGGATTAAACCATGGTTTATATAAAAGATTGCTGGTGCTATCCTTATTAATGAAGTGAACTGAGGACACTGCCTGATGCGAGGTGGACACATTAACAATTAAATTGTTATTTAATATATTATAATTATAGGACTACACTATAAGAAATGAATCTGGGCTTTCCTGCCTGATATACCAAAATCGTCTGACTTTTTGTGTTATGTACCCAGACTTGGATGGATGGTGGAGGGCTCAACTTCAGGCAGCCAAATTGCAAGCCTGAATGTTTTTACTTAATCACAATTAGAAATCACACAATTTTCCTGCTAATAAAAAGAGAGTTGTACTTATTTTGAAATAGGAGCTCTTTATCACATCATGTTTATAACAAAGAAAGAAATCCAGAGAAAAGAGAGAGAGGATGTAAACCTAAATTCCCTAAAGCCCTTTTCTCATAATGGGAAGTGAAGGTTTTGCACTACATCTGAACCAGAATGCTGTGTCACATGTAGGTAACGCATGATGACTTCAGTTCTGTGGGGAAGCTCTTACAAATCTAGCATGTGTTGTGGTGAAAAGCTTGTCAGCATTTGTTTGTTTGTTTTATGTTTGTTTGTTTTATTAGATTTATATAGCGTCCTACTCCTGAAGGACTCAGGGCGGTGAACAGGCACAAAATAAAATACATAAATACAAAAGTTAAAAGACATAATTAAAACCAGATTAAATAATTTAGCCCAAGACAATTAAAAAATCCCAATAATTTAAAACAGATTAAAATTTCAATTTAAAAGAATTTTAAAACAGGGGAGAAAATTAGGCCAGGCCAGCTTGCTGGAATAGGAGAATCTTAAAAGCACGGCGGAAAGTGCATAGATCTGGGATGAGATAAATTAGCTTTACAAGGAGAGAATTGGCAAAAAAGTAGAACATCATTTTTTCCCAACCACTTTTTCATTTTTAAAAAATACCCTTCTTATATTGGTTAAGTCCTCAGACCCTGTAGGCGGAAGATAAGAAAGGGATTGTACGCAACATTTCTAAAATTAATGTTTCAACCATTCTCCAAAACTACAAGCAATTTCCAAGGCCACAGTTAATCTCTCTCACAAGAGGTAACTTCTAGGAAGAGCCTTTTATATTCTCCAGACTATTCAGGACATTACCAAAAACTTATTAGCACGTAATATTAAATTCATAACTGTTATCATGTTCTCATTTGTGCAGAAAAAGCAAAGCAGATCTTAGCTTCAGTTTTTGTGGCACTTTTTAGTGTCTAAATTAGTTTTGCAATCATAATACAGGCACAATTTACAACCACAATTGAGCCCAAAATTTCTGTTGCTAAGTGAGACATTTGTTAAGTGAGTTTTACCCCATTTTACGACTTTTCTTGCCACAGTTGTTAAGTGAATCAGTGCAGCTGTTAAGTTAGTAACCTGATTACTAACTTTTTTAGTAATCTGGCTTCCCCATTGACTTTGCTTGTCAGAAAGTCGTAAAAGGGAATCACATGACCCCGTGATAGTGCAACCGTCATAAATGTGAGTCAGTTGCCAACCATCTGAATTTTGATCACCTCTGACTGACCCCGCCCCCATCTATTCTCTGCCTCCCAAGTCCTCCCTGATAGGAAGGAAATGGGGATTTTGCAGTAACCTTCCCCTGGATTGGGGAGGGAATGGAAGTTTTACAGTATCCTTCCCCTGCCATGCCCACCAAACCATGCCACGCCCACCAAGTCACACCCACAGAACCAGTAGTAAAAAATTTTGAAAGCCACTACCGATTACTTGGAATATTTCCACCTTGATTTGTGTGTTACTTAAAATGTTACTTCATTGTCCATGTTCATTTCATCAACCAAGTATATTGCTTAGTAATACAAAAACCAAAATCTTTAACAAAACAGCATTAAATCTAGCTTTGTTTGTGGGCTGATTTAGTTCTCAAAAGTCCCTAGGCAAAGCACCTGTGATGGGTTTCTTCAGTGTCACCCCAATTCTCCAAGTAGCACTCAGTACCTGAGGTTCTGAGGTTCACCACGGAAGCAAGTCCCACAACATATTTCTCTGTGTTATTTTGCTACTAGAGGCAGAGCTGTATTAGCTGGTTATAGCAACAAGAGGTATGGATACTGCGTTCAGTGGGACTCGGCCTTTTAAAATATTATCCACCTTTCTTGAAGCTTTCCATCACCTTCTCTAGGCTGTATACCTTGGAATTGTTAGGATCCAGAGAGAGGCAGAAAATTTATTACAGTGCATATTGAGTTGTCTGCATTTTTTTCTAAAAGTCCAAACATTTTTATCTTAATTTCTCATAAATAATCCTACTCTGTGATCTTGTTTGTATGCACAGATGTCTTAACAATTGTTTGTGTTAATCGAGGCAGAAGGATAGTGATTATCAGAGGTGTAAAAGCGGAAGGAGGAGGTGGATAGCAAGCAGTTCTGTGCTGCATGCCTTCCAGAAAGAACTGCTGGATTTAGCCCAGGCAGGCCTGTCTGTCTGTCTCACAGCAGGTGGCAGTAAACCACTGGGCCATCTCTACAAGGCCCAGCAGACAGAAAGGCAGCAGCCAATAAAACAGGAAACTCTCAGATCTGTGAAAAAGTATCTGATGACAGATAACTTGGTTGCTAAGTACAGACTCAACAGCAGCCAGGCAGCAACAGGACCATTAAAAGCAGATTTAAAACAATTCAAAGCAGAGAAATAAATGGCCTCAGCTATTGAATAAGCCATGATTGATGTTTTAGCAGATTCAACTGTTTTTTCATGCCTTCTGGCCCTTTGAAGTCTTGGAACAGAATGTTCATTTGACAGGCATCAGATATCAGTCAGAACAGAGCTGGAAGGGATCTTCGAGGTCTCTTAGTCCAACCCCCTGTTCAAGCAGGAGACCCTATACTCGTGATGGCGAACCTATGGCACGGGTGCCACAGGTGGCATGCGGAGCCATATTGGTGGGCACGCGAGCATTGCCCTAGTTCAGCTGCAGTGCGCATGTGTGTGCCGGCCAGCTGATTTTCGGGCCTTCCGGGCCCACCAGAAGTCGGGAAACAGGCTGTTTCTGACCTCTGGAGGGCCTCCGGGGGTGGGGAAGGCCCTTTTTTCGCTCTCCCCAGGCTCGAGGCTTTCTAGGGGGTGGGGTGCATTGCATTATGGGTGTGGGCACGCACATGCGCAACTCCCCTGGGCTCCCCCCATTTTGGCACGCGATGGCAAAAAGGTTAGCCATCGCTGCCCTATACCATTTCAGACAAGTGACTGTCCAGTTTCTTCTTAAAAACCTTCAGTGATGAAGCACCCACAACTCCGCAGACTCGGACAAGGAGAGGTTGGGGAGGAACTTGGGCCAGTGCTGAGGTTAGGGTTAGGGTTTTTTCTGCAAGGTCTTGCTCCGTTAATCCTCCAAGACAAATTCTCTTCATCATGGATCAAGGCTGTCAAGTCCAACCTTGCCAAATTAGTCTGTACTGCAGTTAACTCCTTGAAGGTGTATTGCCTGAACTTTTTGGTGGGTGATGCAATTAATTCACAAGAGGTAAATAAAGAGGGGGTTTTCATGACAAGGAATCTGTTTCTTGCTTCTGCTAAGGCTGGGTCAGAACAGCCTTAATTGTGAGAACAATTAACCTGTTAGGAAGTTTTTCCTTAATTCCAGGTTGCTTCTCTCCTTGATTAGTTTCCATCCATTGTCTCTTGTCCTGCCCTCTGGTGCTTTGGAAAATAAGTTGACTCCCTCCTCTTTGTGGCAGCCTCTCAAATACTGGAATATTATCATGTCACCCCTAGTCCTTCTTTTCTCTAGACTAGCCAAACCCAAATCTTACAACTCTTCTTTCATATGTTTTCATCTCCAGGCCTTTAATCATTTTAGTTGCTGTTTTTTATTCTTAGTTGCTCTTGTGTATGTGTATGTGTATGTGTATATGTATGCATATACATACACACACACACACACACACACACACACACACCTTCTTATTGCATCTTATGACAATATCATTCCACACACTCCTCCGTTTTGTTGTTTGTTCACTGAAGTCAATGGTCCGGTAAATGGGAGCAAAGTATTGAAATGATTTTGGTATTAGATTTTAACTGCTTAGGTTTATTGTCTTTAATGACAAGAATCAATCCACTTCCTCATTATAGACTGAAATGTATTTTGGAGGCTGTTTTCACTGGGTTTCAGACCTGGGACATTTAATTCAGTGTCCTGCCCATAAAAGTAAAATAAACCCAAAAAATCTACATGCCTATAAACATACTTCTATTTTATCCAAGTTAGTGCTAGTCTAACAGGTAATATGGGGGAAAAAAGACATTTCAGATTGCCTGAGTTGAACTGGGAGAAAAGAAGAAAAACCTCAAGCCAAAAGAGAGGTCTAACTTATATATTAAATTTAGAGCTATTCACTTGTTACCTAAAAATACTAGTAATACTATAGTAAATCCGATGTTAAATATTACTGTTAAAAAGTCATAAACTTTGTCATAAAGAAAAACATATTAATTTATCCTTTGATTAGTGGAAATACTTTCTTAATTGCTTTTTCTCTCTTTTCTTTTTCTGTTTTTAAACTAATTGTTAAATTTAAGGACTGTATACATTAACCTTATTATTATAGTATATCTTGCAATTTTGCACATATTTTGTACTCTTGTAGAATAACATATTTCTTTAAAAGGAAGAGAATAATTCCAGAAACTTTATCGGCTGTGCTGAAAAATTCTAGTTCCAACATTTTCTGAAATACTACTTTCCCCACATTGAACTCAATAGGCTGTTGTTCATAGGATTGTACTGTTACTTTGAGATACACATTTATAGCTTCTTTCTTCCAAAGTTGCTTTTCCTGTTTCTTTATGTTATTCAAGCCTTTTCCTTCTATGAATAATTGTAGGAGAAAATTAAGGTTAATCCAGCCTGCTAGAATGCTTCTGAATAGATTCCAGATAGCATCTATCGCTGTAGTGGTATAAATTTTCTGTTTAATAATGAATCAGGTAATCCTGAAATCAATTCAATTTATGGATGCATGTAATGAATATGTGACTGATCTTGGAGAATGCATAATTCTATGATAATCAAGTGTGTATATGAGGTAAAAGTTTCTGATGAAATTTGCTACTTTTGAACAGTTTTCAATATGCAATAATGGCAAATATCTCTGGTTCAGGTGTAGGATGAAGGTGGAGGTTTGTTCTCTGAGGTTGTGGGTTGGTTTCTGAGCATTTTGTTACCAGGCTAGGTAACATCTTCAGTGGAATGTAGGGGATGTCAGTGTTGGTGTTCTTCTGTTTATATACTGTGTGGTCAGTCGGTCGTGTGATAGTGAGGTCACGTCAGGTGAGAGCCTGGTCAGGTCAGGGTCTTGTGATGGATCTTGTGATAGATCTTGTGAGTTTTCAGTATTTGTATTTGTTTTTCTTGTTGATAAGCGGTGATGAAAGATTACATATACGTATACATATACATATACATATACATATACATATACATATACATATACATATACATATACATATACATATACATATACATATACAAGTAAAGAAAGAAGCAGACATTCTGTGAGCTCCAGAACTTAAAATTTTAAAATAATATTTAAAATTTTTTATTTTACTAGGCTTTCGTCAGCCATCTGCTGACATAGTCAGAGTATTAAACTATCATTACAGAGATCTCTGTCTTTATATGCCATTAATCAGTTTGGCCCTTGCACGCGTAATAGGCCCTTCCAGCCATCTCCCGCTTGTAATTAGCTGTGTTGTTTTTGCTGGATAATGGAGGCTTAATTCCTACTCTTTCCTCCCTCCTAGCCTGGAGGAGCCTCAGTTCCTGAGCTCGCAGAATATCTGCTTCCTTCTTTACTAATATACCTGGAACTCGTATTTTTAGAACAGTTTGTAATATATATATATAAATAAACCCAAATAGTGCACTTTTCTGTTTCAAGAGTTTATCATAAGATAATCAATAGGATATTCACTGCTAGGGAAAACATATTATATTTGGTTAAGGCGATAAAGTATTATTGCTTTGGGATCTTCATCAGCTAAAATACTGTCCAGTTTTGGAAATGAGAAAATTATCACTTATTTCATTCTATTGACCTGTCATTAGGAATCAGTATAGGGAGGGTTGAGTCCTCTCCAGCTCATCCCCCAAATTGGTTGTACATATTTGAAGATTTAACTAAACATTTCCTCAGATTTGGTAACTACAGGTAGTCCTCAACGTACAACCACAATTGAGACCAAAATTTCTATTGCTAAGCGACAGTTCTTGAGTGAATTTTGTTCCACTTTATGACTTTCCCTGTCACAGTTGTTAAGTGAACCCCTGCAGTTGTTAAGTTAGTAACACAGTTGTAAAGTGAATCTGGCTTTCCCATTGATTTTCCTTGTTGGAAAATCACAAAGGGAATCACATGATCCTGGGACACTGCAACTGTCATAAATATGAGTCAGTTGCCAAGCATCTGAATTTTGATCACATGGCCACGGGGCTGTTGCAGTGGTTGTGAGGGTGAAAAATGGTCATAAGTCACTTTTTCCCAGTGCCATTGTAAGTTTGAACAGTCACTGAATGAACTGTTGAAAGTCAAGGACTACCTGCATTTAATGGCATTGTATAGTCCCAATATGCATTTTTTCCTCATCTTATCCCACCTACCTGTTCATGAAAGAGAGTAGACCAGGCCTTCTGTATTAGCTATGCTGACTGGTTATCCCAAGTGTGGTAGTGTGATGTATGGAAAGCATCTGATTGGACAGGGCTAAAATCCATGCTAATGGATCATACAAATGAATGCTAAACAGCCACCCAAACTATCATTTGATGTTGCGGCAGAAAATTGCCTCCTATGGTATTTGTTTTCTTTTTGAAACCAATACAATTAGGCCCTGCCAGTAACAGAACAGGAAGTTGCAGTTGAATCTGATGCTTTCTAAACTATTTAGAAAAAAAAAAACCCCATATGATTATTATATGAGGGGTAGTGGTGAAAGATATGTTTAGAATGTAATATTTATAATACTGAAACATTTTCTCTCTTCTTTATTTCTAGGTAAGTTATACGTTACATCTCCTTGAAGTGACAGAAATTGTATTTCTTGCATGATATGTAGCAAATGTAAAAGCAAGACAGTGAATGCAAAAATGGCATTGTTCATCAACTTGGGTAAGATTTCAAAAACAGCTTCATTATGTGCCTATTTTGTTCTGAGGTTGGTAACCGAAAGTAAGCTCTACTTTGGCAAGAGTTGTTAAGTAAAAACATAAAATTGAGTTGGCTTTTGTACTCCGCTTGAAGTATATGGAAACTAGGAGTTGCTAAGGTTTCTTTGAAAAAAAAAAGTGGCTTGGCTATTAATCATATTCATAATAGTAGACACACCAGCTTTTTCTTTGTCTAAATAGGGAAAAAAATTGCTAGGACTATAGTGTTACTTCACTGTAAAGGAACCAATGATCTAATCTCTGTGTTTCTGTATGTATATAAATTACATTACATTATTATTATGTAATGTATAACATACATTATTATTAGGCAAGCTGTATTTTGGAGGATTAATTTTATTATTGAACAACTACAGTGCTCTTGGTCAGTCCAAAATGTTAATAAACCTCAAACCTGAATATTTAAGAAAGTAAAAGTGAGGTTATGGCTTTCGTAGGAGAATATCTATGTGTGCACAATTATTGGGCAACTATTAATGTGCATAATGTGCACAATGTCCCTTGGGAGTTGGGCGGCATAGAAATGCGACAAAATAAATAAATAATAAATAAATTATGCAACTAAATGAAAAATGAAAATTTTCCCATCTCACTCATTTATTTTCATCTGTTAAAGTGAGAATAATAAACAAACAACTCAAAATTTACAAATAAACAATTCTGACAGTTCAAAAAAAAATATCAGTGACCAATATAGCCACCCTTCTTTTCAATAACAGACATAAGCCATTCATGGAGTCTGTCAGTTTCTTAATCTGTTGATGATCAACTTTCTCTGCAGCAGCAACCACAGGCTCCCAGACACTGTTCAGAGAGGTGTATTGTTTTCCTTCACCATAAATCTCCCATTTAAGAAGAGTCCACAAGTTCTCAATAAGGTGAGGGTCAGGTGAGGAAGGGGGGGCATGTCATTATTCTTTTATCTTTAAGGCCTTTACTGGCTAGCCAAGCAGCAGAGTGCTTTGATGCAGGTGATGGAGCATTGTCCTGCATAAAAATCATGGTCTTCTTGAAAGATGCAGACTTTTTCCTGTACCATTGCTTGAAGAAAGTGTCTTTTAAAAACTGGCAGTAGGTTTGGGAGTTGATTTTGAGTCCAATTTCAAGCCGAAAAGGTTCTGCTAGTTCATCTTCAATAATACCAGCCCCTACCATTACATCACCTCCATCTTGCTGGCATCTGAGTCAAAGTAGAGTTCTGTGCTCATTACTGATCCAGCCACAGGTCCATCCAACTGGTCCATCAAGAATCACTCTCATCTCATCAGTCCATAAAACCTTTGAAAAATCTGTCTTCAGATATTTCTTGGCTCAGTCTTGCCGTTTCAACTTATGTGTCTTGTTCAGTGGTGGTCGGATTTTAGCCTTCCTTACCTTGGCCATGTCTCTGAGCACTGAACACCTTTACTTCTGGGCATTCCAGGTAGGTTGCAGTTCTGAAATATGACAGCACAGGAGGATAATGGGTTTCTGGTAGCTTCACGTTTGATTCTTCTCAAATCTTTGGCAGTTAAAGTGCATCTTTTTTTCTCAACATGCTTCTTGTGACCCTGTTGACTATTTGCAACAAAACATTTGATGGTTCTGTGATCACGCCCCAATATCTTAGGAATTTCAAGAGTGCTGCATCCCTGTGAAAGACCTTTTACGATTTTTGATTTTTCAGAGTCAGTTAAATCTCTTTTTTAAGCCCATTTTGACTGAGAAAAAGAAGCTGCCTAATAATAATGCACACCTTGATATAGAGTGTTGATCTCCTTAGGCCACACCCTCCCTCATTACACAAATACATATCACTTGATCTGCTTATATCCACTAAGCATTCAAGTTTATACAGCTTGGAGGTGGAAAATATGCATACAAAGGATGATATGGTCAAAATACTCACTTGCCTAATAATTGTGCACATGGTGTATATAGTATTTATTGCCCAGTCTGCTTGATTGAGGTCTTTCCAGTTTTTTACCTTCACAGAATAGCTTTTCATTTGCAGATTAATTTCGTATTAGATATTCTGGACAAGGCTAATGTAGCTCTCTAGAGTTCACACTAGTTCAGATATATTAGTTTGGATAGCGTTTTGTAAATTAACTGGTCTCAATAGCTATTCCAAATTTTGCGGCTTCTTTTTCTGTATTGTACTGTACTCCTTCTGTACTCTTGTACCTATACTCTTTCTGATATAAAACTTTTTTGAGAATTGGAAATTATATGAAAACGATGCCACCAGTACATTTATAGGAAAGCATTTTATTTCATTTCCTATTCCTATCTCCTGTTTAATTAGTTATTTTACTGTTACTATATCTTGACTTGATATAGTTACTATATCTTGGCTTTCTCAGCCAATTGGTGGATCTTTCTCCTGGGGAGTCAGTTCACACTTTAAATAATAGTATAAAGTATCCATTCTGGTTGATGTCTGTTGCTGTATGATTTTAACAGGCAAAGATTATTTTATTTCTTTGTTCATTAAAAGACTTGATTGCAAGTGTTGTATAGCTAAAGGCCGTGTCTCTGCTAAGAAAAATTTGTTTGCCACTGATCAAAACAGAAATTAGTCTTATGAGAAGAACTACAAGGACATTCTATAAACAGTGGAGAGGTATAAGATGATAAATTATGTGCATAATTCATTCATGTGAATTCTGAATCACTGTCAGAAGACTGAGACTAGAGTTAGGGAAAGTTGCAAGGTTACCACCAAACATAGCAATCCTGCTTCCCATGTCACTCTTATTATCCTTTCTCTTAGCACCAAATTTTAAAGGTAAATGCCACCAGTTATGTAGTCCAAACAGGCAACTCAGAATCATACGGATTAATTTTCTGATGAGTTAATAAATAAGGAATGGATTCAGTTTCTCTTTACCTGTGTCCTGATTACCCATAGTAGTCCAGCCAAGACTATTATCCCAGCAAAGAAGAGAAAATAATCAAAGAAAACTAGTTTTTTATCTACTCTTTCTTATAGCTGTAAGGCACAGATCCCCAAACTTGGCAGCTTTAAGACTTGTGGACTTCAACTCCCAGAATTCTAGAAGTTGAAGTTCACAAGTCTTAAAGCTGCCAAGTTTGGGGACCCCTGCTGTAAGAGCTTCAGAAGGAACAGGTGAATAGATGATGACAACAAAAAACAGAGGAAAGAAACTGTTGGCAGTGGCACTTCCATAGGTCTATGGTTTTTAACTGATACCCTCAAATTCCTAGTTCTGTTATCTTAGGTAACCTGGAGGACTATGGTCATCCTCAACAGGCCATGGAATGACACCAGAAAATGTTTTAAAAAGGGAGAAAACTTAAAGGGGCAAAGTAAAAGTCAAAACACACCAATGAGGATTGAGTATGTATAAAATATGCAGAATGGCAGACTGAATTGGATCAGATATTTATTGTGGCCATTGACCAGCATGAATGTAGAGTGGCAAATGGAAAAGAATGAGGAAAGCAAAATATCCTTTCTGGAAGAAATGACTGGCTGGAGTCTTGGATAGAAGCACTTATTTTAGATGGAAAAAATGCAACATTTTTGCATTGATTAAAATTACTATTATTATACACTTCATTTATATACAACACAAGGCACCAACCTATTTTCCCCACAACAACTCTATGCCAGCTGGGTTGAGAGAGAGTAGCTGTCCCAAAATCACCCAGTTGCAGTTCATGTTAAGGGAAGTCCAGAAGTCATAATCTTCTGCTTTCTAGCCCAGCATCTTTATACTACTACACCAAGCTGGCTCTCCAGAATACCAAATACCAAATTAGTATTCATTAAAATGAAGTAATGGGGCAAATTTGGCATATATCTAGAACCAGATATGACTCATCCATCCCAGAAGATTACCAGACTGGCATCGGTCTTGGATTTTGCCATACACAGCATGCATAGGTGTCATAAAAACAATAAACTCTAGAAATGGAAGGCAGGATGTCCATCCACTGGACACGTAGCACTATTGTTGCGTTAGGATACCCTCTTCCAACTCCCTAGGTTGTTGCTTTCCCAGAAACACAACTGGGGAATCTAAGAATGCCTAAAGTCTTTTTGGAATGCGATCAGTTCCCTTTGTATGTGAGTGTGTGGGCAGAGTGTGTATATTAACCCAATTCAGAGGATTTAAACTGGGAAACAGAGGAACATTAGTATTAAAATATTTTATTGTACTTATTTTTTTATTTGGCTACCCTTCTACGGCTATAGCTTGTAGTAATAGACACTCTGAATGCAGCAATAATGATACTCATAAAGCAAAATATATTACTAAATGCAAGGTTGGGAAATACAATTCCACCAAAAATGGTCATGTGCAATGTGTTAATAGAGGAGACATCCATTGTGCTTTCTTAGAACAGTGGTTCTCAACCTGTGGGTCAGGACCCCTTTGGGGGTCGAACTACCCTTCCACAGGGGTCGCCTAAGACCACCGGAAAACACATATTTTCAATAGTCTTAGGAATAATTTTATGGTTGGGGGTCACCACAACATGAGGAACTGTATTAAAGGGTCGCGGCATTAGGAAGGTTGAGACCCACTGTCTTAGTTTAGTTTAGTTTAGTTTATTTGATTTGTATACCGCCCTACTCCCAAAGGACTCAGGGCGGTGAACAGCCAACAATAAAATACATAAATACACAAAATTTAAAAAACCCGATAAAATCAAATTAAACTTTTTGGCCCAGACAAATTAAAATACCCCAATAATTTAAAAACAGATTAAAATTTACATATTTAAAAAGGGAAGAGATCAGGCCAAGCCCGCTTGATGGAATAAAAAGGTCTTCACAGCACGGCGGAAGGAGCGCAGATCCGGGATCCTCCGTATCTCCGGGGGGAG
This sequence comes from Pantherophis guttatus, assembly GCF_059756535.1. Classification (NCBI taxonomy): domain Eukaryota; kingdom Metazoa; phylum Chordata; class Lepidosauria; order Squamata; family Colubridae; genus Pantherophis; species Pantherophis guttatus. Next base: position 29,652,478 of record NC_142064.1, on the reverse strand, counting down.
CTCATTCCAGATGGTAGGTGCCCCCACAGAGAAGGCTCTCCCCCTAGGGGCCGCCAGTCGACACTGTCTTAGAACCACACATATGTGATTTTCATGACCTTCCCTTCTAATTAATGAGACATTCACATCTACTCACACGCTCATAAATATATGATAATGAGGTTGTTGTTGTTTTAAAAAAAAACTTTATTAGAATAAGCTAAATGTTTTTGAAAACCTGCTGTTTGGGATTGAATTTTTTTTAGGATAGAACAACAGCAGCATTCAGGGATTAGAATCTCCAGTGGAAGTCATGCAGCCTTTCAACTATATAATTAAAATGTGGATTGGTTGTATTATTGAAGATAAGTAACTGCTGTTTTGAGACTTAGCCCTGGCATAGCCAAGGGAACAGACAATATTTGGGTTTTCCCATTTTTGCACCAAAAAAAAAAAAGAGAGCAAAAGATGAGAGCATTGAGAACATAAGACATTAGTTTGAGAATTATACATGATCACTATGTTGATACAATCAGTACAGATCTCTTTTGTGGTATTTGAGGAAATACATTGTAATAAATTTACTAACTTGCCAGCTCTGGATTGCAACAAATATGAAGATTTGTGATAGAAAAGCTTAGATATAATGGATAGCATCAGATAGGAGACTGCACTGTCATGTTTCAGTTGTTGTCTAAACCAGCCTTGTGCTGTATAGTTAAGTGGATTATTTGCTGTATTTTTCCATGTGCTTTCCTTCCATATGCTTCCCTTTTGCTAAGTCTTGTTATTACATATAGGCAAGAAAAAATCTTCCAGTCTAGATATCTTAAAGATAGGTAAAGGTAAAGGTTCCCCTCGCACATATGTGCTAGTTGTTCCCGACTCTAGGGGGCAGTGCTCATCTCCATTTCAAAGCCGAAGAGCCAGCGCTGTCCGAAGACGTCTCCGTGGTCATGTGGCTGGCATGACTAAATGCCAGAGGTGCACGGAACGTTGTTACCTTCCCACCAAAGGTGGTCCCTATTTTTCTACTTGCATTTTTTATGTACTTTCAAACTGCTAAATTGGGACATAAGCTGGGACAAGTAACGGGAGCTCACCCCGTTACGCGGCACTAGGGATTCAAACCACTGAATTGCCAACCTTTTGATTGACAAGGTCAGTGTCTTAGCCACTGAGCCACCGTGTCCCATTAAAGATGGCAGCATGCAAAATTAGTCTGCTGTCTGTTGAAATAGACAGCAGGATGATAATCAATAGGTTTAAATTTTCTAAAAAATGAGAATCAGAATGAATTTTAAGAAGATTCTTCTGACAGTAAAAGCAGTGGAGAATTTCTTCTTACTTGATATTTTTAGATAGAAGCATGATGGCCACTTTTTAAAAAATATTTTAGAGGATTCATGCTGAACTGAGCAAGAGTTTGGACTAGTAGCCTTATAATAAAATTTACAGTTTGTAATTTTGTAGTGTTCGTTTTATAATGTGAATCAAGTCATATTTTTTTTTATTCAAGTGGATTCTCATGTAATAGAATAATATATTTTTATTCTAATCTTTTATCCATTGGAACACATATTTTGCGTTTTTATTAGTTTAAAATATGAAATACAAATATACAAAACAAAATAGTAGGAAAAATAGGGGAGGAAAAAGTGTAGGGAAAAAGGGAAAAAGAAAGAACAGGCATTGACTTCCAACTCCCTTTGTTTCAGCAGAATAAGATAATAACATCAAACCTCAACTTTTTACTTTTACATAATAGTATAAACTAGCCATTTCTACAAACTTATCTAATTGGTAAAACAACAGACCTATCTAATCAATAAAACCCAAAATCAAAGTTTCATTTTTTTCCACCTCAAGCACAAAGTCTTGAGAAACGGTTTCTAAGTAGAAACAAATGTAATTGTGTTTTTTTTTTCTCTGATCAAAGCATTCAACTTTGCCATTGGAAGTATTTTGGATCAGTAAGATTCATGCCTTGATCTATGCCATTTTAATTTAAAAATAACCACCTAGAATGTTTGAGATTATAGACAGTTTATTCACTGTCAATATGTCAAATAACGTAGGTAGACAACCTAATATTTTCCAGATATTTTTGAGGATGCTTCTCATTTTAACTAGAGTTTACAAAAAGTTGAGCAGTTTATAGGAAATTGTTTTATAGTCAAAGATATCTGGAGAAGTTGCCTGTTCTTGTAATAAAGGAGCAAATTGACCAGAAGTCTCTCAGAATGGCAACTGCAAGCCATCTACTGGTACAACAATAAAGTTTTTTATTGGGAAAGGTCAAGGTGAGCTCAAAAGCAGCTGTGTCACAGAACAGATGATATTTTCTCTGCTTAGAAATAAAAAAAAAGTTTTTTTAGCTCATTCTTCATAACACTTTCAAATATTTGCATGGCTAGATAAAATGCAAATGTTTATACAGCAATAAGTAAGCATTAGGCAATAGCAATCTCACTTCTGTATACCTTTTATTACAGAATAATATGAAAGCATAATACCAACAGGTTCTTTTCAGGAAATAATATTCATGGAGATATGTCTGTGTTTGTGTGTGTGTGTGTGTGTGTGTGTGTGTGTGTGTGTATCTCCATGAATACAAAAAGTTACTGGGAAAAAGAAAAACAGACTTATTTAAATAGTAGAAGAAATACATTGAGGGTAAGATTTCGTGGTAGTAATTTAAGACTTTAATTAAGCCAGAAGGAAGTATTTGTACTAATAACAGGAGTACAGCAGGAGAGTGGTACTGTCAATTTCATCAGTACAAGATGGAAACTGATAATATTCAACCAAATGAAATGAAAATATTCTAATTTGAACTACTACTGCACCCAACGTCTGTTGTCAAAATTGGAATATTTTCATTTCTTGATTGTTTATAAATACATTGTAGAAACAGATATAGTGTTACAAGAAAGGTATTAACCAGAAATGGGCAGAAAGGAGATTGGACTTTATTGAACAATTCCTGATTTGCCGTTTTCTGACTCAAAGCTAGGGCACAAGCCCCTGTCTTCTTCTAAATTGCATTTCTTTGTAGTTTCTTTGTAGTTATACCAATATAGACATGAAAGCTTAAATGTTGTTGTTGTTGTTGTTGTTGTTGTTGTTGTTGTTGTTGTTATTATTATTATTATTATTATTATTATTATTATTATTATTATTATTCACATTTCTATGCCGCCCACTCTCCGAGGACTCTGGGTGGCTTACACCAAAGACAGTATACTAAATAGCATTCCTGGGGCTCCGGGTGGCCCCTGACCTTCGCTCTTTCTGCTGTGGCCTTAAAACATGGCTATTTCGCCTGGCCAGCTTGGACTGAAGGGGATTTTGAGGAGATTTTAATGGTTTTTATAGTTTTATAGTTTTATTGGGTATTTTTAAAAGGAAGGATTGGACTGTATGTGTTTTATTGTTGTGAGCCGCCCTGAGTCCTTTTGGAGATAGGGAGGCATATAAGTCCAATCAATCAATCAATCAATCAATATTGCCCCCAACAATCTGGGTCCTCATTTTACCCACCTCGGAAGGATGGAAGGCTGAGTCAACCTTGAGCCAGTGAGATTTGATCCGCTGATCTGCTGAACTAGCAGTCAGCTGAAGTAGCTGCAGTACTGCACTCTAACCACTGCGCCACCTCGCAGTGGTTAGATGTGTTCTTCTCCTGTGTGGTTCATGGGATGTTGTAGATAATTTGGTCCTCCCCCAGAGGCCACTGTTTTAGATCTTCTCTAGCTTATCTCAGCCACAATTTTAGCACCCGCTTACTCTAATTACTATTTTTCATTGGAAAAATATGGGTGAAAAAATGGATGGTCCTTTGCGGATGACTATTCTCAGGGTTGGGATACCATGAAACAATGAGACACTCTACCTCTGCTTCAGAAGAAAAATACTTTTAGGATCTAATTGGCTCTATTTTATATTGGGAAGTTCTTGGGGCAAGTTGACAAAATCCTCTGAAATGGTGAAAAAAAAATGCACAGATTCACAAACAGTATTCAAATAAATGGTGGGATCTCTCTACTCAGAAATTCTTTGGAAGCAAAGATCCTGTTGTAGAATCTGAATTGTCGCCCATGTTTCACAGATCTATAACTGTGATGGTGAGTCTATGGCACGCATGCCACAGGTGGCACGCAGAGCCCTCTCTGCGGGCATGCGAGCCGTCGCCCCAGCTCAGTACGATCGCGCATGAACATGCACCTTCTGCCAGCCAGCTGATATTTGGGTCTCTGCTGCACATGTGGGGGAGCAGGGCGCATGTGGGAGATGTACATGTATATGCGGTGGCAGGAGGGGAGTACGGAAGGGGCCACATACGGTGGGGGGCATGCGGGGGAGTTGCACATGCATTGTATTATGGGTTATAAGTACAGGAGGCCTACTAGGCCCAAAACAGGGCATGGGGTGCTGCACCCCCACCGCAGCCCGTTTTTGCTCCCAGGAGGCTACAGGGAGGCCTATTAGGCCCAAAATGGGGCACAGGCTCCCCTGCAGCCCATTTTGGCTCCAGGGAGGTTGCAGGGAGGCTTTCTAGGCCCAAAATGGGATGTGTGGGTCACGTGGGGGTCGTGTGCCCACATGCACAGGGAGGCGGGGTGCACGGGGGTGTTGCACATGCATTGTATTATGGGTGCGTGCATGCGTGTACACTGTCACGCATGCACACGCTTTTGGCACGCAAGGACAAAAAGGTTAGCCATCATTGATCTATAGTATAATTCTAGTTATGTCTACCCAGATAGCAGGTAAGTTTGTGCAGTGGTTGCCTCCAGAGTGGTTTAGCTGCATTTGAAGTACAGCTAGCAGAATCCCCTGATCAATAAATCTCAAGAGTTCTACATTGGGGAAAAAGCAGTTGTTGGATTCCCTGGAACCCTAAGTAGATATGCATAGGATTGCATTTTTAAACAACTATCCTGAAATTATCTATTTTCTTTAATGTTAGTTATCTGGGGTATATCTTTCAAAATAAATATCTGTGGTGGAAATCCTTTTCTTTCATAATTAATCTTTCTGGAAACTGTATAGTCGAGACAGGATAATTAAGAAGAAATAACAATTTCTAGCCTTAAATTGTTACTTGTTAACTCGGACCAGATAAATAATGTGCAAATAGATGCATACATATTTTTTTCCCTATACATACCCAATTCTCCTAAATTAGGAAGTAATTCAATGAAAGGTGATATTGTGTTTTTTTTAAACTGGAGGGGGGGGAGATACCATGCATATTTAAAAATGAAATAGCCAGTCTCCACAGAGAATGCAAATTTAATTTTCAATAGTTGATACACCATGAGCCACAAGTTAGGTATACATTAATAATAGATGCCGCTGACCTAACATTTCTAAAATGTCTTTATTTTGCCTATGCAATAAGCAACATTTGTGCAACAACCTTAGTTTTCTAAACTTAGCAACAACAGCTGATAGGTACACATGATATTCCCCTAGAAAAAAAATGAATAAATATAATTGTTCTGATACAAAGCTGCAGCAATATGTTTGCATGTATTTTAATGCGTAACTGTATACACAGTGGCCAACATTTTTCAAAATCTGACTTTTGGCCCTTTTTTTTTTTTCCTGAAACAGTTACCTTGTCAACTGCCTTATGGTGGGATACCTCCCCCCCACATTTCTCTTTTTTAATTACATGTATATCTATGCATAAAATTTAAGAAAGAATCAAAGCTATATCTTAATCTATATAGAGGCATACAGGTAATTTCTCTGTGGAAGAAACAAAAGAAAGAAAGAAAGAACCCCTAATAACTTTATTATGTGCAATCACTATTAAATTCAAAATGTAATATCTACAAAAAAGAAATCCTATTCAGATTACCTAATGGAAACCATACCCTTCATCAAATTTCTCACATTAAAATATTCCTGTTGTTGAGCTTAGCAGATAGTGAAAGGTTTATGAGGAACTTTAATGGAACAGCTGTGACCTGTATGAAAAATATTGCACTTGTCCAGTGTGTTTATCAGTTTCTTTGTCAAAATAGGTCACATACCGTTTAGCATATTTATCACTCCAGCAAGACTAGACTGACACATTTTGCTATGTAAAACATGCAAGCCATTGGTCACCTAGGTCAACAAGCGTGTATGTTTTAATTTTCCACGGGTAGCATTTGAATCTATTTTGGCAGAAGTAATCAGTAAGAAGAACAGGACTTTAGATTGGCAGGGTTGTTCTTGTTAGGCTTAAATTATTTTCAAGCAAAGGCTGGATGCAAAAATAAATTGAAGAGCGTAATGCTTAAAACCACTGATAAAGACATTTTTAGAACTCATTAGAACTAGGAAGCCAGTTAGCCAGTTGACTGGTTTGTTAGATGTAAAATGAATCATGATTAGATATATCTATGGTAGGAATAGAAATAGAAACTAAAAGACATTTTTGCCCATCACTACCAATCTACCCAACCATTAACTATAAACCACACCATTAATTCACAGAATGGAAATGAGTTCTAAAACGTCTTCTGAGTGTCCCAGATGAAATGACTGTCCTCCAAACATTCAAATGTTCCAAAGTTAAGTGAATCCTTTAATTTTGCAGCCTTCATTGCAGCATGTACTGCTTTTGCCTAATTCAAAAGAACTTAAGAAACTAATCATCTTGGCCAAAAACACAACATCAGACAAAGTAGCTTTCCGATATCCTTGCCTACAGGAGTAATTTATTAAATTGAAAAAGTTTCTTATTAAAGATTAATTCTGGAATTAAGCTTAAGGTTTCTCTTATGGAACAAAAACTGCCTAAACAACAGCAGGCAGATAATGTAGACATATTACAAAAGCATATGAGAAGCCAGGCCTCTGCTGATTAAGTCTGGTGCTTTTACAATTTTTCTTTAGATTCAAAGTTAAAGGTTTCTGAAGTATACTTACAGGAATGAAAGGGATTTTAGTTAGTCATGATTAGCTAGCACTATTGATTACAATGGGACTTCTCGCACAGCATGATTATATCTGGATCCAAATGGAGTGAGGTGTGAATTAATGTTACGCTTTAGAGTAACATCACATCAAGAGCCATAGAAACACAATGGAATTGTGAAAAGCTTTAGAAGGATCTTTCAAACTGGGATAATGTCAGATGTGAGTCTGTGTCATTATGTGTAAATGAATTGGATTATGTTGAAGCAAAAAAAAAATCTGTAATGGTCTGTGAGAATGACTGGGAGACAAGAGAAGAAGGAACTGCAGCTTAGGCAACAGTGAAACGAGAGATCTCTCAGTTCACAGAAGGACTGCAGATGTGGGAGTTGTTTCAGAAAAGATCCTTCCTAGTTCTCTGAAAAGTAATGGTGATGAAGGGGCAAAAGTACCTTCAGACTTACAAGAGTGTGTTACTGCAACCCTACAATAAATGTAGTGTGAAGTGAAATTTTGATTTCTTGTGTGGACTACTTTGAATAGAAACTTGGACTTATATACTGCTTCACAGTGCTTTTCAGCCCTCTCTTAGTGTTTTACAGAGCCAGCATATTGCCTCCAACAATCTGGGTCCTCGTTTTACCAACCCCGGAAAGATGGAAGGCTGAGTCAACCTTGAGACGGTCAGGATTAAACTGCTGGCAGTTGGCAGAATTAGCCTGCAATGCTGCATTCTAACCAATATGCTACCAGGGCTCTGAGGAGCTGACACCAGTTTTGTATGCTCCTCTTCTTGCCTTTACTTTCCAAAGAACTCAGGAGGATCCCTATTGAGATGTTTCCCACATCTCCATTCCAACTGTGGATTGAGATATCTGTTGTCTCACTGTGGCCTAGGATATGGCTCTTCCTCCTCCTGTTTTCCAAGATTATTTCCACAGATAATTACATAAACTGACATAATTTCACATACATTCATGAAAAGAAGAGTTTATATGTAGACAAACCTTCAGTTTTCAGAAATCCATGAAAATGACAAAACAATATAAAAAGACAGACTTGCTGCTGATCACAGTTATCGATATAGATAAATGAAATTACTAAATTCAGGTAATCATTAATTACATAATAAAGTTGTCAAGATAAGAATCAGTAATTCCAAAGTTAAAAGTACATTTTCAGATGTCTGACAAAACCATCAAGAGATTGACCACATTTCCCTTGACTCAGAAAAAAACCTAGAATTTAAACTCAGGAGCCAAAAGTGGGCTTTGATTCTCAAGGTTGACTCAGCCTTCCATCCTTCCAAGGTCGGTAAAATGAGGACCCGAATTGTCGGGGGCAATATGCTGACTCTCTAAACTGCTTAGAGAGGACTGTAAAACACCTTGGAGCAGTATATAAGTCTAAGTGCTATTGCTATTGCACTAAAGCTACATCGCTTGCATGCATGTGATGTTACATAGCACCTAGAAAATAATGATGCTTACATTATAATGCCATGACATTGCTTAGATCGGTCTGCTCCCCCCTCCCACCATCCATGTATTTTGTGCCTCAGTGGATGCCACTGAAGAATTTAAATGTTTGGTGAGCTGAGCTAAATAGTTGTATCACATGAAATTTGACAACACATATTTAATTAATTCAATATAATTTAAGGGAAAATTAAATCAAGTTTATCCCAAAGGTGCTTTTTCAGGAGGCAACTGGACTTGTTTTTTTCTTTTGAAGACATTTTGCTTCTACTCCATGATGAGAAAAAACTAAAAAATGTCTTCAAAAGAAAAAACAGAGTCCAGTTGCCTCCTGAAAAAGCACCTTTGGGACAACCATGACCTGGATGGCTAAGAATCTCTACAGACTAAATCAAGTTTATTTCACCCAATTCTTTCTTTAACTCCTGCATACTTTTCCATATATCATAAAGCAGCCACAGTTCCCCCAGCCAAGGGGGAAACATAAGAGCCGAGGTGGCGCAGTGGTTAGAGTGCAGCACTGCAGGCTACTTCAGCTGACTGCTAGCTGCAGTTCGGCAGTTCAAATCTCACTGGCTCAAGGTTGACTCAGCCTTCCATCCTTCCAAGGTCAGTAAAATGAGGACATAGATTATTGGGGGCAATATTCTGACTCTGTAAACCACTTAGGAAAGGCTGTGAAGCAGTATATAAATCTTAAGTGCTATTGCTATAAGGCATCCATGATATAGGACTAATTGAACAGTTCTGCCTATATATATATAAAAAAACCATTTGCAGCAGAGTTAGTAAAGGAAATGACAGGCAAATAAACCGACATGGCTTTAAGTTGTTCAAAATAGCTTCCTTATTGGAAGTCCCAAAAGTATCTTCAAAGCTATAGCCATCCTTCCCATTTGATTTAGGGTTGTTGGAAGATGCAGAGTTTAAAATCTCTGTTCAGATTTTTCCATCACAAAGAGTCCAGTATCCTATTGCTTCTCAGGCTTAACAGTGCTTTGCTAACTGAATCGGAACATCAGCTCGTAAACCTGCTAAGCAGGAATATGGACTCTCACTTCAGTTTTTTTCCCCCCCTGTAGCAGAGATTTTAAATTAGCATATACATTTATGAGAAAATACACTTGCAAGTAGAATTCATGCTAAGTTTCTCTCCCCCTCCCCCAGTTTGGGAACTGATTATCCTTAAAAGTTAAATTCAATATAATATTTGGGGTTTATAGTAAGACTGATTATAATTCTTACAATTCAGGACAGGCAACTTTTTAAAAATGTTTTTATTTTTAAAAAAATAATTTTCATTTTCTTTTATAATAAAACAACAAACAAAACACAAAATATAAAAACTATGACTATGCTTACAGATATATACTTGTATCACTAATGATATTACCTATGATTAACTTTTGTTTTGGTTCCTGAGCTTGGTTGTTCTTGTAGATATTTCCATACCCAATTAAGTAACATCAGCAGTGCTACTGGGTTTGCTCCACTGGACTGATGCATGTCACCTAATTGTGTTATGAAACATCTGCAAGAAAACAACCAAGCTCAGGGAGCACCAAGGACCCCACAGCTCAAACCTGAGCTACAAATATTCTCGTCTATTGGAACCTTTCACTACCAGAATTTTACAAGCTTGAAACTGCTTATAAACACCTAGATAACCTAAAACAACAACAATACAGATAAGCAATTTGATGTCATATTTATATTTTGGGCAGGGTACTTGGTATTTATTGAGTTTTATTATACAATATCTGAAGTTTTTAATTACCATTCTTAAAAAAATAAAAGGAGCGTTCTATTAATAATGTCTCCAAATAGATACAGGAGTGTAAAATATATGTAATGAAAGTAAGAACTGGTAAATTGTAATGAATCTGCACATTTGTTAATTTTTCACACCCAGAAAAAAGATGACACCTTCAAACTTTAAAATCACCACACCCTACCTTTTTACCCTGGAGAAAGTAAATCAAACACATACGATTGTGGTTTGAGATAAAGGCAGTAAATTGAAATTTATACTGCTCCTGTTGACTATAAAAATACCTGCAGCTGCTACAGGCACCTACAGTTAATAACTACAACTCTTTCCAAATGCTATCACTGCTTGTGAACTCAATCTTTCCATTGGCCTATTGAAGCAGTTATTGTACTATTAATAATTACAGCTGCCCAGAGGCTTCTTATCATGTACAGCAGAGATGGGCCACACCTTGATTGTTGAGGACATTCTTAACAAATTCAGAAGGGATGTAAAACCAGGAGTTTTATCTGTCAGTTAGATACAGTTCACCTGAATCAATCACTACATGTTTTTTAAAAAAATCATTTTGTTGATATTTTGTCATTCTGTCCTATATTGATATTTGTACGTGTATGCTTTTGAGTCAGTCTCAATTCCTGGAGACTACATGGACATGTTCCTGCAGTTTTCTAGGCAATGTTTTTGGAAGTAGTTCTCCCTTTCCTTCTTCCTAGGGCCAAGAGATGGACTGGCACAAAGTCACCCTGCAGCTTCATATCTAAAGTGGGACTAGAACTTATAGACTCCTGGGTTCTCGTGAGAAGATGGTAGCAAAATGGTGAGAGGGGTGCATCTGACCAGTTAGGTTGTAGGCAGTGGTGGGTTTCAAAATTTTTTACTACCGGTTCTGTGGGTGTGGCTTGGTGGGCGTGGCATGTCTTGGTGGGTGTGGCAGGGGAAGGATACTGCAAAATGCCCATTTCCTCCTGATCAGCTGGGACTTGGGAGGTAGAGAATAGATGGGAGTGGGGCCATTCAGAATTTTTACTACCGGTTCTCTGAACTACTCAAAATTTCCGCTACCGGTTCTCCAGAATTTAATTTAATTTAATTAATTAAATTTATATGCTCCCCCTCTCCAAAGACTCAGGGCGGCTCACAATACATTTTAAAAAATAATTATAAAAAAACATTGAAAAATTAAAAACATTAAAAACTCATTCACGCCATTCATGGTCGGATCTCGCCAGATCACAAGAGCGAAATCAATGGCCCCAGGCCTGCCGGAAAAGCCAGGTCTTCACTGCTTTTTGGAAGGCCAATAGGGTGGGGATGGTCCGGACCTCAGGAGGTAACTGGTTCAGAACTAGTCAGAACCTGCTGAAACCCATCTCTGGTTGTAGGTCACAAAAGATGGGATGGTGACATGAAATCCCTAATTATACACATGAGCAGGAGTGAGATTTTGGTTTTTTAGAGGATGATATTGTGTGATAAGATTACTTTGTTAGCTTTAGGTTCACAATATAATGTAATGTGCATCTTGCTTAAAGACCTGCAGAATAACAGAATTGGAAGGGATCTTGGAGGTCTTCTAGTCCAACCCCTGGCACAAGCCGGAGACTCTATACCATTTTAGACAAATGGCTATCCAGTGGATCAGAAGGGGCCTTGGGGAAACTATAAAAATTAATTGGAGACCTCGTATGATCAGAGGTCACCCACTACCAATGCAGAACCTTACTTAAAGATTCCAGTGTAAATCAGAGGCTTTGTTGTTCTTTTAACTTGCTAATTGGGTATTTGTTCTTAACTTGCTAGCAAATAATTTATTAAAGTCTTTGACATTACAAATACATTTAGAGATTATGAAAGCTCTAAATTTTATAATTGAAGCAGTCAAGTTTTTTAAACCTTGTGATTTTTCAAATTACAATTTTCAAAAGCAACTGAAGCTGGATCATGGGAGGTACTAATACCACTCTATAAAACCTTAGTAAGACCACACCTAGAATGCTGCATCCAGTATTGGTCACCACACGATAAAAAAAAAAAGATGTTGAGACTCTAGAAAGAGTGCAGAGAAGAGCAAGAAAGATGATTAGGGGACTGGAGGCTAAAACATATAAAGAATGGTTGCAGAAACTGGGCATGGCTAGTCTAGTGAAGAGAAGGACCAGGGGACACATGATAGCAGTGTTCCAATATTTGAGGGAATGTCACAGAGAGGAGGGGATCAACCTATTTTCCAAAGCACCTGAAGGCCAGACAAGGAATAATGGATGGGAACTGATCAAGGAGAGATTCAACTTAGAAATAAGGAGAAATTTTCTGACAGAACAATCAACATCTTGCCTTTAGAAGTTGTGGGGGCTTCATCACTGGAAGCTTTCAAGAAGAGATTGGACAGCCATCTGTCAGAAATGGTAGAGGGTCTCCTGCTTGAGCAGGGGGTTGGACTAGATGACCTACAAGATCCCTTCCAACTCAGTTATTCTATTCTAATTTATTGTCAAGATGCTTGCAAATTTCTTTCAGATTTCTATTTTTGAAATAGAAAATGGCAATTGGTTGAGGGCATGGATTCTGGTGGTGTTTTTTTTTTTTTGTTCTACGACTTTTTGTCATTCTGAAGTCTCCATGTTCCCAGTTAGAAAAAACCCTGCAGGGGGATTTCACTCCGGAGTCTTTCTAGCCTGAAAGAGTAGAAAGACAAAATAATGTGGAGAAATGATGATAAAAGTCAATAATAAAATCTCTCTTCTCTCCCCCTTCTCTCTCGCACACACTTTTGCCACTTCTTTGTGAAATAAATTATTCTCTTCTATCACCCTGCCCCCATTTCTCTTTTTCATTGAAATAAATGTTAAAAAAGAAATTGTATTATACTAAACAGAATTAGTTCAGGTAGAAAAAATGCAGATGTTTTGATCTGCACAGTATTGGAAGCAGGTACTTGTTAAAGTATCAGATGAAACACTTCTGCGCTAAATCGCATGAGTTATCTACAAAACTTGTTTTGCTCATATATAATATGCATATTACAGGGAGCACAGTTATCTGATCCTAGTTTTTGACATCCTATCACAGTGTGTATGTGGGAAAGAAATATATATATAAGCTCTACACATGCTAGATAGATATATAAAGCAACTCCAGTAATGCACATGCTTAATTTTTAACGTTAGCCGTTATTTTCACATGCACATGAAACTAGCCTGAGTTTGCAAATGCTTTGTTAAGGTACTTGCAAAGGAGAAAAAAAACCCCCAGGAATATGAATAAGCAAGCTCTCTTTCATTAGGACGAGCGTCATCTGCGTATAAATAGTCCATCTCAGCCACCAATTGCTGCACTGTAATTGCAGGGAGTGAGTTTTTAGAGACTGGATTTGCAGCTGATCAAACTGTGCTCAGTGGCTGTTGGGTAGAGGGGGAGTGGAGCTAGTACTCCTCCAAAGCTTTCCATTTTATTTGTTCCAGTATTTGACTGCAAATCTGACTCTGAATGGCTGTTAAGTGACTGTTGCTGCTTCAGGGTGAATAGAGCAGCTAAGGAGATCGGGACTTTTTTTTAAAAAAAAAACTTCTTTGGAGTTGCAAAGTGCAGAAGTATACCTGAGCTGTACTTTGGAGCTGAATCTCTGTGCCCAGCAGTTGTGTGTGTGTGTGTTTTTTTTTTACAGCTTTCCTAGGAATGTTCCCTTTCATTTGTTAGCTTTCTGAATATATATATATATATATATATATATATATATATATATATATATATATATATATATATATATATATATATATATATATATAAAACAGCTGCTACCTGGATAAAATGAGCTTGCCATCCAGCTGTGAACACCTAACTCTGGAGAAGATGGCTAGGTTTCGAAGTGCCTTCATTCATGGATCACCCTATGCTATTAACAAGCCTATTGATATTAAGCAGCAAAGAAAACGGTAACTTTGGACTTTTTTTCTTGTAAATTTGAACAATTATTTAAAATTGGTAGTAAGCTAACAGATTTGTCCTTTTTTCTAAGATGCTTATAATATATAACTGTTTTAAGTACCTTTTAATAGAACAGGGATATTTTAAATATGATATTAAGTCAGAATGGAAGAAACTCTCTGAAATCTACCCATAAATATAAAATTCACATTCCTCTAGTCAGTTTTGAAAGTCTAGAGTATACTTTAATTTAAAAATAATTGACTTTATTTTAGTATGTGTTATGTAGTGCTTTTGATCTGAGTACCCAAAATCTCACATGTCTGTATAACAAGATTATAATTTTTATTTCATATCATCTGAATAGATGCTTGTTTTCTGAGCTCAGAAACTCCACAGTTACATTTCACACCTCTTTCCTTTTTGTGGTTGCTGTTTTGTTTTCTTATAAAGTTTCATAGAAAGCCTATCATTTTATTAGTTGGAAATAGTTTATTTTTATACTACCTGGGAGTTTATAATTGCAGATTTATTTGCATTCTATTTCTAGGTAAAATGTTATATATATATATATATATATATATATATGTATGTATGTATGTATGTATGTATGTATGTATGTATGTATGTAGGAATCCCTACAATGTTTACTCTTTTTATGCCAAAAGAAAACGTGAATCTTTTCATCCGCATAATTTTACGAATTGTTTCTATCATAATGTTAGTTCAGGTGGTTAAGAGGTGTTGGCTATTCATACTAACTCTTTGTTTCAACTTGTCATGGGTATTTTCCTGTAAATTGTGAACTATTACTTGTTCTTTTGTAATAAGCTTCAAATATCATAACAGGTATCTAGGACATGTGGCATTTCTTCTTTTGTTTTCGCTTATTTTTTAATCATTGTGTGATTGATATTGCTTATGAAGCAAAACAGCACGAGCAATGCTCCACCAAAGAGAGGTGTCTGCTGATTTGGCAGTCCTCAATCTTTACAATATTTTTTAAAAAATTATTTTGATCTCTTCCTGCCTACCTTGGAAAACTAACAAGACATCTGAGTATGGATAAGGCAATTTTTGTGGCCATCTAATGTTGACTGAATGTTTTGGGAGAATAGAAAGCAAGGAAGGGAGATGACATGGCATGGACTCTTCTAGAGAAAAGGATGATTGACTTGGGTCTTCATTCTGCAATAGCATGGCAACTGCCACAATGTTTGGCATCTCTAAGGCTACAAATCTGTCTTCCAAAGCAATAAGTTCCATGCAGAAAAACATGTGTTTTTTCTGCCTATCGTCTCTTTTTCAATTTCTTGAGAGGGAACTGTTGTCAAAGACTCTTGTTTAGAAGAAGTGAATTTCAGTTACCTTTTTATGATGCTCTTGCACTTCACTAATTATTTAGTGACCAAGAGATGTGTTTTTCACTGCATAAACCTTTTTCTAGTGGTCTGCGATCTTCCTGGATTTCCATCCCTCAGTTATGCCCTAAGATAAATCATAACGAATAAACTCTGATTTTTTTTCAGAATAAAGGAAAGAAGTGTTGTAGAAAGCTGCAACGGTATCAGCTTGTGCTACCTCCAATAATGGAAACATCAAGAAAAATAATTTGAAATAAATGTTTGAACACACTGGGGGAAAAAAGATAGAACAAAAACACTAATTTGTGGTGGAAGAAACTTGTTGAGATTTTGGCCTAACATGAAGAAATATTCATAAACAGCTTTGCAAAGTTGGCTTTATGAAATATTTAATTACTGTACGTTTTATTTACACTGAAAACCTTATGGATTTTTTTAATGCAACCACACCAAAGCACTGTATGTTATTAAATATGTTGCTTGGAGTTCTGTTAGAGACCCAAGTTGGCTTTAGTGGTTATAGCACCAAACAAAAAATTGGGAGACCATGAGGTCTACTCTCCCCTTGACCCAAAGCTAAGTAGGTGATCTTGGACTAGTCTTTCTCTCTCAGCCTTAGGAAATATAGGAAAAATATTGAATAGAATAGAATAGAACAGAACAGAACAGAACAGAGTTGGGAGGAACCTTGGAGGTCTTCTAATCCAACCCCCTGCCCAGGCAGGAAACCCTACACCACTTCAGACAAATGGTTATCCAACATCTTCTTAAAAACTTCCAGTGTTGGAGCATTCACAACTTCTGCAGGCAAGTTGTTCGACTTATTAATTGTTCTGTCAGGAAATTTCTCCTTGTTCTAAATTGCTTCTCTCCTTGATTAGTTTCCACCCATTGCTTCTTGTTCTACCCTCAGGTGCTTTGAAGAATAGTTTGACTCCCTCTTCTTTGTGGCAACCCCTGAGATATTGGAACACTGCTATCGTGTCTCCCCTAATCCTTCTCTTCATTAAACTAGACATACCCAATTCCTGCAACCGTTCTTCATATGTTTTAGCCTCCAGTCCCCTAATCATCTTTGTTGCTCTTCTCTGCACTCTTTCTAGAGTCTCAACATCTTTTTTACATCATGGAGACCAAAACTGGATGCAGTATTCCAAGTGTGGCCTTACCAAGGCATTATAAAGTGGTATTCACGCTTCACGTGTTCTTGATTTTATTCCTCTGTTTATGCAGCCCAGAACTGTGTTGGCTTTTTTGGTAGCTGCTGCACACTACTAGCTCATATCTAAATGGTTGTCCACTAGGACTCCAAGATCTCTCTCACAGTTACTACTATTGAGCAAGGTACCACATATACGGTACCTGTGCATTTTGTTTTTCTTCCCTAAATGTAGAACCTTGCTTTTTTCACTGTTGAATTTCATTTTGTTAGATAGTGCCCAATGTTCAAGTCTGTCAAGATCCTTCTGTATCTTGAGCCTATCTTCTGGAGTGTTGGCTATTCCTGCCAGCTTGGTGTCATCTGCAAATTTGATGAGATCCCCATCTATCCCCTTGTCCAAGTCATTGATGAAGATATTGAAGATCACCGGGCCTAAAACAGAGCCCTGGGGTACTCCACTGCATACTTCCCTCCATGTAGCTGCAGTTCCATTGAGGACTACACGTTGAGTGTGGTTGGTCAGCCAGTTACGAATCCATCTGGTGGTGATGCCATCTAACCCACATTTTTCTACTTTATCTAGTAGTAGGTTATGGTCTACTCTATCAAATGTTTTACTGAAGTCCAAGTAAATTATATCGACAGCATTCCTCTGATCCACTAATTTTGTCACTTTGTCAAAGAATACAATAAGATTAGTCTGGCATGATCTGTTTTTGACAAACCCATGTTGGCAAAAACAGATCATGCCACATTGCAAAGATCTTCATGCAGATTTTGTCCAGGCTATCACCAAAGTCAAGGCTGACTTGAACAAGGCACACACAAATACAAAATATTTCCTTTAAAAATATCCATTTTATCACCAACTCCTTTCCTGATGATTCCTACCACCACTTTTGCCTATTCAAGAAATGTACAATGCTGTATGTGATTCTATTGTGACAGTGCAATTTCATATTAAGATGAGCCGACGTGAGACTTGGGTTTAGATCTTCAGGTTAATCATTATTTGCCTAAATTATTTTCATAAAGAGATCATGGGTTTCTGCTTCCATTTTAAATTAAACAAAGTTACTTGATTTATCTGAAATGTGATCTGTGATAAATTGTGGAAACAAGCAAAAATCATAAATGTGATCTCGTGTCAGTGTGTTTCTCTAAAGCAGGGATGCCATGGTAAATGAGTGGTTTTTACAGAAGTTGTGGATCTTCTGCTTCCATCATCCCAACATTTGCCACAATGGTTGAATTGAAAGGATTTGGAGATGCAGATAATTCTGTAGCAGCTCTACTTTTTTTCATTCCTCATGCTAATCCCTAGTTAGTATCACATGATTTATCCAGGTTAAAACAAGCAGTCATGGAAGTAATGTTGGAATGAAAAGAAACTCTCGCTAAGAGTATGGTCAAAATTACTGGCTACTCTGGTTAGTTATTGTTTTCCCAGGCCCTTCTTTTGGGTACCCAGAGAGAACTCAGATCTCAATAACTGCAGATAATTCCTTTGATAAAGATCAAGGGAAAACCATATATGTGAATGAATTGGATATGATTATTTTGTTGAAGAGTAAAAGCTGTTGTGAAGATGGTAGAGGAAATTACCTGAGATAAAATGAAGTGGTTAAATGTATGACAGTCATTATTAAAAATGGTAGGGGATGCCAGTACTAAGGAAATAGAGAACTGGAGGAATGGCCAAAGTGAATTAGAAGTTTGAATAAAGTAGACCATCCACTCAAAGCAGTAAGGATGGCATTGCACATTTGGTGTGTATTTTATGGTTTGGCTCCTATTCATTTCTGCTTGGCTCTCCAATTGCCAGTTAAGTAGGAACTGGCTGCTTGCCTTGCAAATCCATCATTTCAGGATTATTTATTTTGTAGCAATACCCATCTTAAGCTGTAATAAAATGCAATTGAGAAAGGCTTTCACTCAAGTTCTATTCAAATTGCTCATTTGGTTATGTTGCATTATTGCCACAGCTGCTGCTGCTACTACTACAGATTATTATAAATCTCTATATTATTTAATATATGACTACTTATTTTCCTTCTGTCCAATCATGTTTGATTCTTGGAGATTGCTGGAACAAGTCCCTGCAATTTTTTGGCAAGGTGTTTTAGAAGTGGTTTGCCATTGTCTCCTTCCTAGGGCAGGGGAAAAGTGACTAATCCAGGGTTACCCTGCTGGCTTTGGGCCTAAAGTAGAACTAGAATTTACAGGCTCCCAGTTGCTAACCGAACGCCTTAGCCATTACACCAAGTTGGCTGTCATATGACTACTACTGTTTGTTGTCTTTGTGCCCCACATTACCTTCATGAGTTTAAGAATCAGAACATTCTCAGTTTTATCTTCACAACTACAGCCCTGTAAAGTAGATTTTGTGGACATATCCTGATTGACTGAGTCACTTGGTGAGTTTCTGTGGCCAAGGCTAGACCTGAATGCGTGTCTCCCCACCCCCCTCGATTCAACACCTGTTTTTTTTCTCTTTATCAAGCTTTATAGAAAGGTCTTGGTATATTTTTGCACAGCTTTTTATTGTTGTGCCGTATGTCTAAGTTGTGCTATTTTATGAGGTGTTGTGATATAGAGTTTCCTCTGTATGTGTTGGTGTGTGTGTGTGTGTGTATTTTCAGTATGTATAATTTATATTCCCATTCAAAAATGTTGCATTGGAGCCTTCCACTTTTAGAACTTGGTTTTTAATTTTCTTCCATGACCTCAATGTTCTATTTACCTGAAGCCCACTCAGACTTCTACTGGAAGCTATTTACTTTTCTTCTATTGTACTAACTAAAGCAACTCAGGGATATTGTCAGTTCTAATAGAGAACTTTGGAAAGAAAGATAGCAAGCCAAACTGTGTTGGGGGAACTTTATTTGTTCATACAATTGAAGCGATAGCCATGGCTTTGTGCATCTATTATGCCAATTCCTAAATTGGTAAGCCATGTACTTACACCTTGGGGACTTCTTTTTGGTTACTGTCCATGAACATCAATCACTTTGAAGCCATACCTGGTCTAGAATTAAACAGTGTGAGTGGCACACCTGATTCGGCTTTTAGTGCTTAAAAAAAAAACCCTATAGATCTTGCTCTTCCATGAAGTGCTTGACTAGAATTCTATATGAGATATATGATAGTATGAATTATGTGAATTATTAACCCTGGTGCTATATTTGTTTAGGTTTTTTTTAAAGGGTGAATGCAATTATTGATATTTTTACCAGATTATTTATATGGGCCATATAAACCTAAAGAAAGAAATGCTGAAATATGAAATAAAGAAAGAAATAATGTCAATTTTGAAATAGCAATTGAAACCTTTGAACAGCATTTTTCCCATTTCTTTACAAAGTATTACCTAATAGAGCTATACACATTTTGAAAATGAATGAAAGTGCTTCAAAACTTGTGGAAGTGCCTGTCTGGTATTCATTAAAATCAGCCCTACATTTTTCAGGCTTTCGTATGAAATTGAGGGGTTGTGGTGGAAAGTTCAATTACTTTAAGGGTTCTATTAACTTTAGTTGACTCCTTAAAGCACCATCATCTTTTTCAGGCTATTCAGAGATTAGGTAGGTAGGTAGATAGGTAGATAGATGATAGATAGTTGGATGAGACTTGATGTCTTCATATTTGCATGAAACCTAAAGTACTTCTTTCAAATCATATTCAGATAACCTTAATGCATAATACCTTTGGCAAAAAAGACCTTGGCTATAGTCTGAATAGTTTCATGCCTGTGGTAAGCTCATCATCATATTCAGTTGGTATCTATGGAAATGAATAAAGAGTAATAGCCTATTGGCAGGAATTGGGATCCAGCCTATGATGCAGTTATTTGCTGTGCTTTTAGTGTCGCTATAAATAGAAGGAAATAATAATGGGGACCAACATATGTCTGACAACTACGAGGATGTGTTTTGAAGAGCACATCTTGTTCTGTGAAATAAATGCATTAATTGTTCTATAGAAACTGATCAGGAAAAACAGTGTGCCTCCAACTTCTTATACTTATCAATAACAAAAGGAAAAGGCTACTGCATGTCAGGGGAGGGGAAACTCACATGTGTACCCACACACTGTGAAAAAATACGTTTGTGCAATGCTCTTCCCCACATATGAAACAAATGGGGTTAAAATTGGGGGGGGGGAGTAAATCTAACATTAAAAATTTTAATCTTTGTAAAAATAAGCTGTGATAGAACTGTACGACGGTAGCAACCTCTCCGAAGACTCAGGGCAACTCACAATACATTTTTTAAAATCATTATAAAAAAACATTTAAAAATTAAAAACATTAAAAACTCATTCACGCCATTCATGGCCAGATCTCGCCAGATCACAAGAGCGAGATCAACGGCCCCAGGCCTGCCAGAAAAGCCAGGTCTTCACCACTTTTCGGAAGGTCAATAGGGTGGGGATGGTCCAGACCTCAGGAAGTAACTGGTTCCAGAGAGCTGGGGCAGCCGCAGAGAAGGCCCTCTCCTGCGGGCCCGCCAGCCGGCATTGTTTAGTTGACGGGACCTGGAGACCAACTCTGTGGGATCTTACCAGTCGCTGTGCGGCAGAAGGCAGTCTCGAAGATAACCTGGCCCTGAGCCATGTAGTGCTTTAAATTTAAAGCTTTGCTTTTTTAAAAAAAAAAACATTAAAACAATAAAGTTTAAAACTTTTTAATGGGAAAGAGGAACATATTTACTTTTCCATAATTCCTGAAATTTTTTTCAAAGATAACCATTCTCATCCCTCTTCCCCAAACTGCAAGGGTAGAATAGTGCTTCCTTGATTAAAACTGTTTCTTTTCAACTCCCCTTTAAATTCTGCAGCTTGCAAAACGCTGTCAGGTCCTAAACTGCTTTGGACATTGTCTCTTCCAACACTGAAGTTATAGTTGCAGCTTTCTTTTTTCTTTTCAATCCTCTGCTTTTAAATAAATCCTTTCTGGTTCCTTACAGTCTTTCTTCCCTTCTCCTCTGTTATAAATCCCTCCTCTCTCCAGGCTTTGCATAGATGCCTAATTTAATCAAGATACGATTACTCATTATTCCTCCTTTGAAATGCAAACATGGTATGTGTGTTTTAATAAAAAGAACGCACATGCTTTTTACAGGGTTCTAGAGATATCTGTTTGCATCCAACTTATTTTTTGCTTCTGGTAAGCCTGGTAGGCCAGCTTGGAAAGAACTTGAGGGGAATAAAATTTCGATTGACCTTCCATTCTTCTTCTTATAACCCCTACCACACTTTACATGACCCACTCTTTAAGAAATATTCCTTAAGCTTCAGGACAACCACACAGAACAATCTGTATTGAATCCTCAAGACATCTGCCTATCTAGCTCAGTACTTGTTTGTGCTATGCTGAAAAAGAAAACCTTTTCTCAATCATTCTCAGGCACCTTAAGGGAGAAAAATATTTCTTTTGTGGTTTTTTTTTTTCCAAAAACATTTTATTAAAGTGCTTTGAGTCTTCGGAGAAAGGCGGCATACAAATTGAACAAATAAATAAATTAATTAATAACCCACTTTTCTAACTATCGCCAGGTGAGCTGTGAACCTCCTTTGTCTGCTGTTCAAGTTCTTGCAGACATGCTTCATTATAGTTCCTGCTGCTTTTCATTCTTATTTCTCTACTTTTTCTTTAGAGCAGATTTAAATTGACACCCCTTCAGATACAGGATATGTTCAAATAATGTGCTATTCTCTGAAAAAAAAAAAGAGAAATAGCCAGGCTATCTGCTGGGTCTGTGAGTTTTGCATGCCATCAATATTTCCTCCTATGGCTTTTGTTACTGCAGGGTGTTCTGCATATGAAACGAATCATAGAAGATGAAATGACTTTAAGATGAAATGCCTTAGTTTATCTTAAAGATGAAATATACAATGTCCATAAGCCATGCCAGGTGAGATCTCTGGGGCTTTGGACCAAATTCTTCTTGAGCTCTGAGACACTGATGATTATTTTGGCCGGAGGCTGAGTTGGAAATACATATAAAAATCATATTTTGTCATTATAAATTGATTCTGTTGCAGTTATATTTTCCCCCTTTTTTCCAAAGGATCAGTGAAAAAGGCTTAAATCTGCTCCAAACGTAACATTTTTAAAGATTATTGCACTTCGTTTAAGTGGTTATTTTCTGTCACTTGCAAACATTTCACTGAAAAATCATTTCTTTTGGAATAATGGGAATATACTATAGAGAATTTATTTGTTCTTTTTTTATTGTATATTCAGCAATTTAATATGTCATATGGGACCATTTCTTAGATGGATGACACTGTAGCTATAAAAAGAAATGTTTGGTTATTACTAAATGTACTTTGTCATTTCTCAGTTGGCTGGTAAAAAACTTTGTTTTATTCCTATCTCACACTATTGTTCTTAGAAATTGTTAATAGGATATTATTATTAAAGTGTCAGAAGACAAGTAAACTGTACCCTTAAAAATTGGTGAAAAAATATAGAATCTGATATCAGGACATCTTAGTGATTAGAAAGTGTAATTACATATCAAATTTATCTACATAACATATCTACATTATTTAAGTTACATAGTATAGTAGTTTAATAGTCATTAATAGTTTAAACTGGTGTTTCTCAACCTTACCAACCTGAACGCAGCTTGCTAGGTAGGGAATTCTGGGAGTTAAAATCCACACATCTTAATTTTGCCAAAGTTGAGAAACATTTGTTGAGGCATATGTAATTCCTGTTCAGTGAGAATAATTAGGTTGCATCCAACAGGCAGGATTGGAACCATCTGGAAACCTTAAATTCAAAAGATTCTGATCTGCAATTTTTACTGAAAAAAATGTTAAGTAGCCATAATGAAAAAATCCTAGTATTTCAAAATTTAAGGCAGTATGGGAAAAGTGGTACAAATGGTGGAATAATAGAACAAGACTATAAGGATATGCCTATTTCTAATAATGATAGATTTGAAGATACTTGATGTGTACATAATGTAAATATGTAATCGCACGACACCTCAGATGTTACCTGAGATTTGATGTTTTCTTTTTAAAAAACTTTTTTTAAAAATCAATAAAGTATTATAAAAAAAAAAGAAAAAGAAAAAATCCTAGTATTTCAAAAGCAATTCCTATAGATAGAAAGTGTATTTTAAAAAATGTGCCTCTTTCTCTTTCCTATCCTATGTTAGGTGCTCTCTCGCACTTTCCTTTTCACCTTCTTTTCTTTGTTTTTCCATTGGTCAAATTTAATCTCATGTTGTTTTTCACTAATAGTATGAGAGTTAAGTCTCAGAACTATCAGCTGTTTTCCGAACTACTGTAGAATTCCCTAGTTCATTTCTGGAAGTGAAAGAACATTAAACTAAGTATTCAACCCTTTTTATATTTACTACATAAAATCAAACTGACATCAGAATAAACATGCATACTATTCTGCTGTCCATCCGTGAATAGGCATGGGGTCTGCAGTATTCCCTATTCCCAATATCCTAATTTTGGCTGGCTCCACCTCCTTCCCGTATTTGGTTGCAACATCTAAAATCAGAATGTAAAATAGTTGCACCACGAAGCTTGCTGAAAGAATTTTAATTCCCAGCAGATCCTTTGCAAAGACAACAGCAGGGCTTCCATGTCTGAGCTGCTAAAATCAAGATGACCACTGAACGACAGCAAAGGCATACAGAGAACTCTCTTCCCTGTCATCTGGTATTCATCTGGATCTTTACAGCCCAGGTATGGTAGCCCCTAGGTCAGTGTTGGCGAACCTGTTTGGCACTGAGTGCCAAAACGGGAGCACGCACATGCCAGGAAAATGATCTTCCGGTTTCCAGTGCACCGGCCACCTGGTTTCTGGAACGCATGCACGCGTGAAGACCAGCTGGCCCGTCTGCATGCGCATGCCAGAAACCAGAAGTTCATCTTCCCAGTGCACGCATGCGCACTGGGTAGCTGCTCTTCCAGTTTCTGGTGCTCCCGTGCGCATGAAGACCTGCTGTCCGGCACACTGGAACCCGGAAGAGCAACGGGTGTTAGCTCACGTGCCTGGAGAGATGGTTCTGTGCCACTTCCAGCATGCTTGCCATCATGGCCCTAGATGAAGCTAGCAGGAGCAAAGTTTAGAAAGCATTTGCCCTCTTCTCTCCTCCCAAATCAACAGGATGGTCCATTTTCTCTGTCTCTCATGGCAGACGTACACTCTGCATTCACAACCCTGAAGAGCTTTTTTCGTAGACTGTTCTGCCCCAGCTAAGGACCCCAAAGAACGCAGCACACACAAAGTCCGTTCAAACCTTAGTTTACTGAATAAACCAGTCTTTTACAACAACAGCTGTTAATTAATTGCATTAACAGCTACCAAGAATTCAAAGAATAATAACTGAAAGCTTACTATGGTTGGCAGAATGCCCAGAAGCAATTTGCAGGAAGCTGATAAGATAAGCAAGACAAGACACAAAGGTATGTGAACTAAGTTGTTCCCTGCAAATTGCTTCAGTCGGCGTTCCTCCTTAAATAGGCTAAGGGCCTATTAGCCCCAAGCCTTACTCTCGAGGAGACCTCCTCCTAAGGAGCCACTACTGCCTTTTGGCAGCTCTGTGCGCCCATGCATCGAGAAGAGGCTCCTTCTCTTCTTCCTTTTCACTTAAGGGAGCTTCTGGAGGTTCTGAAGGCCCTGGCTGAACCCCCACCTCTGGCACCACATCTTCTCCACCCTCCTCATTGTCCGACTCGAGTGCCAGCTGCACAGGCTGCTGGCGCAACACCACACCAGCCTCTTCGCTGTCTGAATCAGCTACTAGCTGCACAGGCCGTGTACGGGCCAACATAGACTAGCTTTCCTTTGCAACACTTCATGAAATGAAGTGATGATGGTCATTGAACTATTCCAAGAAGCGCTGCAAAGAAATTACTTCTGATGAAAGCGCTACACTATTGAAGCCTTGTATGTTTTGTGTGGTGAAAGTAAGAGAAGCTAAGAACCCCAACTACTTCCCACATTTTAAGAGCAACTTCCCACCTCCATGAGCTTATATCTTAGCCGAAACCTACTGGAGTGGAAATCTGCCTTGCAAAATGAAAAAGTAAAAAAACATCAGATTTACGTCAGTTTGTTCATATCCAGTACAAAACGGTATGTTTATGCATACCATTGAATGAATGTACTTACTTCTGAGTGAATGTACTCCGAACCCTCTCAGTCAGAAATGCTGCTAGAGGGGTCTAATTGTCTTCAGCTGAATAAACAAAGATCCTCCTTCCTCACTCTTGTTCTGTGTGAGATCAAAAATAAGACTGGCAAAAAGAGAGACTGAAGGTGGAGCAATTCTCTTATTTTCTTTGAATGCATTTCTGGATAATTGCTCGTGTTCTCTGAATGTGTAGGAGAGAATTGCTTGAGTGGGCAAGTTACTTTCTAATGTCCCTGAACTGACCACATAAAATCATACCTAGGAGAGTGGCACAAAGAATCTCTGATAGAAAGAGAGTCTGAAGCAATTAAAAATAAAATGGGCAAAGTTTGTGTTCTTATCAAATTTAGCCATGGGGACTATTCTTCAACCTACAGATATTCATATTAGGTTTATTTGTGTAGTTTTGAGCAAAAAAAAAAAAAGAGTACAACAACAGGCATTGACATTAAAAATAATTCATTCTAAATTAGCACGCAAATATCATTTGCTTTACAAACATTCCCTGATTGACAGTAATGTTCTAAAACCAAACTATTTCATACAGTTCTCCTTTAGGCTACTTTATTCTTCAAATGCATTCAACTACATATTGTAGTATAGGTAGTCCTTGACTTATGAGACTGCCCCTCAGATAACCTGGTCCCAAGCCATGAAGGGCTCTGAAGGTGACAACCAGCACCTTGAATTGCACCTGGAAGCAAATCGGCAGCCAATGCAGCTCCTGCAGGAGAGGTGGCCTCGGTCCGCACAAAACCATGCAGGCTGCTGTATTTTGCACCAACTGGAGCTTCCAGATGCTCTTCAAGGGCAGCCCCATATAGAGTGTGTCGCAATAGTCAAGGCAGAAGTGATTAGGGCATGAGTGACTGTGAGTAGGGATTGTTGGTCCAGGAAAGGGCGTAACTGGCGCATAAACCACAGTTGCGTAAAGGCCCTCCTGGCCACAACCGCCATCTGCTCTTCGAGCAGGAGCCATGAGTCTAGGAGAACCTCCAGATTACCCACAGGGTCTGTTTGGGGTAGTGTCACCCCATCCAAGAGCAAATGTGGCAATTCTCCTTGGGTCAAGGAACCCAAAACCCAGAGCCACTTGGTCTTGCCAGGGTTTGGTTTCAGCCTGATTACATGCACCTTATCAATTAATCACCAATTAATTACATATAATGAAATAATTACATATACCTTATTGTGCTTGTTAAGACCTTCTGAGATTGCCTGAAACTTTTTAATGTGTGTGAATTCAGCAATCTCTCATTTTTACAAAAGAGTTACTTTGAAGCCAGACATGGAGTGTCCTCAGAAGTTGAAATGTTTTGATATTATATTGTCTTTATTTTTAGTTCTGATGACAAGTTTGTGATCCTTAGTTCTTTTGCCCAAAGTTTGTCATGTTTGTCTTATGTAGAATTCAGAGGGGCATTGCCATTGCCTTGTCTATATTTCTTAACTTGTATAGGTGAAACAGGGCTAAGAGACAGATTTTTTAAAAAATAAAAATATGCACAAGCTTCCATCAGTTATCACACACTTGAATATATTCTCTCTTTGAGGATATAGGAGAACCTCATTAGAGATCTGGAATTGGAATGGTCTAAGTTTTCACATATATTTCTAAATCAATTTTTAGATTTATTTTTTTTTGGAAAAAAAATAGAACAAATAAATAGATGATGATTCTCTTTTATGGTGCTTTGTAAGAATTATGGGCATATTAATAAATTGCTATAAAGAAACTAACCATTTTAAGCAACCTGTACTCTTACTGCATAAAATTGACCAGTTCATGATAAATTACAAAGTACATGAATTGTAAGCAAAGAATAGGATTGTGTATTTCCTTAACGTCTCATTAATTCTCAATAGAAGCTAAGACAAATAGTCATTAGCAAAGGTTATTGGATCTTAAGATTTAACCAACTAATGTCTTGCAAAATGTAAATATTAAGAACCAGCCACAGGAGCAACAGATGTTGGGCACTAGATAAGCATTGCAATTGTGTGCTTATTACATTGCCATTATTAAATACAAAACCTTCAGTGTTTAAATAGCATTACAGTTATGAGACAAATCAACAGAAGTCAGGACATTCAAGCCGGAAAGTCATGTTTTGGGGGATTGGCTTACTTGATCAGAAATATAATTTTATTTGCACAAAAGACTGGAAGAAATGATTTTGACATCTTCCATACTTGAGCCAAGACAAATATAAACTCAATTTAAAGAACCTGGAGATATAGTCATATTTTGGCAGATGAAACATATTTAGAGATGGAACAGTACTTGATAGCTGCTTCTTTTAAATTGTGAAAATACTTCAACAGAACTGGCAACAAATTCTTCATCAAATTTTAAGGACCAAATAATTGGAATAATCTAAGAAAGCGGAAAATCTCCAATCAAATCTCAAGAGGAACACATTAGCACTGATCAAAACATTGCTACTGAAAAAGCCCAGTGAAGGGTATGTCCATATTTGCCAGCATTGCCAGGAAACTGCAGTCCACCGGAAAGATGAAAGACATGATATTCTTACACACATCTCTTGGCCACCTTGGAATTTATACTCCTCTTATGAGAATTTCTCCAAGATTTTATTCTCTTTGAAAAATAATTGTAAAGATAATTCTCTTTCATCAAATTAAATGAGAATGGCAGAAAAGCAGGACAGAATTACTTTGCATGGTAATCAGTTTGTGGAATTGAAGAGCTGAAGAAGCTTCTTGGATGAGAAGCAAAACGTCTTCAAAGAAAAACCAGAAAGTCCAGTTGCCCCTTGAAAGGAAGGGGGAAAAAAGCACCTTTGGGACAATCATGATCTGGATGACTCAGAATCTCCATAGACAATTTGTGGATTCTTTTTCTATCCAATTCTGTCATTAAAATGACATTTACAAACTAAGATGGGTCTAGAGAAGAGTATCCAAGATGCTAAGGGGGTCAGGAAGGAGAAATTTATGAGGGAGATTTGGGGTATAATTAGCCCAGGGAACAGAAGACAGTCTGGAGACATGATAGCTATTTTCAAGTACTGTTGTGCAAAAGGTGAAGCAAAGCTGTTAAGAGTTGTTACAAAAGAGAGGAGAAGAAATAACGGTTTTAAACTGTAAGAACTAGAGTTCAGATGGACATTGGAAAACAATTCTAGTGGTATGGGTTGTTTAACAGTGGAACAGACATCTCTGGAGGTGATGGGTTCTCCTTCACCGTTAAACATGAGCAGAAGTTAGCTGGCTTTTTGTTTCTGATGCTATAGCAATGGATTCCTTCACTAAGCAGGGTGGGTTAGATTAAATGATCCACGAGATATTTTTCACAAGATGTTTTTTAACGTTTACAAAAATTCTATGATTATTTCTTATATTCTGCAATAGAGAGATATATAGCTGGCTGGAATGAGCTGGTTGGCTGCCATATATATACAGATTGTTCCTTGGCCATTACCACAGTTACCAATTTTAATTTCTTAACTTCCAGAATTTGCAGCCAATAGGAGCATAAGGATGTGCAGAATATGTTCGAATTAACAACAGGACCAGAAGGCAGGATAAGAAGCAATGGATGGAAACTAATCAAGGAGAGAACTAAGGAGACATTTCCTGACAATTAGAACAATTAATCATGGAACAACTTGCCTCCAGAAGTTGTGGGTGCTCCAACACTGGAGGTTTTTAAGAAGAGTTGGACAACCATTTGTCTGAAGTGGTATAGGGTTTCCTGTCCAAGGAGGGAGTTGGACTAGAAGACTCCATGTTTCCTTCCACCTTGGTTATTCTGTGAAGTAATGGGTTTTGCATCATAAAATTGTGATGTACATTTTGTCACCTGCCTTCTCTCTCTACCTCAACCTCCAATGCCTGTGAATAGTTGAAACTGAATATATCAAGCAATCATCCAACAGGGGAAGGTTTATGTGAGTGGGATATTTGTGATTACTTTAATTAGACTGCTGTTGCATTCTGTTGTTCAGAATGAACATACATAGCTGTGAATGGATGTGAGTTAATGTCAAAGAATACATTTTACATATCAAAATAAATTTGCAAAAGAAAGTTCAGGACAATATTGGTTGAAACATGCGGAAGAGGCCTTCATCCTGCAGTGAATAGACAATGATTAAGATAATGATGATGATGATGATGATGATGATGATGATGATGATGATGATATCAAAATCATACATTCACTGTTTGACTTCTGAAGTTAAAGGCTATTCTAGGCAGGTCTTTTGCTTGTTATTGTGAATATTTTTAACCTTGTCTGTTAGAGCAGAAAATACTGGGATTTTAAAAAGTTCTTTGTAAAATTCTGTCCAATCCAATTTCTTGCTCTATTTCTCTTCAGCATAAAGATGCATGCATCCCAACATGACTTGTTTGAACTTTTTCATTGTTAAAAAAATTGCTAGTACACATAAACGGGCTATGCCTTTCCTATCATGTTCCTTTCATAAAAGTTAATCATTACTATAAATGATGGAATGGTTGAATAAGAGTATCTAGTACTTATTAGGCATAATGTAATCAGCCCAGGTGTAAGTAATCTTAAGGTAAACACGAATAAAAAATATTATTACCTCCATTTATATAATTACACAAGCTTGCTTCTACAGGATATTGCTTAGAACACCTATAAACATACCCAACATTTTTCTACAAAGATATCTACGTTTTTAGGAAGTAACTTTTGATACATCTTTGTTTTTCCTTACAGCATAGATTTCTGTGAACTACTCCTTCCTCATAATGCATGTCACGTTCATATATTATACAAAATGAGCACAACATCACAACACTACTGTCATCATGCTGATGAAATCCTTTGATCCTGCAGATGCTTGAAGGTTGGGTGGATTCATATGTTCTGTGAATTGTTTGGTTTTTGCTTCGTGTGTTGTGCCATAAATCCAAGTTACTTAGTTATGCCTATCTACAGTATTGTGAACCCATTCTCTGTGATACATACTTTCACCAAATTGATGATGAAATATATAAAATATATATAATCATATTTAATGTTTTAATTTCTACTGTTTTCTTTTAATCCAATTAAAATAATGACTATGTTTTCCTTGCAAAGTTGCCACTCTCTGCCTTTCCCTTAAGTTAAGACATTTTGCCCATATTCAGATGTCAGATTTCACACAGCACTTGGCTGGAAATCTTAGCTATAGTTTCATCTTCAGAAATTGGCTTTCTTTGCAGCATGTTCTCAGCTATGACTTGGCTAGATTAGTTTCTAGGTGAAGAAGGCATGAAAACTGGCCCATTGTCATACAGAGACGTCAATCCCTCTGTGTAGCTCCATGCCCCAAGATTTAAACTCTAGGCTTTTTCTTCTTTTTCTTCCTATCTTCCTTAATTGACAGATATTTAATTAATAATATTTTCTTAATTAACAGATAGCTTTGGGAGGCACCTGACTTATGTTAACCTAATGGGTTAAAAATTTTTTAGCAAGGGGTTCTCTGCCCGGTTGCTGGTGGGTATCGCCTAGTCAGTGGGGGGAGGGGCGTTTTTGCCCTCCCCGGACTCTGGAGGCTTTTCTCAAGCCTCTAGGAGGGCAAAAATGGTCCCCCAGGCTCCAGAGGCCCTCTGGAGGCCAGAAATGGGCCCGTATCTGGACTTCCCAAACTTCCGGTAGGATGATTTTTCACCCTCCCCGAGCCTCCATGTACGCCCTGCGCTTATCTGCATCCAAAACAGGCTGCGTGAGGACTTCTGGAA
The DNA here is from genome assembly GCF_059756535.1 of Pantherophis guttatus. Classification (NCBI taxonomy): domain Eukaryota; kingdom Metazoa; phylum Chordata; class Lepidosauria; order Squamata; family Colubridae; genus Pantherophis; species Pantherophis guttatus. Next base: position 29,620,979 of record NC_142064.1, on the reverse strand, counting down.
GGCGGGGTGGGTGGGGCCAGCCCAGAGTGGGATTTGGGGGTTCTCCGAACTGCCCAGAATCTTAGCTAGAGGTTCTCGCGAACCTCCAGCAGCCCACCCCTGCCTATATCTATTTTGTTGTGCAATTAGAAGCAGTGGAAGAACCAGAGACTCAAAGAGACAGCATTCCAAAAACATATTGCCTCACGCTTCCCCATTAATGGGAAGAATATCTTTCCTTGCCTGCTTAACATTGACTCCATATTGAGTGTGATTATTCATATGAATAGCAATTATTACCTCTAGTATGTTTCCATTATGCCTGCCTAAATACTATTATTACAACTATGATATCCTGGATTAGCTAGCAGATTAATTTCTGATCATTCAAGGAAGGAGAGTTCAAAATCATGCCAAAACTGCAGCAACACAGTAGGGAAATATTGGCTGAAATAATTATGCTGCAGATGGTGGGGAGCGGAGTTTTAAAAAACTTTTCTTTCAAATGGTTTAATCTATTCAAAGACAACAACATTGAATGCTTGCGGACCCACCCGTTGAATTTATTAAACGTTTCCAGTTGATGTGGTCAATATGAAGTACTTTCTTTTGCCCAATTTCCTTTTGCTCTTCTGGATGCAAAACTTTTAATATTTCAATTGCTTAACTGGACTTGAACATACTGATGTGATTTGCATTCTGATGTGATTATTAATGTTATTACTTGGATCTCTAAGGATGTTCTTACTACAGTTGATGCTTTTAGTGTTATTTGTTTTTATTTCAAATGGTATTTGGATTTTAGTTTTAACATAAGCTGCTAAGAGAATACTTCTGGCTCAGCAAAGTACTTGATTTTCAGAATCAATCAACTGCCAAAAATAAGAGAGCTATAGAATCTACAAAAGGCATGCTGATTTCAGCCCTTCCTTAGAGAGATTGTTAAATTATAAGCTTAAGGAAAAAGAACTTGCTTATTTATCCAATCTTTCTTTTTTTCCTACAGTACCTCTAAAAACAGATTGCATAAAAGAGAGACCTCTTGTGGATGTTTTTCTGCCTGCCTTGCAGAAAATTTGCCTGGATCAGTTGCTATAACTTAACTTTAATATCATTTCTGTGCTTTCCTTCTAGATAATGGAATTTAATTATAGTTTCCATCTAGACTAATTTGAAACCCATTATGGTAATTATACTTAATTACCTAATACCTTATATTATACTTAATAATTATAAAATTATTAAGACCTAATTCAGATGTAAAAATGTGAAATAAAGCTTTTCGTAAAAGTAATGAGAGGGTGGTGCGACAATAAGTAATGCAATATTTGGATTTCAAATAATTATAATAAGTTTTATAGGAAAGTGTTTTGGTTTATATATAAATATTCTGGTACAATTTGTGCATCTATAGAAATTACAGTGTTCTTTTCTTTTTTTTTTTCTTTTTCTTTTTTTTGGGTCATAATCCTGTCTGACATATTTTAAGGGTTAAATGACTTTCTAATGTTTCATGGTAGAGGGAATATTTTTTTATTAAATATTGTCATGTCTATAGTATTTTACACTCATTCTATTTTAATAATTTATTATTGATTTTATTCATATTTATGTTCTTGTTTATGAGGAATCTGCATTGAGTACAGTTTTACAGAAAGGTGGGCTAATAGACAAACACTTGCCACATAATGCCCCAGACTTAACAATTGTTGATAAGAAATTTATTTATTTTATTTTTATTAGTCATATTTCTATGCCGCCCACTCTCTGAGGACTCTGGGCGGCTTACACCAAAGACAGTATACTAAATAGCATATTGCCCCCTAACAATCTGGGTTCTCATTTTACCCACCTCGGAAGGATGGAAGGCTGAGTCAACCTTGAGCCGGTGAGATTTGATCTGCTGATCTGCTGAACTAGCAGTCAGCTGAAGTAGCTGCAGTACTGTTCCCTAACCACTGCGCCACCTCGGCTCTTTAAAGACAAAAAAATCTGAATTGTGGATATTGCAGTATCTGGATACAGCTGGAGAGAAGAGAAAGAAGTGGAGAAAATCACAAAATGCAAAGAGAAGTAGAATAGTTGTGGAAGAAGAAGGCAAAGATCGTGCCAATATTAATTAATAATAATAGCCCTGGGTCCAACTCAAAACATCTGGAGCATCACTCAAATGCCATTGGCATTGATAAAATCACCACCAGTCAATTGCGAAAGCTTGGAGCAGCTTACATCTTGTGGGCAGTAGCTTTATTGTTATTAAGCAACAACATCTGCCTATCCCAGGTTCTTTGGAAGAACATGATAGGTGGACAAAAATACCAGATCCAGTCTAAACATGTGCTGACTGTTTGATAAACCATAATAATAAAAACAATACAGAGTCTGCAATAATATATTGCAGTGCTTGTATTTAGGATTTTGGTCAGCACACAACATCTACCCCAGGGTTCTGTCTGCTGGTTTCTTTCTTGTTACCTTTTCCCACAGTCAGTATTTGTAGAAGCTGAACATTTTGATTCCTAATACTATAGTGTTGGTAGTGGCTCCACTTCAGTTCTTCTTTCCTTAGTATTTATTGCAGTTTTGCAATACTTGGGTCCTTCCATCCTTGCTAATGGGTTGTGCATAAATACTTCTTGTTTTGGCTACATATAAACTTGGAGCCATCCTTTTAGCAAATATAAATACTGATACCAGCTGGAGTGTATATAATTTTATAGATTATAACTGGCCTCATTCCTGTGGAAAAATTTTCACTCATCCCTGTGGAAAAATTCCACTCATTCTTCTTTCCTTCTATTATCCATGTAGCTTTGCAATTACATAACTTGAAACTGTCGTTTTAGCACAAAAGAGCAAGTACATTCATGTTTTCTTAAAACACTCATAAATGTAAAGCATTGTGATTCAGCTAATAAGGCAGAGTATAACAATAAATATGTCATTGTATTACAGTGCTACAAAATATGGTGGTAGAATTACAGTTCTGCTATAGTATTACATATGAGCAAGGTAGTATAAACTCCTGATCAAGAAGGGAGACTAGCATGTTTATTTCAATATTGTTCTATTGAAAGCAGAACAGAGATGCCTAATATAAAATGCAAGAATTGGGACAACCAACTAGATGGCAGGAAAGAATTTGAATTGTCATTTGGTATTTGTGCTAGAGAAAGGGAGATTACATATAAATGCTTTATCCCTCATTTGTGTAAATATTAGCCAGTCAATCACAGTCTGAGCAGTTCACGTCTGGTTGACCTTGTCTGTGCTTATGTTCCTTCCACAAAAAGCCCCATTCCTGATGATCAAACTATCTACATTCATCAACATGAGGAATCATTTTGGTGTTATAACTGGAACCAGAGGTCCTTGCAAATACCAGGGACTTATTTTTAGGTTGTGATTTCTGTTGTTCCACTGTTCTAGAAAATATGAGAAGTTGATCCTGAAGTGGCTATATATGTCTAATGAAGGTGATATATAGGAAATTAAAAAAAAAATCAAAAAAGCGGTCTTGATCACCCAGTTGAAGCGGCTCTCTGCATATTAAAATGGGGATGGCTTTCATTGAGTTTTTGAAGCTGCCATCTTGACTTTTGATTCCCCTCCTCCTTTCCCACGGACACCTCAGGTCTTATGAACAATATCTCAAAAGAAAGTTCTTTTCCCTCTCTATATTTAACTGGTAGTGATTTTCCAAGGACAAGTGACATCTGAAAAATTGCAACCTAATTTTAGCTCAGATGCAACTGAAGAATGTGAGCAAATGACTAGCAGGCACCTTGATATATTTCCAGATAAAATGTTGAAAGTGGACTTGAGGGAAAGCTGACTTCCTGTACTATTATCTATTATTGTGAGAAGGTAGTAAATGCAAGCTAAATATTCCCTTGGTAGTATGAGACCTATAACTAAAGAAACAATTCTTATATGATGCTGGTATTATTTTTGCCATTATTTTTATTTATTAATTAATTATATTTATATTGCCGCCTATTTGCCTATGGTGACTCAGAGAATATAAAAACCACATTTAAAAACAATTAAAACTAATTAAAAAATCAAATAAATTAATGTAATAAAATCACTCCCCCCCCCAGTGACAGCCAATCATACGAGCCATTTAATGGGCTCCATCCCACTCTGGGTTCCCCAGGCCCGCTGGCAGAACCAGGTGTTCAGCGCCTTCCAGAACAGAATTAGAGTGGGACCATTCTAATCTCTGGGGGAATGATGTTCCAGAGAGAGGGAGCCACCACGGAGAAGGCCCTTCTAGGTCCCACCAGGTGTATCTCCCTCAGGAATGGGACCCGCACAGGGCTGGGTTCTAAATTTTTTTACTACCGGTTCTGTGGGCGTGGCTTATTTTGTGGGCGTGGCTTGGAGGTCGTGACTGGCGGGGTGTGGCTAGCTGGTCATGTGACCGGGTGGCCATGGCTATGTGTATAGGGACTATTCAGAGGGCTGGAAAAAATCATTTCTGACAGGTCCTTGCACTTTTGACTGGTCCTCACACTTATGACCATCCTCACATTTATGCCCGTGCAGCATTCTTAACAACCATGTCACTCATTTCACAACTGCTTCTCTTCACCATGGTGACAAGATAGGACAAAAACATAAAATTTGAGGACAGTCGTAAGTTTGAGGACTGGTCAAAAGTGCGAGGACCAGTCAAAAATAACTTTTTCAGCCTCTGAGTAGTCCATATGCATAAAAGGATACAGCAATAGAGAGGGATGAAGGAAGGGAAGGGAAATTAGAGTAGGAGTGAGGGTAAGAGAGGGAGGAAGAGAGGAGGAGAAGGAGAAAGGAAGAGGAAGTAGGGAGGAGAAGAAGAGGGGGAGGAAGAGAAAGTAAGAAGGAAAGAAAAGAGAGAGGTGGTAGGTTTGAGGAGAAAGATTGCTGTACAATAAAAAAGATGAAAGGGAAGAAAACCAACCCCAAACAAATATAAAGATATTAAGATAAAGAATGAATTGTTAAACTTTAAAGAATAAAAGAGAACAAATATGAATAAATAGCAATAATTAGAAACACACATACAAACATACAATGTATTTTCTTTGAACAGAGTATTTGGCTAGTTCACAAATTTAAACAGTGTTTAGTCATTTCAATTAAATTTACAATTTCTATATTTCCCTTTTGCCATATTTATTCCTCATCTATTTTTTTTAAAAAAACCAATATTACCCTTCATCCTCATCTCTAATCTTAATCAAATTCAGTTTTTCCCTTCTATTCTATATTATACCCCTGCCCATTGTCATTTATTTTTATATCCATCCTCACATTGGTTAATTATGTAATATTACAGTTGTTTAATACAAATTCAACATTTTAATATAAATCAATTAGTTATATAACTATCTTTTTTGTATATTAATCAATATGAACATGAATATTCCAATTATTTCCAGGCAATCCAATTTCTTACAAATCAATTAATTATATTTACCAATAATAATAAACCAAATAATTTCTCCCATATATTCCTCCAAACCACAACTTAACCATTTCTGCTTTCAACACAATATACAATTAATAGTATCTCAATTATTACAATTCCCTAGTTAAATAGAGCTTTTTTCTTTTGTGTTTTAAAATCTTGAACTCTCCTCTTTTGTCCTAAATTTCCCATTGTTTACAGTTTTGCACCTACCTTTTTTGGTGAGGAAAAAGAAAAAGAAATCTCTCCCTGCCTCATTTTGTCTCGTTGCAGCAAAGAACCTGCTTTACTTTCAGTTTCGTTTTTTCAGCATAGCTAGGGGAAAAAAAAATCTGCTCCAGGACTCTTTGCAGCTAGCAAAAGAGCCCTGCACAAAACAGCTGAGAGCAAATCAGCTGAGAGTCGGGAGGCCGATCTAATCAACTTGTGCTAATTAACCAATGCTGAAGCTGAAAGGGGCTGTTTTTTTGTATTTTTGCAGGCACCGGTCTACTCATTTGTTTTCTTTTAACACTGATCAGCTGTAGGACGGCCTTTTGAAGCCCTGCGGCAAGAGTTTAAACAGTTTTTTTTCCGTCTAGCCATCAGCTGGGACTCAGGAGGCAGCAATAGATTGGGAGTGGGAGGGTTAAGCGACCGGCGACCGGGCGGGAACTGGTTCGGGGGCGTGGCCAGCCAATCTTATTACCGGTTCTCCAAACTATTAAATTTTTTTACTACCGGTTCTTGTGAGCCGGTGCGAACCGGGAGCAACCCACCACTGGACCTGCACCATTCCCTGCCTCCCTTAGTTCTAGGGCTGAGAGAGAATGGCTGGTGCAAAATTACCAGCTGTCTACAGACTTGCCCAAAAGTCTACCATGACTGAGCTGTATAAACCAATGTTTTAATTCATTATATGGTAACTTTGCATATTCATGTTCTGTACATGTGTATTCCAATTCTGGAGGTTGCAGTCCCAGCCTCTCTTCAAAATGCCAGGCTGGGTTTAACTGAGGAAACAGTTGAATGCTATTTATTAGCTTTAGATATGTGTGTTGAAGATACAATATGGCTTACTAACTTATGGCTTACTGCTGTTACCATTTTTGAAAAGGAACGTCCAAGCATTTTGGAGCAGCCTTGTTTAGTCTCTAGATGTGTTACACTGGCTGACATTCTGGTAGTTACAATTAAATGCATCTGGATTATGCATCAGGAGAAACACTAGAGTAGGTATTCTGAGCTCATAAAGAATACTGTAGTTTGCCATTAAAATTAGTTGTCACTAACTTCATCTGGTTTACAAGATTGAGAAATAGCAGCCTTTGCATATGGAAATGTGAATATCTTTTATTCTTATAGTAATGTTATAAGGCCAGACTGTGTCAGTCCTGCTTAGACTGTGATAGAACATTGATTTGAGGTCATCTGTTACATTGACCACAGAATATTTTCTAGCAATAAATGGCATCCATTAAGTAACTTAAAAATCTAATATTTAGTAAGTTTTTAACAGAATAAATTATGGACTGAAAAATAAAAACATTTCTGTAGAGGAGTTTATACTTCTATTCTTCTTAAATCTGATGTTATTAAATATATTAATATAGTAATGAATACATTCTTTCAGTGGAGACCCTTAAAGAACTCAGCAGGATTGTAGAACTCCCAAAGGGAATTTTTTTTGATGGCAGTGAATCAATCAAGCAAATATTACGTTAATACATCCTGGAAGCAATTTACACCAGCCATATGTCTGTAAGAATGACGTATATAATCTGGAAATGCTGCCTTAATTGACAAAGCAATGGTGTGGATTTTACTTCATCGAGCAAAAGCTCGGTTATCAGATAGCTGAGGCCCTTTATAAAGACCATTTACTACCTAAAGAAAGGCAATGCTTCAGCACAGCAATAGAATTAGCACTGCTTTTTGTGATAAATCTGAGATGTCTTTAGAACTTTTCTAGGCTGGGTTCCAGTTAGAAACAATGTGGTATATAGCAGTTTTAGTGTTGCAGTAGAAGAACTATTGATTAGGCGTGCTTCAATCTTAAAATAGCTATTTACTTGAAATAATGCATTATTTTTTTGATGGAATTTGTGCCTACGTGAGAATGCATGGAGATGTTTCCTCAGTGTCAGTAAAACTTTCACCTGCAAGAACGTATTTTAATTTTCTTTACAAGATTTCATCAATTTTAAGGCCAGAACCCAGGACCTTCATTTATTTTAATATTTAGTAATGCAATTAAATTGAACAAGTATTTATTTATATGTTTGTGAAACAAGTATTCTTCAGTATTATCTGCAGGACTGCCTTTTTCCAGTTGTCTCCACCCATGTGCCTAGAATAGGCATGCTTCAGGTTCTTGAAGAAATGTCATTAATGGGAATTTAGAAAACGTTTCCTTTGCATCACAGAAACTGCCCCTTGCTGCTAGTTCTTGTAAGAGTGAAGAAGTGGAAGAACAAAGCCTAGAGTGCTTAACTTTAAAAAAATACTGCACAAATATCAGTAATATCAAAAGGTAAAGGTTCCCCTCATACATATGTGCTAGTCATTCCCAACTCTAGGGGGCAGTGCTCATCTCTGTTTCAAAGCCGAAGAACCAGTGCTGTCCGAAGACGTCTGTGTGGTCATGTGGCCGGCATGACTAAACGCCAAAGGCGCACGGAACGCTGTTACCTTCCCACCAAAGGTGGTCCCTATTTTTCTACTTGCATTGTTTACATGCTTTCGAGCTGCTAGGTTGGCAGAAGTTGGAACAAGTAACGGGAACTCACCTCATTATGCGGTACTAGGGATTTGAATTGCTAAACTGCCAATCTTTCGATCCTAGCCACTGAGCCACCGCTTCCCGTATCAGTAATATTAGAGATGTTTAATCACTTAATTAAAAAGAATTGTGGCATTTGCATGAACGATATAACAATGGAAAATGGGTTGTAGATGCACCTGCTGGGCTTTGATGCAACCCCAGAGCCCACTTTTATTGGCATCAAAAATGGTGCAATGCAATTTGTTGCGGTTTGTGATAAATCACTTGTTTCAGAATTCCAATGATAACATATAAGAAACTATATTGTTTTTAAAGTTAGGATTAAAAAATAAAGGTACATAGATTATTATTTTTTTTTCAAACGTCCTACGGGATGGAAAAAGTTGCATTTTCTAAAATAAATATATATCTAATACAAAATAATTTATCTTCAGTTTCAAGGCAGTGAAACTGTCTTTTCCCCACTGGGCAGTGGGGAAAAAAGGAGATATGAACTTGCAGGATTGATTAAACCTTGGAATTATAATTAATTTCTTTAGCAGTTACTTTCACATGAATGCTTTTATAATTCCAGTTTGCAGTTTAAATATTCTGAAATATTTATTGTTTAATAATCATTGTAATAAGTTCTTTGATTTCATTGAGATGGGTTCTATTAATTAGTTTAAGTACAAATTGTACCCAGATGAGTAAACGATTGCCATTCTGTGAGAATTAAATTAATGCTATAAAGATTAGCATTGTTAGATAAACTTGTGGTATTAGTGTTGGAAGCAAATAGCATATTGCCATACAAGTTTAGTCTTACTAAACAGCAGTTGCTGCAGTTTGAATAGAAAATCTTCCATTCATAGTTGGATTGTTATTATTCCATTATATTTTGCGATAATGTGTAACTCAATGAAATTAACATGATGTTTAAGCCTAAGTAATATCTCTAGAGAACAAAAGGATTGTTCTGCAATTGGAAACAGTATTGTTTGGAGATTTTGTAGCAATGAAACATGGAATAAGGCATAAAATTTTTAAACACACAGAATCACATTTTCCCTCTGCAAATTACAGGTGCATATTTAATTTAATTTAATTTAATTTAATTAATTAATTAAATTTATATGCCGTCCCTCTCTGAAGACTCAGGGCGGCTCACAATACATTTAAAAAAATCATTATAAAAAGACATTGAAAAATTAAAAAACATTAAAAACATTAAAAACTCATTCACACCATTCATGGCCGGATCTCGCCAGATCGTAAGAATGAGATCAACAGCCCTAGGCCTGCTGCAAAAGCCAGGTCTTCACCGCTTTTTGGAAGGCCAATAGGGTGGAGATGGTCCGGACCTCAGGAGGTAACTGGTTCCAGAGAGCTGGGGCTGCCACAGAGAAGGCCCTCCCCCGCGGGCCCGCCAGTCAACATTGTTTAGCTGATGGGACCCGGAGGAGACCAACTCTGTGGGATCTTACCGGTCACTGGGAGCTATGCGGCAGAAGGCGGTCTTGAAGATAACCTGGCCCTGAGCCATGTAGGTCCATATCCTGATCTAAGAAAACAAATTGCTTCAAATCAAAAACAAACCCTCTCATTATTATTGCCAGAACATTATGTTGTAGCCTGTGAGCTGCCAGCTGCCAGAGAGAGGGGGTGGGGCAGAGCCTGGACCATCCATCAGTCCTCAGATGGAGAGTTAACAGCCCCCAGGTCTGGAGGTGGCTGATGAGGAAGAGGACGAACAGCTGGGTCCACTGCCTAACATACAAATGCGCAGAAGGCAGAGGAGAGCAGTGGAAATCCGTGGGCTGATCTTTGGGAAGGAAGAGCCACCGCTGCTAGCGAAGCCCCACCCTAGCCCTGGGAATAGGGTGGAGATGAATGGATATGGCAGACAACTATTCATCTCCCTGCCTGACAGACTTGTTAGCCTGTGGTGAAAGAGAAACTTTTTGCCGGGGCTGCTAGCGCTTCTAATAAAGGAATCATTGCTTCAACCACAGAGGGTTTGTCATGTTTCGGGAGCTGGGTCAGAACACATTATTTATTATATAAGGAATATAAATACAGGTAGTCCTCGACTTATGACCACAATTGAGCCCAAAAGTTCTGTTGATGTGAGACATTTGTTAAATGAGTTTTGTCCCATTTTATGACCTTTCTTACCACGGTTGTTAAGTGAATCACTGCAGTTGTTAAATTAATAACATAGTTGTTAAGTGAATCTGGCTTCCCCATTGACTTTGCTTGTCAGAAGGTCACAAAAGATGATCACATGATCCCAGGACACTGCAACCGTCATAAATGTGAGTCAGTTGCCAAGCCCCTGAATTTTGATCAGTTGACCATAGGAATGCTGCAACGGTCATAAATCTGAAAAACGATCATAAGTCACATATCAATGCCACTGTAACCTTGAACGGTCATTAAGCAAACCGTTGTAAGTCGAGGACTACCTGTACAGTGTAAACCTCATGCACAAAGAGATTTCAGACATTGCATGTGTTTTTTCGGTTTGGTTTGACTTTGGAGTTCAGTAAAGACCCTGTCTTGTCTTTACTTGGTATGTCATGGCCAGGAGTGTTTCATATTTGGAATATCATATTTTGGTGCTGTTCTGAGGTGTGATATAGTTATGCACTGTTCATGAAAGTCCAGCCCACTACTTCTGTCCATTTCCCATATTAAATAGCAATAGCATTTAGACTTAAATGTCATGGCCCCATCAGAGTCCTGTTCGGAGGAGGAGGAGATGAAACTGGGACCGTCGGACAGAGAAGGCACACCTTGGGGTGATGGAGGATGCTGTCCCTCAGGCATTGGGGAAGGTAGTCGACCAGATGGAGATCTGCCTGCCTGCACAGACATAGAGGAGGATCGGTTGCTAATCGGCAGTGGTGCTGTTAGGCAGCCAATCTCCTCTGATGAGGAACAGCTACCTGTGTTCCACTCTCCTTGCCCTTGGATTGAGTGGAGTAGACAGATGTTGATCGGCTGCCTATCGGCTACCACTGCCGGTCAGCAACCAATCCTTTTCTGTGTCAGCCCCTGGTGTGCCTTCCCTGTTGGATGGTCTCAGGTCCAACTCCCCCTCCTCCTCCTCCGAACTGGGCTCTGATAGAGCCATGACACTATATACTGCTTCATAGTGGTTTAACAGTTCTTTCTAATCCACGGGTTTCAAACTCGCTGTTTGCCGTCGCATGATGTATCGTGATTTTTTTTCCCCTTTGCGAGAGCTGGGGTGGGCATGGCTTGCACATGATGCATCCGGCCTGCGTGCCGCCAGTTTGGCACCCCTGCTCTAAGCGGTTTACAGGGACAGCATACAAATAGTCCTCCACTTACAACAGTTCATTTAGTGACTGTTCAGAGTTAGAACGGCACTGAAAAAAGTGACGTCTGACCGTTTTTCACATTTATGACCTTTGGAGCATCCCCATGGCCACGTGATTCACATCTGGATGATTGACAACTGACTCACATGATGGTTGCAGTGTCCCTGAGTCGTGTGATCTCCTTTTGTGACCTTCTGACAAGCAAAGTCAATGAGGAAACCAGATTCACTTAACAGCCATGTTACTAATTTAACAACTGCAGTGATTCACTTAAACAAATGAGGCGAGAAAAGTCGTAAAATGGAGCAAACTCAGTTAGCAAATTTCTCCCTTAACAACATAAATTTTGGGCTCAATTGTGGTTGTCAGTTGAGGATTACCTGTATTGCTCCCAAAATCTGGGTACTCATTTTACCAACCTTGGAAGGATGAAAAGCTGAGTCAACCTTAAACCGGTCAGGATTGAATTGCTGGTAGCGAAATACAGAGTCAGCCTGCAATGCTGCATTCTAACCATTACGCCACTACGATTCATAAATATGGTTCCTGGCCATCAAAAATTGCCTATCTTTGATTTAAATCAAAACTCAGAAGCTTTCCAAGGCTTCTGGCAAGGATTTTTTTTCCTCTCAGAAGGTATCTGACTGATATTGATTTATTTCAGAACTGTGTGTGGATCCATTTCTATTTTGCCAGTATGGATTTTTCTCTCAACCAAAACTGAGTTTCCAAATTTGTGTGTGTGTGTGTGTGCGTGTTTAAATATGGATGTGATTGTATTTTATTCTTTAAGTCTCCCTTAAAAATTAAAACAATTTTCATAGCTTTTTTTTTTTTTTTAGATTTTCATTCAACATTTTGCTATGAGCTGAATAACTGACATTCTATATGAAGTAATGTATCCTGTATAACTCTGTGTTCTGGCTTAGTCAGGACATATCTTTGGAAATGCACTCAAACTTTTAAAAAGAAGTATTTTTGCTTCCAAAAAAAAAAAAAAGCTGAGATCATTCACCTGTAAACAGGGAATTTTTTTTTTCCTTTGCAGCAAATTGTGTAGAGTTCTCAAAGTCATTCATTGTAATAGGAGTAAGGCACCAAGCTTTCTGGATGGAAAAGCTGCCAGGAGGTCTGAAAATAATCTATCCAATTGTGACACTCTCCTGGTCTGGCTGATGCCTATGTACAATTATACCCTATTAAAATGAAAAGCCGATTTAGGACCATCCATCTCTGAAAAGACAAGATAAAAGTAAAAGTATGCTAGAAGGTAGTTTCGCATATTGAGTAAAACATTTTTCCATACAACGAGGGCCTTGAAATGGGAGCGTGTACAAGGTAATATCACCATATACCTATATGTGCTTAATTTCCACCAATATTTGTGTTTTTCCTAGAACAGGGGTGTCAAACTCGATTTCATTGAGGGCCACATCAGGGTTGTGTTTGACCAGTTTTTACTGGCAGAGGCACCGTGGGCCAGTCCTTTGCTGTTTCCAGGGTGGCCCCACGGGCCAGATCTAAGCACCCCGCGGGCCAGAACTGGCCCTCAGATCTTGAGTTTGACACCCCTGTCCTAGAAGAAGCATTATGAAGATCAAGGAGATATTTAACAGTTACCCTTACATTTTATATGCATGGATGGACTAACTGGTCTTTCCCACTATCCCTTCCCAAATATGTTCTGGATAAGTCATAATCTTTGCATGTGATCTTTTTTGTGTAACGGTGAGAAACAGGTCCCTACTTTAGCCTGTTACATAATATTTTCAGCGTAGTATTTTTTTCCTAATTTCTAAATTGTTTGGGATACAATTTAGGCTGAAGCGTAAAAATTGAGAGTGGTTTCTTATGACTTCTTTTAAAGAGGAGAATCAAGCTTGTAGCTCACTGTAATCCTTGTTTTTTTTTTCAGGAAGGAACAATTAGAATGCAGTGAAAAGTGCTCTCGCACTTTTAGCTACTTAACTAAAGAAAAGCTTTCTTTTCTTTTCTTTTTTTGGCTTTGTGGTTCCAGACAACAAACAGTCCACAAACGCCAGAAACTTGATAGAGAAAAAGGAATAGTATCATCTTCCATCTGTATAGAGCAATACATCCAGTGGTGGGCTGCCCCCGGTTCGCACCGGTTCTATAGAACTGGTAGTAAAACCGGCGGGAGGCTCCGCCCACCAACCCAGACATCATGAAAATGCTTCTGCCTATGCGCAGAAGCTTCTGTGCTTACGCAGAAGAGCACGCATGCGCATGAGTGAAGTGCGCATGTGCACGCAGCCACGCTGCAAACCAGTAGTAAAGGTAAGTAGAACCCACCCCTGAATACATGTATCCAAGCTGCTGGAATTATGGGAAAGAACCAGGAAAAAAATGTGTGTACTCTATAAATAAAGGAAAGAGAGGGAACAGTTTACTCTTTTAGGCCTCAATATTGTTGTGGCCCCGCCCTCTGAGCCTGTCCCATCGGAGGAAGAAAGCTCCGAGCATGAGGAAGAGGAGTCAGCCAGGCCTCCCTCTCCAGGCCCCTCCCCTCTGGCATTGTCTCAAGTGCCGGTCGAGGGAGAGGAGACAGCTGATTCCAGTCAAAGTGATAATGAGACATCATTCCTGGACGCACGCCTCCGAAGGCGTGATAAACGTTTGCAGCAGTTTAGGAGGCGTGCTAGGGATTAGCACTGAGTCACTGGACCACACCCCAGAGACCACACCCCAGAGACTATATAATAGAGAGTGGTGGTCAAGGATCTTTTGTGACGAACAAAGCAAAACCTTGGAGTCACTAAAGCCTCGTCCGGAACTGCTGGGAGGAATATTATTTCTGTTTGGACTTTCTTGAACGTTCGTATTTTATCTGTCTGTTTGTGCAAATAAAGTCCCTTGGCAGACGGTGTGTCTATCACTGCCAAGTCGGAGATAAGAACTGGGTGCGTTCCAAAGTGTTTCCTTAACCCTCGACTGGCTGTGTGTGTGTGTGTGGGTACGGGGACAGATCAAATATGTGTTAGCAATAGCAATAGCACTTAGACTTATATACCACTTCACAGTGCTTTACAGCCCTCTCTAAGCGGTTTACAGAGTCAGCCCTTTGCCCCCAACAATCTGTGTCCTCATTTTACCCACCTCGGAAGGATGGAAGGCTGAGTTAACCTTGAGCCTGGTGAGATTCAAACTGTCAAATTGCAGGCAGCCGCCAGTCAGCAAACGTAGCCTGCAGTACTGCACTCTAACCACTGTGCCACTGTGGCACATGATGTTACCTTTCATGATGTTACCTATCATATATAGGTAGTCCTCAACTTACAACCATTTGTTTAGTGAGCATTCGAAGTAACAATGGGACTGCAAAAAGTGATTTATGACCGTTATTTTCACTTATGACCATTGCAGCATTCCCATGGTCACGTGACCAAAATTCTGATGCTTGGCAACTGGATCATTCTTATGACTGTCGCTGTGTCCCAAGGTCATGTGATCACCTTTTGCAACCTTCTGATAAGCAAAGTCAATAGGGAAGCCAGATTCACTTAACATCCATGTTACTAACTTAACAACTGCAGTGATTCACCACAATTCGTAAAATGGGGCAAAACTCACTTAACAACTGTCTCATTTAACAACAGAAATTTGGGGCTCAATTGTGGTCATCAGTCGACGGCTACCTATAGCTAAGCACATAGTGCTTAAGCCATCACCCAAGACCTATAAACCACACATAGTAGCAAGGTTCATGTATCATGTCTAACTATGCTAAATAAGGCTGAAAAAGTAAATGTTTGATTTTACACACTACTGGGAGTTCTCTAGATAATGTTGATCAACTCAAACAAAAGTAACCATAAATAAACTAGCATAAAAACACTACCAGAAAACATAAAGCCCATATAAATAAGCAAGATGTGTGAATCCAGGTTGGGTGAAATTGAATGTTTTTATTTTTCTCTGTTGGTTTGGTCTTTACCTAAATGCATTCAAGATATTATTGAAAGAAAACACAGGCCCAGCATAGGTCAAATAGGCATTGGACCAGTTTGGCACTTTGCTCTTGAGTTCTGCAGACTTTCTTAGCAATACATGTCATTGCTGCCAGTTAATCAGGGCTATGTTTATAAAGAGCTTTGACGTGAGAGTTTCTCACTCAGTGGTAATGAGATAAGGCCTTCTGAACCCTGCCAGCTGCAGGAAATCCATGTTATCCTGCCTCCTTTGCTCTCTGTGTCACTTCAGCAGAGCCTCAGAAAAGGACATTCTCTTAGACAGCCACAAGTGCTTTTATGATTAGCTTGAGGCAACTCGTACTCTGTGGCTCTGATTCTCTAAAAGCCCCCAGATTTCTTCAAGTCTGCAAATGGCTTTTCCCTGGGACCCTCTGGAAATCTCAACTCTTTCGTGCCCCTCTTCAAGAAACAGGAAGAGATTTCGTTTTTTGAAGTCATACAGGTACTTGGTCTGACATTTATTGTAGGCATAGTTTTGTACTTGGCCTCAAGCGGAATTGACAAAGTTGAGTGGGATGTGGAAAGGTATTATTGCTCGCATTTTTGTCACACAATTCATATTTTGCATGTTACAGGAATTTTGTATGTTATAGGAATCTTCCAAAGAAGTAGTTTAACATACAATGTAAGAATTACTTTAACATTAGTGTGTCATCCATTAATTAATATTTTAAAACAGAAAAATAAGTATAAAAAGAAATAACCAGCTTTTAACTAAAGAAGGTTGGGCCAGTTTTAGAAATCCCTTATCTAATTAACTGTAATAATAAATGGTGCCTTTAACGTCAATGAAACAGTTTTAAAAGTTGCTTTCTTCATAACAATTTAGGGATGTTAAGCAATGTGATAAGTGATAATCCTTTTCTTATTTGTACTGTACAAATAAAATAATATGAAATAAAATGCATTTCCTCTGGGGGGAAAATACAATATTTAATAAATGAGCAATGATTTAAAAACTTGCTGCTTTGCTTTTTATTTTACTAATATAAAAGACATTATTTATAGCTGCTGCTGCTCTTAAAGTTGTAATCCTATATTTTCTAATCCAGGAGTAAATCCTTTCTAACTCATTGATACTTCTACATAAAATACAATTCCACTCTTATTCATTAATAATTTCTGTTCATGTAATAAGGAAAATTGCTTTATTCTATGTAGTTATATTAGTTATAGTTATATTAGGCTGTAATCCTTACTTGGGAGTAATTCAATTTAATGACCTGTATATAATTGCACAGTATAGTTATAATCCTGTTTACATTTACCTGGGATTAAGGCCACTTGAATTTAAGAAGGGACACACATAGAAACGTGATCTTGATACTAATATTTTTACAGTGCCAAAGAATGTTACAAATGATTGCATGCAGACATAGGTATACAACCTTAAACCTATTATGGTGCAAGTATAGGAAAAAAACACCTAATATAACATTCAATTTAGAGCACAATGTTAAATGCCATAGATACAATAAAATGCTTTATAACATGTAAGAAAGAGCAGTTTGCTTACTTCTGTACTTTTGTACTTTCAATCGAATTGTCAATTGTCTCTTTGAATAAGGGAGGTCAGGAAGGGGAAGCAATTTTTACCTTTCTCCATGACTCTCTACTTCAGAGTTTTAGTCTTATGTGTCAACATGTTAAATGCATTCTGGACTCATAGCAAAATTGCATATTAATCGGTAATAAAGCTTTACTGTAATAATTTTTTATTACTTTTTGGGTTAAAAATTTAAATATAGAAGGTATTTTTAAAATTAAAAGGTACCATTTACTGAGTTCTTTGTTGCTGCTAGATGTTAAATATGGTCACAGTGCAAGCTTTTCTGCAGAAGTCACTTAGTTCTAGAAATTGATGGTATCTGAGGAAGGAAATAATGTGAAAGGGGAAGGCATTGGATGGGGAAGGTCTCACAGTCTCTTTCTTGATTAAGACAAAATTTCATAAGGTGTATAATGTTTCCTCCCTACTTTCTGTCTAAAACAAATGTAGAATCTTTGCTTGCCATTCCAGCTGTGTATCTAATGACTGGAATTTCCCAGATGTTAATCACCTTGGGGGTATTTTCACCTCTGAATTTGGACTTTAAGATTTTCTTTTCTCTTCTGATGTATTCTAACCTTCTTCACTTCAGTATGGTGGATTAATTATTATTATTCAAAACATTCCAAAGCATTAAATAAGGGCAAAATAATTAGATAAAAATAAAAACAGGATAATAGCAATCCATAAAATAAATAGTACAATATTAGGGGTAGTTAATTGGTTAAGAAATATATATATGTGTTTTTAACAGCAGCTTAAAACTCACATATTTTGTTGCTTGGTATATTTCAATGGAGATTGTCTTACAGAATTAGTGCCACAATAGGAAAAGTCCTCCCCTCCCCCCCCCAATCTTTATGAAATAGATGTGGGACTGGCCCTCAAAGGATATGGATATATGGGAGGCTGTTATAATTCAAGATTAGATTATAATCATTATCATCTTAATCATCATCTTGAAGGAATGCAGCTATGTACCAGAAAAATGGAATAATCACATGTTTTCATACGGCTAGATTTTCTTTTTCAGTGTGATATGAAAGAAACCCTAGAAACCATTTGTTACACAATTGTTAATCTGCAAAAATTGGAGCAGATAGTAGAGAGATAACAAAATAATGAAGGTTATTTGAAAATATCCAAAATTTAATTATAGGCAAGAATAAAAATCAATACCTACAAAAAGATCGGAACAGGAAAAAAAACATAGTGTCATATTTATAAGTGAAAATATTTTATTTATATTGCAACATCCACTGGTAGAGACAATATCAATTCTTAATTCAGATATGTGGTGTTTTGATTTGGGAAGAGTCTCGGACGCTTTTCCTTCCACAACTCCTCTCTTTTGTTTCCTACTTTCTATAGCCATAGTTATTCAAACTGGAAAATTATTACTGCTATTCATGATTACTTTTAAATCACATTTTATAAAATATTTTCACATGTAATTTAGAAACAAATTCTGAATAGGTAAGATGTAACTTTTTTCTGTCCCGTTATCCCAGTGAACTCAATTTATATGAAGTAGAAAAGACAGTAGTGACTCCATGCATAGGAGAAATAATGCATATGTATGGTTATTTCTGATCCTTTCAAGCAGAGAAATAATAGCTTATAATAATGCATATGTATGACTAGTTCTGATTCTTTCAAACAGTTCTTTCAACAGTTTTGTCAATTTTTAATCTAAAGAAATGATCCTTTGGAGAATTTGAATATGATGCCTTCAGAGCTGCAGTGGAGTGAGCGCAAACCATAAGGCAATTTTCTATACCAAATTAGAAAAGGGTTGGGAAAGCTCCTTTTCTTAAAGAAAAAAGAGCTTTGGATCTTGGTTCGTAAAAAATCTTCATCTCAAAATTTTAAATGACAATAATTTTCTTTGTAAACAAGTTGATTGTTGTACTCCAGCTCTAGCTTAAAATTGCCACTGGAATTGAAGCATAAACCCCCACTGCAGGGGTGAAATGCTCCCTTTTTGGACCGGTTTGGGCAATCCAGTAGCGATTGTGGCAGGTGGTTCAGAAAACGGGTAGTGATGGCAGTGCGAGGCTCTCCCCACCCACCCGGGTGTCATTACTTACTGCTTTTAAAAGGTAAAAAAAGGCTCTGACGATCGCGCACCACAACTGTGATTGTCAGAGCCTTTTTTAACCTTTTAAAAGCATTGTTTGCAACCTATTCGGCCCAATAGGTTGTAAAAAATGCTTTAAAAAAGTAAAAAAAAAAGTTGGCCACACCCACCCAGTCACATTACCCCCCCACAAGCCACGCCCACAAAACCAGTAGTAACAAATTTTACCTTTCACCACTGCCCCACTGCAATTTAGTTCTCAATTCCAGATAAGCAAATTTGCAAACATTCAATTTGTGAAAAAATGTAAACAAATATTTCTTTAAAAAAACATTTCTTTAAAAAAATTGGCACCAAGTAAATTGGGGGTCTACAGTTGCTAGACCGTGCTCTCTTCTAGGGGCATATATCCCACTGGGAGTATCTATGTAATAAGAAATTTGTTTCTTACTACACATGTTCTAATTAAGTTAACTAGACTAAGTGTCTCTGGATCTGTTTTGCGTAATGCTGTATTCCCAAGTGTCCAAATCCTGGAAAATAATAGTGGCTATAAAAAATAATGGACAATTGAGTACTGTTTTTTGTGTTCTTTTGTTTTACTCCCTGCTTTAGTTTCCTTCTTTGATATCCATCTAGGATGTTTCTTCTGGCTATGAAGTCTTGTCATGTGGTAATAAGCAGCTGCCAACCATTGACTTTTCAAGTACATGTGTGGAAGTTTACACTAAAAGAGAGAAAGGACTTGAGAAATTCAGTCTAACCATTTGATTATTCCACTTAGTGCTACAATTTTCTCCTAAGTCTTTATTGTTAAGCTTGTCTCATGCATTTTATTAATGATGTTGGTAATGAATCTGTGGATACTTTTACCACAAATAAATATTTAGACCAGAACTGATAAAGATATGACCTGCAAATTTATCAGGATCCTTGAAAAAACTAGTTAATCCTACCAGATTATTCACAAATTACTGAACTATCTTCAGGAGCCAGGAAGTGAAATCAGAATAGCTGCCCTACTTGTGGGACTTACAGTTTGCCTCTTCTGCATTGCCTTTACATAAGCAGCACATCTCAAGCTATATAGCAAAAAAAGTTGGATTTAAGTATTTAAACTATAGTCTGTTTGGTCTTCCTAGGTTTGTTTGGCAATCCAGCCATTGTGATTTACAAAGAATAGTATGTGGCTTGTGAAAAGTATGAATTCATCTGTGATACTTAAGGATTATATGTGAGCCAGTTCATGATGGCATATATTTATTCTGTTGTTCATCTCTGAGAGAATTCTTGAATAGAATGATATGAATCTGGAATGAAAGCCCAACGATAGGTCTCTGCCATCTTTCGGAAGCACATTGAAAGCACAAGCTTTAGTCATTTTTCTTCCCAAATGAGGTGATTGACAAAAGGTCCATAGCATTAGCCTTTTCCATTCTATAGGATAGTCAGGTGGGGATCTTCCATAATTATATTAATGAAATATATCAGATTTCGTTGAATGGAGAAATGTGTGATTAACCAAAATATTCCATTTTTTAAATGTTTACTTTAACCTATTAACAATCCTATTGCCCTATTTAGAATTTAATTAGATTGGTAGGGACCTTGCAGGTCTTCTAGTTCAACCCTCTACCCAAGCAAGAGACTCTACATGATTTCTGACAAATGACAGTCTTGAAAGCTTCCAGTGATAAAGCTCCCACAACTTCTGAAGGCAAGCTGTTCCATTGGTTGATTGTTCTGTCAGAAAATTTCTCCTTATTTTCAGGTTGAATCTTTTCTTGATCAATTTCCATCCATTATTCCTTCTATGGCCTTCAGGTGCCTTGGAAAATAGCTTGACCCCTTCCTCTCTGTGGCAGCCCCTCAAATATTGGAACACTGCTATCATGTCTCCCGTGGTCCTTCTGTTCACTAGACTAGCCATGCCCAGTTCCTGCAACCGTTCTTCATATGTTTTAGCCACCAGTCCCCTAGTTAGGAAGGTTAGCAGGAAGTAATATGTGAAGGCAGTTTTAGGTATAAAGATAAATTATCTGAAAAAACAGCAAACAAGGCATCATTTATTATTTTTATTTATTTATATTTCCTATTTCTGAACTGCCCATCTCCCTCAGATTTCATGTTGTGGGCATGAGAAAGAGGCAGGGAGGTTGTGATTTTTATTCACTATAAATAAATCTTGCATGCTAGATGGAACAATTGCTACGCTTCTTTGTTAAAAGACTTTTCTAGTTCTTGAAATAAAGTTATCAGGCTACAATTCATCAGTCTAATATTCAATATTGAAACCAAGATGTTCTTACAAGTCAATTTAATGTATTTCAGGGGAATAGGAAAAATAAAAAAATCTGTACACTACCCATTTCTAGGAAGGTGCTATTGTTTTATTTTTTTTATTCCTCCCTGCGAAGATAACTTTAAATTTAAGAACTTTGACAATAATGTATCAGAATCATAAGAGTATTATAAATAGAACAGTCATCAGATATGATACTAGATACACCAAACAAACATGTTGACACAAGTACAACTTATGTGCTAGAACAGAGTTCTTAGGAACTGCAAGTATAACTAAAATAAGTATCAATCTGAATGCTGTATGGTTTGCTTAGGACTAGCCAATTGCGGCAGTGATTTATTTATTTATTTATTTTTGGTAAAATACTAAAATATATATTTGTTTCTTCGTATTCATTCATAAGTAAAATTATTAATTTTATTTTACTAAGTTATTAAAACTTCCAAATGGATTCAAGTCCACCTAAAACTACCCTGATTAAGATCTAGTCATTTGTGGATATATTTTTTTCCTCTTTGTCCCTTGTAGCGATGATGACTCACTCCTCACATAGTCCCAAACTCTCCATAAGTGTCTGAGGGAGAAATGTTCTTGGCCTGGGACTAAAGGAAAATAAAATTCAAACATGCTAACCAACTGCTCCTATTTCTATAAGATAAGATGGATAAGATAGGCTCTCTCTGATGGCACATAGGCTGTCACCCCAGTTCAAGGGAAAGGTAGCCATCACTGAGATAGGCTATAAGAGCTCCGGTGGCGCAGTGGTTAAAATGCAGTACTGTAGGCTATTTCTGCTGACTGCCAGCTGCTTACAATTTGTCAGTTTGAATCTCATCAGGTTCAAGGTTGATTCAGCCTTCTATCCTTCTGAGGTCGGTAAAAAAAACTGAGGACCCAGATTGTTGGGACCAATATGCTGACTCTGTAAACCACTTAGAGAGGGCTGTAAAACACTGTAAAGTGGTATATAAGTCTAAGTGCAATTGCTATTGCTATCTTAGTGCTGCTTCAGGGCATCCATAGGAATTTTTCTATCATATAACAAAAAGGGTGATACTTGCTAGTTGACATCTAGAAACCTGAACCCTCTTGATGAGGAGTTCCAGGAATTTTATTTAACTAACAGTTGCCATGACCTGAAAAATTTGAAAACCCCTGAAGTTGGTGACTTGAGTGTAACAGAAACAAACTAATAATGAGTCTTAGATACCAGCAATGTAAACATTCCCCAAAGAAAGCCATATGTGGTTATTACTCATATGAAGCCAATGTTAACTGTTTGCAAACATGAACTGCTACTGTGCAAAACTTTGTGTCCTGATGCTATATTAAAAATCATCATTAGAATATCCATCCCTGATATAGATAGAAGCTTAGAATTCCAGTGAATAAATTAAAAAGTAATCTTCATTGCTTGAAATTTTGCTTAAAAGCACAATTTAAATTTTTACTTGAATCTTTGAACTTTGATAGAAAGACCAAATGTATACTTTGTTTTCCTGGATTTTTGGGTTGCTGTACAGTAATCTAGGTTTGCTTTTTGTCTTAATATTTGTTCTTGTTGATTATCTGAGCAGAAAATGTAATGCTTTAATTTTCCTGGTTCACCTATTGAATATGTTGTTTATTACTGTGACTTTTTCACAATGTGTAGCTGTTTCCAAAATTTTCCATGCTGAAATGGAAAGTGCAACACTCATAAAGGGGTCTATAATTTTGGTTGAGGTCCACTGTCTATCTCTGAATGAAATGTCAAGCTAGTGAGACTAACACATTTTCACCACCCCGAGAATTGCTATAATATAACTACAATCATCTTAAAATGTTATATATAATCTTTCTAATTTGGGATGAAGGTGAGATTGACTGACTCTGTTTGATAGGCTTAGTATTGTATCTATAGTTGTAAAGATAGCAAAATACTGCAAAGTGTTGATACATGGGCGTATTATTGAATATGACACAGATGGTACCTTTATTTACAATATTGCATGGGTCAAATGGGTATTTTATCATTGGAGTTTTATTTCAAAACATATTTATCCATTCAAGTTAATGCCAGCCATCTATTACTATGTGAAACATCAAAGAGATTAGTTTCATGTTTCACTTGAAAAGCTGATGACTAAGGCATGCCTGAGGGTACATTTGGTTACAATCATCTCCTCCATGCCCCATGAAGAACTAGCATACATCAGTGTTTGCAAATCTCTAGGGACAAAATCTTTGTTTCATGGTCAGTTAGTTTAGGTTAATTGGCCTGCTGTTACTTCTTGTCATTTAGTTGTTGTTCAGTTATCATGGGCCAATGATAATTTTGTTATGTCTGCTTCTATGGCTTCATATTTTGGATTATTAATAATAGTATCTAGCCACGTTTATTTCCTGTTGGAGTCCATTTGGTTGCCTCAGAGTTTTCCAAACATCAGGTCTTCTCCTTTGATTCTTGGTGTCTAAAATATATGTATTTTAGTTTCATTACTAGTACCTCTAATGAGCAATCCAGCATGTATTTATACGGGAAGATGACGATAATGTGCCATTAAGTCAATGTCAGTCCATAGCAACCACATAGATTGATCTTCTTCAAGAAGATCTGTCTTTTGACATCTTCTTCAAGAAGACCTCTTCTTTGTGATATCTCAATAGTGCAGTCATTGGAATTGTAACCCATGTCCATACATCTTGTGACTGGTTGTGTTCTTCCATTTCCTTCTTCCTTTTCCAACAATATAGACTTCTTAAGGGAGCTGGATATTTTCATAATTTGTCCAAACTAAAATAATTTGACCACAGTACTATGTGCTTCAAATAAAAACTCTGAACTGACTTATGATTCATTCCTTTGTTTTCTTGGCTGTCCACAGTATTTTCAGAAGTCTTCCCCAACAGATAGGTTCAAATTTGTCAATTTCCTATCTTAATTCTTGAAAGTCCAATTTTTGCTTCCACACAGCATCACAGGAAATACATTTCTTACACAAGAAATTTGCTCATACGCCAATCCATGGTGTATTTCTTGACTATTGTTCCTTTATTATTGTTGATCCCAAAAGGCATAATCTATCTACAAATTCAATATCTAAGATTGATTTTTCTACCTGTTATTAGTAGCTTGATTTTTATATTTAATTTTAGTCCCCTATTCTTTGTGCTTTTGTTACTAGAACTTGCAAATCCTTTGCATTTTCAGCTTTCAGGCTAATGTCATCAACAGAGCACAATTATTGAAGTTTCTTTCTCCAATTTTAAACCATGACCATCTTCTTCCAATACAGCTTCGCTTAGCGTGTATTCAAGTGTATAGGTTAAATAAATAGAGAGTATATTATTGTTAATAGTTAATCCTAAAAGGCAAAAACTGTCTACCACTTCATGGTCAATTTTAAGACTGGTTGCCTTACCAGTTGGTCATTTACTTGATCTTCTTTGTATTTAAACTTAGTTCCATTTTGTTCACTGTACTCCTTGACTCCAATTGCTAGAATTTGCAGATCATTTGTGTTTTTAGCATAGCACAGGTTATTGATGTTTCTTCTTCCAGTTTTAAATGCATGCCAATTGTTTTCCCATCCAGCCTTCTTCAATATATATTCCGTTATATAGACTGAATAAATGGGAATCATGTTATCATCCTGTCCACTCCTTTGCTAATCCAGAGCCACTCTGCTTTCCTATGTGCTGCTTGGACTGTGGCTTCCTGCTCTGTGTATAGATTTTGCATGAAGACAATAATATGTTCTGAATTTCCAATAATTCACAGCTTGGTATGGTTGACACCGTCAAAAGTACCTCTAAATCATTGAAGCACATATTGACTTCTTTTTGGTAATCATTGGCTTTTACAATGATCAAGTGTGCATCAACAGTCATGTCTCACCCTTTTCTAAAATCAACTTAAACATCTGACATTTCTTGTTTCATGTAGGGCTTTCCTTCTTTTCCTGATTCCATTTTCATTGTTTTGTCATTTTAATATTCTTTCTTTTCTCTTCTAAAAGAGAAAATTTCTTTTAAGTTCCTTCCTGAAATCTTTGTCTTTCTCGATACCTCTCTTTTACTCTTGGCAATTTGCAACATTTTTGCTAATATCCAATTCAGTTTCCTGTGTTCCTTGGTCTTTCACAGGTTTTTTTGGTAATAATCTTAACAATTTCTTTGATTTCATTCCACGGTGCTCCTGGTTCCCTATCAATGAGGATCAGGACTTCAAAGCAGTTCATAATGTTCTCGTTACAAATATTGGGTATGTGCTCATGATCATATTGTAGGAGCTAGTTTGGCTTTGTTCTTCTGTTTTAGCTTGATTTAGAAGTTGCACATGAGCGGATTGTGTTTTGTTCATAAACAGGTTTTGCCTTGGGTGAAATGGAGTCTGGATTCCCAGGAGGAAGGGGCTGCTTTCCAGAGGGCAAAGTTTGAAAGCTTTGTTTGGAAGAAAGAGGGTTAAAATAGCTCCTTCCTAGCTTTTATGCAAATAGTTGCTTTAGTCTGGCAAGATTCTGTCTATAGGTGAAAAATAATAGAGGAAACTACTCTAAAATAACCCCCTGTGTCTTTCTTGGGGCCTGACATTGCCCCCTGTTGTAAGTGAGCTCTTCTTGTACTAACAAAATAGTACATTTGATTTCCTCATGCTCCCAGCTAGTGACGTCCACATCTTTTCCTTTCCTTTCCTTTCCTTTCCTTTCCTTTCCTTTCCTTTCCTTTCCTTTCCTTTCCTTTCCTTTCCTTTCCTTTCCTTTCCTTTCCTTTCCTTTCCTTTCCTTTCCTTTCTTTTCCTCCTCCCACTCCTCCTCTCCTCCCCCTCCTCCTTCCCCCTCTGGTCTATTCAGGCTTCATGGGGCTTTAGAATCATTGCATTACTTTGCATCCAACCCACTTTTGCTTCAAATTAGTAAGCCTGCTTGGAAAGAGTTTGAAAAGAAGGACATTTTTATTGCCCCTCCCATCTCTATCCTTATGACCTTCTCCCCTGGTTCATGACCTATACTTTCAGAAATGTTGCCTTACACCAGCATTGTCTTATCATTCTCTCTAGACCTGGGCAATGTGGCTTATAAGGTGTGGTTTAAGGCACAATGCATTCTGAGGTTATGAACAATTGTGGCTTATTTAAAAACACCATGGTAAGCAAAAAAGCTCTGTGATAATGTTTCTTAGCCGTTTGCATGCATGACATCTAACTGCACAACACTTTACGTAATTGTTCCAAATATTTTTTAAAAAATTTAATAAAAAGAGTGAAACAAAAATCAAATCTGATTCACTTTACAAATCCATGAGATGCTCATAATAGGTTCCTTGTGGTATAACTTGACAGTGCTGCTGTCTTGGTCTGGCTTCATAACCTAGACAGGGTCATGTTCCCAGGGCCTAATTCAAGAAAAATCACTCCTATTCCTAATTTTTTTTTCCTATTTCTCCCCCTGCCCCAATTTTGGCAAAGGATGGGGAATATAAATAATTGAAAATTTTCCTGTGCATAAATAACATACATACCAACAGTGGTGGGAAATACCCTTGGTTGAATGTCCCTTATTTTACAAGAGGAGATTGGTTGCCATTTATTTCATGAAGTCTGAAATCTATGCTGATACTAGTTGAAGGAAAAGGGAAAATACCAGCACCTTCCCACTGTGTTTATCAGTCTATTAGTATGAAGTCTATCAGTATGAATCAG
Source organism: Pantherophis guttatus (assembly GCF_059756535.1). Taxonomy (NCBI): domain Eukaryota; kingdom Metazoa; phylum Chordata; class Lepidosauria; order Squamata; family Colubridae; genus Pantherophis; species Pantherophis guttatus. The sequence continues at coordinate 29,593,843 of NC_142064.1, read as the reverse complement.
TATGTCTCCAAGATCAGAAATTCTAAGTGTTAATATTGTGCACTTCCCATAAATTGCGAAATTAGGAATAGAATAGAATAGAACAGAACAGAACAGAACAGAACAGAACAGAACAGAACAGAACAGAACAGGAGTAACAGAGATGGAAGGGACCTTGGAGGTCATCTAGTCCAACCCCCTGCTTAGGCAGGAAACCCTATACCAGTGATGGCTAACCTTTTCTGGACCAAGTGCCCAAAGTGCGTGCTCGTGCGTGCGTAAACGCAACGGCTCGTGTGCCCACAGAGACAGTGCTGCGTGCCACCATGGCCCTATACCATTTCAAACAAATGGTTATCTAATCTTTTCTTTAAAACTTCCAGTTTTTAATAAAACTGTTATTCACAACTTCTGGAGCCAAGTTGTTCCACTGATTAATTTTTCTAACTGTCAGGAAATTTCTCCTTAGTTCTAGGTTGCTTCTCTCCTTGATTAGTTTCTATCCATTGCTTCTTGTCCTGCCCTCAGGTGCCTTGGAGAATAGCTTGACTCCCTCTTTGTGACAGCCCCTGAGATATTGGAACACTGCTATCATGTCACCCCTAGTCCTTCTTTTCATCAAACTAAACATACCCAGTTCCAGCAACTGTTCTTTATATGTTTTAACCTCCAGTCCCCTAATCATCTTTGTTGCTCTTCTCTGTACTCTTTCTAGGGGCTCAACATCTTTTTTACATTGTGGTGACCAAAACTGGATGCAGTATTCCAAGTGTGGCCTTACCAAGGCATTATAAAGTGCTATTAATGCTTCACGTGATCTTGATTCTGTCCAGTGGTGGGTTCCTCCCGATTCGGCCTGGTTCGGCTGAACCAGTAGCGGTAATGATATGACATCACCGAACTGGTTCTCTTTGTTCGGGAGCTGGGCCTTCCCCCCCCCCATGTTATTCTTACCTTTTATTTGGCGCCGCCCCCAATCTATTCGCTGCCTCCCAAGTCCCAGCTGATTGGCTAGAAGGAAAAAAAACTGTTTAAACTCTTGCCGTGGGGCTTCAAAGGGCCGCCCTACAGCTGATCAGTATTAAAAGGCAGTGTGGTGGTAGACCAGTGCCTCCAAAAACAAATGAGTAGACCAGTGCCTCCAAAAACAAATGGGTAGACTGGTGCCTCCAAAAACAAATGAATAGACAGGTGCCTCCAAAAACAAATGAATAGACCGGAACGCTCCAAGAACAAATAGGTAGACTAGTACAGCTCTGCAAGCAGTTAAAAGCCTGGTAGACCAGTACCTCTGCTAAATCCTAAAGAATTGTCACATGACCATCAAACCACACCCACAAAATAAGCCATGCCCACAGAACTGGTAGTAAAAAAATTTAGAACCCACCCCTGATTCTGTCCCTTTGTTTATGCAGTGTAGAAATGCAGAGAAATGATATGATCCTCAAAATGGTCATAACAAAGCAACTTTTATTGTACAATTGTGAGCAGGCAATTCGACTTTCACAACAGTGCTTTACTTCGCAAATAGGAACAAATTCATGGCATTTGATTCAGGAAAGAGAAGAGAACTGTCAGACACAAAGAAGAATGTAAATCCCCAGGGAAGAGGGTGACATCACACTCAAGTCATACTGTCAATATGATGAGACGTGCCTGTAGGCATGTCAAGTCTCATTGGTCTGCATCAGTTATTCAGCTCTTTCAGGGCAATGTAATCTTTTGATATATACAGTGGGTGTTGCAAGGAATTCTGTGTGCAATCAGAGTAGGATATCCTTTCTGTAAACAGTATTGAAGCAAAACAAAACCCTAAAGGACACGCAGGCTGTCAGCTGCCATTCAGTCCCACTATGTTGTTAGCATTCATTGATTCCGTGAGAAAAGACTTCAACAGGATCGTGTAATAAAGGCATTACAATATTGCATAGATTAGAAATCATTACACCCATCTACACGGTTGGACTGAGGAAGAGACTAAGAACTGTTGACATCACTGATCTTCAAATACCAAATGAAATTGGTGGGTTTGTTTTGCAGCAGATTTTGAATAAATATATGGAGGATGTTATTGCATGAAGATTCCAGTGTTTTTAAGGCCCTATCTTATCTATCTTGCTTCTTCACAAACAGCCATGAAGCGACTAAATAGCAACTTCAAACTCTTCTTGAATAGTATAGTATATAAGACCAATCTTGCATAAATATTGAGTTAATCTTGACTCCTGGAAACTGCCTGAACAAGGCAGGGTTTTTTGGCAAGATTTTCAGAAGTGGTTTGTTCGCCGTTGTTTTCTTCCTGGAGCTGAGAGACTAGGCCAAAATAAATAGTTGGTTTCGTGCCCAAGGCAGGACTAGAACCATTTCCACATTCATCACCTAGTGCCCTTAACCACTACACAGACACAGGCACACACACCCACACATGCACGCATGCACGTACACACACACGCACAGACATACCCATTTAAATTTATATTCTATCCAAATGATTTAAAACTTGAAAAACAAGACAATAAAAGAAGAAGGAACAAAAGGAATGCAGAGATGGCAGAATTATAAACCAGGGACAAACAGACAAACAACTATTTATTTTTATTTATTTATTATTTTATTTTATTTTATTTTATTTTATTTTATTATTTTATTTTATTTTATTATTTTATTTTATTATTTTATTTTATTTTATTTTATTTTATTTTATTTTATTATTTTATTTTATTTTATTTTATTTTATTTTATTTTATTTTATTTTATTTATGTAATTTATATGCCGCCCTTCTCCCGTAGGACTCAGGGTGGCTTACAAAAACGACAGAGAATTACATAACAGTTAAAATCAATTTAAAATTAATTAAAATCAAATTAAAATTATGAAATATTTAGAAACCCCCTACGGATTCAGTCCATATGGCGAAAAAGCCACGTCTTTAATTTGCGGTGGAAGGAGAGGAGGTCCGGGGCTATCCTGAGGCCGGTGGGCAGCTCATTCCAGAGGGTCGGCGCTCCAACAGAGAATGCCCTCCCCCTGGGGGCTGCCAGCCGACACTGTCTGGCTGATGGCACCCTGAGGAGGCCCGCTCTGTGCGAGCGCATCGGACAGTGGGAGGAAGGCAGGAGATGATCCTGCAGATACCCCGGGCCTAAGCCATGTAGGGCTTTATAGGTTAGCACCAGCACCTTAAAACGAACCCGAAGAGCCGCAGGCAACCAGTGCAGCTCACGCAGGAGAGGGGTCACACGGGAGTATCGAGAAGCCCCCGTAACAACCCGGGCGGCCACATTCTGTACTAACTGTAGTCTCTGGGTGTCCTTCTGCATCAGCTGCAGGGTTGGGAGGGGACAGCACTGTATTGAACTGGTTGTCCCTCTTCTTCAGTAGCTGGTTTCAGTCAGTGTTGATCAAGGGTGAGAAATCCCACCCTCTGTCCTAAAGTGGAGTGCCACAGAATTCAGTACTCTCTCCATTCCTATTTAAGATCTACTTAAAGCCATTGGGTAGAATGACTCATAGCCTAGCGGTTATGCAATATCTGTCTTCCCCTGGTGAAGTAACTGATGTTCCCGATGTCCTATTTTGGTGCCTTGAAGCTGTAGGGATTTGGATGGCGAAAACAGACTTTGCTTCAACCCTGACAAGACTGAGTGAGTTTGGGTTTGGGGCCCACCTGACTCTAGGAATTTAACATGTTTGTTTCTGGATGTGGTTGTACTTCCCCAGACGGACCTGGCGCGTAGTCTGAAGTCCTTTGGGGCTCACAACTCCTGCTTGAAGAGCAAGTGGTAGTTGTGACTAGCAGGGCCTTTGTATAACTTCAAGTTGTGTTCCAGTTGGACTAATTCCTGGATCAGGAGGCCATGGTCTCTGTATGGATTACTGTAATGCATTGTACCTGGGATTGCTCCTGAAGAATATTTGGAAACTTCAGTTGGTGCAAAATGTAGCAACACAGACAATTATGTGTGCACCTAGATCAGCACACATTATACTTCTGCTCTAAGGCTGCATTAATTACCAATTTATTCCCAGGTCCAATTCAAGGTGGTGGAAACAATCTATAAAGCCCTACATGACATGGTCCCAGATTATTTAACGACCTGTTTTTTCCCAGTGACATCTACCCACCCCATCAGCTACAGCAGAAGAGGCTTGTTTTGGGTTCCATCCCCTTCAGGATGTCATCTGGTTGGGCCGGGGAGGAGGCCCCACCAGATGCTGAAGTTCCCCTGGAGTCTGCCTGGCTCTGACCTTGCTAGCCTTCCAGAAAGACCTGAAGAACTGGCTTTGTCATCTGCCTGGGAACCAGAGAAGGGTATGAAGCCCATAAATGGTTCTTTAATGGTTGTGTTCCCCTGGTGACTGTACTTTGTATGGCTTTTAATAGTTGAATTCTTTTTAATCTTTGTATGGCTATTTTATTGTTACCGGTTTTTTATCTGACTATCACTAAGTGTTGTGTGTTATGATTCATGATGAATGTATTATGATGACTATGATCATGATTTATCACATATCTTTACGTACACGGAGATCGTATGCACTGAAGACAAATTCCTTGTGTGTCCAATCACACTTGGCCAATAAAGAATTCTACTCTAAGTCTGTTCTGCTTAGAGTCAAGATAGGTGGCTATAGAAATTACATAAATAAATTAAAAAAGAGAAACCTAGTGAAGTTAAAAGGAGATTTAAGACATCCTCACCAAAGACTTAAAATGAAGAGCCAGGTCTTCAGCCCCTTCAAATCCAGCAGGGTGGGGGCCATTTGGATTGTGGGAGGAACTCTCATTCCAGAGAATAGGCACTGCTATAGGGAAGGTTTCATTCCAAGATCCCCACAGATGACATTGTTTATTAATCAAAGGAACCCAGAGTGCACCAACTCTGCGAAATTAAATCAGCTGGGCAGATACTATGGAAGAGAGATGGTCCCTCAAACCAGGCCCTATGCTATGTAGGGATTATAGGCAACAACCACACCTTGAATTGCACCCGAAAAACAACTGGCAACTAGAGCACCTTGCAAAGCAGAGGTATTACATAGTGAGGCTTGCCCATCACTTCTTGAGATGCTACATTTTAGGCCAGCTGAAGCTTGTTTATGTTTCCTGGGATAAGACAGACTTGGCTGATTACCCATTACTATAGCTTATGCATAAAGAGTGATTTACTAAACATTGACATAATTAGTCTTCTGTGTTGTCCTCCCCCTCTCCCCCAAGGGCCTTGAAAGAGTCATAATTTTCTATGAGAGTGGCAAAGTGATCTTTACAATTTATATTGTTTTATTTGTTTCCTAGTATGATTTGATTGCTTATTAGTAACCTATGACTATGTTGTATCTTATAATTCTTGATGAATATATTTTATATTTCTTTATGTACACTGAGAGCATATGCACCAAAGACAAATTCCTTGTGTGTCCAATCACACTTGGCCAACAAAGAATTCTCTTCTCTTCTCTTCTCTTCTCTTCTCTTCTCTTCTCTTCTCTTCTCTTCTCTTCTCTTCTCTTCTCTTCTCTTCTCTTCTCTTCTCTCAGATGTTGCACATGCTTCCTTTCCAGCCCCTGCCACTTTGAAGCCTCTTTTTAACTCATGTTCTGCAGAGAAGTCTTTGCATGCATTTTAAGCTTCTGATAAGACAACTGTCAACTATTGAGAGAACCTTAAATGTGACCTCCCATCATAATTGTCAGATATCAGCTGGCTGATGTCAGCCTCTTGACTGGAGCTGGAAATTGCAGTTAAAGTTTTTTTTTTTTTTGACATATTTTGGACTCAGATGGAATGTTAGTAATTTGGAGGGAGCACTTCATTTAGGAATGTCACTTCTCCCCTGTGATTTCTTTCAATGTCTTAAAACAAGGGAAGCAGTTGACTTCATAGCCCTTGGCCTGCTGACATACTTGACTTTTGCCTTGTTCCAATGGCATTGCCACTTTCTCAAACCCCTGGTAGTTTTCAGAGTAAATAGGCATTCCTTGACTCAGTTTCTAATCACTTCAAACAACAATTCTCTTGAATTCAATTCAATTGTGAGCCGCCCAGAATCATTTGCTGAGATGGGTGGCTATAGAAATCAAATAAATAAACAATTAATAAAGCTGGTGAAATACATATATTTTTCCCAGTTGAAGACTAAGGCAAACTAAGAGTTGAGTAGGTCTTTATTTTCTATGTTGCTCAATTGTTTTTTCTGCTTTTGTAAGTCTATGCACATTCCACCTTTTATTCAACTGTGCTTTGGGTTGGTTTTTTTTTTTAGGACATGCCTTCAGGCTCTTCAAATGGTGGAAGTTTCTGCTGTGTTTTGGAATCATTATAAGTAGGCAAGGGGTAACAGATTGAAAGTAAGCAAAGGGATTCTCAATTACATGCCAAGATTTGCTTTGTTAGCAGCTGACTGAAGAGTGCTGTATCAGCTTTCCCACAAAATAACCAGCCTCCTAGACTCTGTTGTAGCATTTAGGTTTGATGGTTTTGAGAAAAATGGCTACCGATACCATAGGATTCAACTTAAGTTGTTTGCTCTGTCCTCAATTCAAGTGACAGTACATGGAACTCTATTCTTCATTTGCAGAGATTGAAAAAATGTGTTTCATTCCAAATCAAAGCATGTTATCACAATATTATTTATGGTTTTCATAATTAATTAATTCATAATTACTTAAATAACATATTAAATAATTCATTAATATCTTCATAGGTATTACAAGTCAAGAAAGAACTTTTTACTTAATATATTGTCTGCCGTCCCATAATCCGGAATATTATTTTTAATATTGTAATACAGACATCTATTACAGATGGGGAGTCTGAAAAGTTTATGTTTGGCAGATAAGAACCAGAAACAAGTAGAATAAAAATGTCAAATCTATGGGATTGTTATCAATGCTAACATATAAGGATTTTAAAAGGTAGGATTAGAAAAAGGATTGACCACAGATTAACCCAATGATTAAGTACTTATTATTATTATTCCAGCTCTTTGTTATAATTTCAAAGAAATCCAGGGGCACATTACTCTTGCATTTTACTTGGCAGTCTGGAATCTATTTCACTCATATGATACACTGCGAACTCTTCAACCTAATCATATGTCTCTCTATTCTATAAAACATCCTTTCTAACTTTTTCTCAATTTACTGTGAACCCAAACGGGAAGCCTTTAGAGATTGAACCAAAACTGTAGATTCCTTGTGCCAGCAAGGTATAGAGTATGTGAGATTATTCAATCTGATCATCAAACATAACATGTGAATGGTCTATGGCAGTGATGGTGAACCTTTTAGAGACCGAGTGCCCAAACTGCAACCCAAAACCCACCTATTTATCATAAAGTGAATAAATTTAACCTGAATTTATTTATTTTATTTATTTATTTGATTTGATTTATATGCTGCCCTATCTCCGTAGGACTCAGGGCGGCTCACAACAATAAAATATCCAAATAAAAGCATGTTAAAATACATGTTAACCCCCCCCCCCAGTCCAGACTAAACAGCCATGTCTTTAAATCGCGGTGGAAGGTGCGGAGATCAGGAGCCAACTGGAGCCCCAGAGGAAGTTGATTCCAGAGGGTGGGAGTACCCACAGAGAAAGCTCTGCCTCTAGGGTCGCCAGTCGACACTGTCTAGCCAATGGCACCCTGAGTAGGCCCTCCCTGTGAGAACACACCAGGCGATGGGGAGCTGTTACTGGCTGCAGATGGACGACAAATATCCTGGACCTAAGCCATGTAGGGTTTTATAGGTCATCACTAGCACTTTGAATCTCACCTGGAGGACAACCGGCAACCAATGCAAGTCACGCAGGAGAGGTGTAACATGGGCGTATCGGGAACCACCCATCACGACCCGCGCGGCTGCATTCTGTACCAGCTGAAGCCTCCAGATGGTCCTCAAAGGCAGCCCTAGGTAGGGCTTTAACCTGAATAGGAATTTAACCTGAAGGTTTTACTACCTAAAATAATGATAAACAAGGCAGAGTTCGGCTAATAGTTCTAAGAAAAACGTGATAAATGTACTTTTATGCCCCTTCATTTTTTTCTGCTTTTGAAATATTACAATTAGCAACAATAAAAAAAACTTTTGTAATATAATTTCTCTTTCCCTCCCTCCCACCCTCTCTCTTTCCCTCCCTCCCTCTCTCTTTCCCTTCCTCCCTCTCTCTGTCTTTCTCTTCCCCCCTCTGTTTTTCTCTTTTTTCCCCTCCCTCTCTTTCTTTCCCTCCCTCCCTCTATCTCTCTCTCTGCCTCTCTCTGTTTCTCTCTCTCTCTTTCCCTCCCTCACTCCCTCTCTCTCTGTCATCTCTGTTTCTCTCTCTCATCCCTCCCCTATCTATCTATCTATCTATCTATCTATCTATCTATCTATCTGTGCTCTCCTGCCCAGCTTCACATGTTGTGTGAATCCAACCACTTGGAGGGGGAATGGAGGCTGGCAGGCAAAGCGTTAGAGATCCATGCAAAATAAGGCAACTCCAACCTGGATCCTGTCGGGGAAATACCCCCCTCTCCCCCCCTGTGGTGGGGGTCCGGGTGGCCTGAGTGTAGCTCCTTCCTCAGAGGCAATCAGCAAGCAAGCAAACATGGCGCTCCAGCTGGGATGTGGTGGTGTGGAGCCCTACCTCTGGTTGCGAGAGCAGGCAGGGCGGGTACCTTCCCTGCTGCCGCACTGGTGCTGGCCGGGAGGGACATGCGAGCTGAACATTTGGAGCTGCATTCAGCGGAGTTTGCAGGTGGGCTCAGCAGGGCCGCTTAGCAGGAAGGGAGACCCTGGCCTGTTTGGTTCACTTCAGTGTGGGGTGGGAATGCAGAAGACGGAGGAAATCTGTGCCTCTCAGGGTTCAGCCCTCAAAAACTCCTTTGGGGTGACGGGGAGGGCAAGAGGTGGGGCCAGTCAGTGGTAGGTTCATTCAACAGGGAGCTGCAGCGGAAGGATGAAACAGAACACACCTGCCCTATGGCATCCTGTGCTGGGCAACGGTGCGCATGCCGACAGAGAGGGTTCCTCTGCATACCACCTCTGGCATGCGTGCCATAGGTTCACCACCAGGGGCCTATGACAACCTTTCTCAATTGGGGCCACAGTATAGATACATCTATCCAAATGTATAGATTTCAGTTCTCAGAATTCTACAGCTGACCTGATAATTGCTGAGAATTTTAGGAGTTAAAATCCACTCATCCAAAGCGAAAGCCAAACTGCGTAGACCTAGGGATAGTGACCATGCATCTAGTATATGGCTGGACTTAAATGGATTCTTTGTGGAATTACAATTGTACAATATGGCTACATTTACATTCAAAGTTTTTCCCCCAAATACCTCCCCCAAATCTGCCTAAAGATGAGCAGTTAACCATGGATTATTTGGCTTGCTTTTCCTTCTTTTCTGAGCTGTTCTGGTTGCTTGAAAACTTGGATGAAACACAAAACTAAAACAGGAGGAAAAACTAAAACCTGTAAATTCAGAAACCCATCACATTAGGCTACAGCGGCAATCAATAAACCAAAACCAGACAATTTTAAATGGAGATTCAGTTCCATAAAACTAATATTTTATCTATGACCTTTTATGCTGAAGTGATATCACCCAGTGTATCAGTGTTACTTCAGGGTTTGCTTGAACAGCTGGCATAGTCTTTAAACCTTGGAGTTTGAAGAACCTGGAAGAAATCTTATTGAGATTTGACACTGAAATTTAATCTATTTTCTACAAAACACAAGTACAAGAAAATACTATATGACTAGAGTAAATTAACTATCCCTAACTTTTGCCAAATTTACAGCTGACTTTATTTTTCCTTGACCGTTCGTAGATTTTCCCTATTGTAAATAGGCCAATAGGGCTAACAGCCAGAATTTATTAAGAACAAAAACTTTATATTCTATATATTGTACTAGCTGGATCCCCGTGCTTCGCTATGAAACTATGTGATTGGGCTTGATAAATAGACACTTACAGCTTGAATCCTCCCCTATCCTCTCCCCTTCTCTCTCTCAGCCTTGCCCCACGGAAACATCTCCTATCCTATCCCCTTCTGTCCCTCAGGTTTTCTAGCCCCTTCTCTCCATGAGGCTTCCCCCACAGAAGCCTGTCCTATGCTATCCCATTTTCTCCAGAGTTATTTTAAAGTTGGGAGGGGGAGTAGTTTAACTAATTACCGTGTTTTCCCCAAAATAAGACATCCCTGATAATAAGCCCAATCGGGCTTTTGAGCGCATGGCAATAAGGCCAAGCGCTTATTTCAGGGTTCAAAAAAATATAAGACAGGGTCTTATTTTGGGGGAAACAAGGTAGCATCAGAGCATGTTATAATAATATAGGAAATACTAATGCTCTGATGGTCATTTTGAAAAATCCTTTCTTAGTGAGCACCTAGAAGCCAAGAGGAACATACGTGGCAAATTTCAACTTGTAGGCTTTACGGTTCTGGAAATTTCATGATGAATGCTTGAGTGGTTTTCACTTTTATATATATAGATAGTGAAATTCATATATAGTGAATTCGGTTTCCTTGATCGGCAACTATTCTTGCCCCAGAAATAATGTTCTATTTATTTTTTTTATTTATAAAGAAAAAATATCTAATTCCTTTACTGAAATATTTGACCTTGTTTCCTTCTCCTCTGTCCTCCCCTGCAAGAGAGTTGGCCTTGGAGACACATAGCCTCCCTATTTAGAAATTGAGAAATATTAGAACACTCCTGGGCTGGTTATCATTCAGCTGCTACGACTGCAGCGAGAGGCCTCAGGTATCATCCTGAAGAGCCAAATCAGCAAGTTTATTTTTACCAGTCATCCAGAGTGACACATTGAGAAGCAGTTGAAGTGAACAATTCCTTGGCTTCAGTGCATCGTGTCTCCAGCTCTGTTGGACTTGATTTTTCCTACTTGCTTATTTCCAGGAAAGTGTACCTAGGTTGGCAATCTTTCATTGCCATCATATTGTGCTAGGAATTGTGAATTTTATTTAATGGTGCTTACTCCCAAACTAGTAAATATAAGATTATATATTGCAGGATTATACACATTTAACTGTGAACAAATCTTATTAAATCTAAAAGATATTACTTCTGAGTAGTCACGTGCCCTATACATTTTGCTGCCATGTTCTTTAAGATGTTAATATCTAGAATTTTTAGAATTCAGTTTTGGGTCTTTGGGACTCTGTTTTAGCAACCAAAGGATTAGTTGGATTTCCCATCCAAGACTGGAGGAAAAGCATTGAACTTGGAATTGAATTCCTTTATCGTTGTTTTTTTCTGAGGCTGAGAATCTCTAGGCTAGAATGGAATAAAGAGACCTGGCAGAAAGGGACAAAGGCAACTAAAAGGATATGGGAAAAACCAGAGATAAGCTCTCCCAAGTCTTCTATCACACCTTTAAATATGATCACTCTGAAATGTGCCAATTTCATTCCTTCCTATTGCTTGAAATGAAAGGGGAAACCTTTCAAAAAGAATTATTCCAGAAAATTGGCAGAAAGATGGATGTTTAAAACCTTGTGAGTTTGAGCTTTCAAAAATCAAGGAAATCTAATAAAAGTAAGGAACTGCTTACACCTGGGATGGGCTGCTGGGGGTTTGCAGGGGTTTGGGAGAACCTCTAGCTAAGATTCTGTGCAGTTCGGAGAAACCCCAAATCCCACTCCGGGCTGGCCCCACTCACCCCACCCTTCCCCTCCCAGGAGTCCCCACGCGGCCCATTTTGGATGCAGGTAAGTGCAGGATGTGCACGGAGGCTCAGGGAGGGCGAAAAATGGGCCTATCAGAAGTTTGGGAAGGACAGAAACGGGCCCATTTCTGGCCTCCAGAGGGCCTCCGGAGCCTGGGGAGGCTGTTTTCGCCATCCCAGAGGCTCAAGGGAAGCCTCTGAAGCCTAGGGAGGGCAAAAATGCCCCCCACCCCCTGCTGTGGTGTAGGAGGCTGACTAGGCCACACCCATCATGGTCACGCCCACCCAGCAACCGGGCAGAGGAACCCTCGCTAAAATTTTTGAAGCCCACCCCTGCTTACACCCCACTGCGATTCTTAGGCATTTTCTTTTCAAAACTCTCTTTAGAAAAAAAAAAAGTTATGTTGAGACTAGTGCTAGTTTATCATTAAGAGGGAATGGTTACTAACATGTTCCATGACCTTGGGACAAAAAAACAAAAATGAATTTGGCCGCTGCTAGTGAGGTAGATCTCTTTTTGCAACAATTCTCGTATATCTTATAGAGATGTAATCTTACCAAAAATATATTCTTTCCATTTCTACTATCCATACAGCAAATCCTATTTTTAATGCATATTCTTCCATTTGGTGTTTCTTTAAAATACTATCGATTTTGAAAACTTTGGAGAAATGAACCAGGTTTTGCAAGTAGGTGTCCAAAAAAAACTGTCTTAATGTTCAGGATTGTTTTTAAATTGTTTAAAAATAGGTTTTCATGATTTACAATGAAAGATTCTGCAGCATTTGTAAAGCGCGGGGGGGGGGGGGCAGGCCTTGGAAAAGTGTTGCTATGCTATGAAAGGTCAACACTGGCACCAATGTAAGAAACAAAGAAAAAAAATGTTGCTAGTTATCTCCAGCTAACATCACATGTTTATAAATCCTTCAGATATCAAATATATATTTCAACACAATCCTTCCACATAAGTTCCAAAGTTGCACTTTAGAGCTAGAGAAAGTTTATTGCTGTCCACCTTCTTGCTGCCAAATTTTCCCTTTTAGGGCAAACTTTAATGTTTAGATATTTGAACCCCTCACGCATTTGTATTTGGACTTTTTACTGATGCATTTCACGCCCTGATCTTCTGGTTAAAAAAAGGAGTCCTCTCTATCAGATTGCTGTAATTTTTAAGTGTTGAATTGGTACGGCATCATGAGTAAGAGATTAAGCTATGGGTCTGTAGTTCAAATCTTATGTCTCTGGTTCAAGTCTGGTTCAAATCTTACGTCTGCTATGAATTTATCACATGACTGGACACCAAACAGCAAGAGCCTTTAAGCTTGCCAGAACTATTTTGTTTTAGCTGCTAAAATCTCAAATAATTTGCTTAGAAACAGGCACAAGGTAGCCATTTTTTTAAAAAAATGGATCACCTCAAGTACATTCAGGGGCCCCAAATTTATTTTCTTTGGTGTAATTGAACCAAACTCACCACAAATTCTATTTCTAGTCATCCCAAGTTAATTTAAATTGAGGCAAGAGAATCATTAGCAATTTGTTTTTGCTAAAACAATTGGCTGTCCAGAATTTGGTAATCTGCTGCAAATCATCCACACGCTGACCCCAAAACTCTATCGTCTTAAAATTATTTGACAAATTCTCCTTCTAGTGGATAAATTCAGGAAAAAAAATCAGTCCAACTTTTCTGCTTACACACACACACAAATACACACACATATCATATCCACACACAGAAACATACAGACAAATCTAAACCATGCATAATTTTACATACCCATCATGGCCATTTAACTTTTCCCCCTTCTCCTTTTGCAGAGAAATTAAATGCTTTTTAATCACTATTGCCTTTGTATTCTATGTATGTATTCCTAGAAGGAATCTTAGTATTTCATACACATATCCTAATACTTGATCATGTCTAGTATGGAATATGTAAGCCACATTATTTAACAATAGTGTTCCCTCTGCAGAGTGTACACTGACCTGTCCTACAAATTCTATTTAAGATAATGCATTGACTACCCAAATGCTATTATTTATTCAATAAGGTGTAATATGAATTATATTGGATTCCAGGGATGGGCAATGCACAGCCCTCCAAATTTTACTGACGTCAAAGTGCTATCAATCTCACAGCTAACAATTAGAAATGCTGGGAATTGCATATTGGCATTTATTGGGAGGCCATATGCATTGTTCACTTCTACTCTATGTTGTTGATGTCAACCACATACTACTCTACATTGTATGAATCTGAAAAAGAAGATTCCACAAATGGTTGTGCTGCAATATTCGACACTGCTCATAAATATTCATCTGCATAATAAAGATAAAGGTTTTGCCTATCCAGTAGTACTTATCTCCATTTCTTAGATGAGGGAGCCAGCATTGTCCAAAGATATTTCCATAGTAATGTGACTGGCATGACTATAAGCCACAGCTCACAGAATGGTATTACCTTCCCACCAAAGTGATACCTATTTATCTACTTGCATTTTCATGCTTTCAAATTGCTAGGTGGGCAAAGAGCTGGGCAAGTAATAGGAGCTCACACTGTCATGGGGCCCTCAGATCTTGAACCTGGGCTGTCAGCTTTCCATATATTTAGGGCCAGGTTATGCTAGATCACGGGTGTCACATTGCCCTGACATGCCGTGACGTATCGTGACATTTTTTCCCTTTGCGGAGCTGGGGTGGACATGACCTGCACATGATGCATCCTGCCTGTGGATCGCCTGTTTGACACCCCTGTGCTAGATGATAGATAAATAAGTGATCTTATGTAGTTAAAATGACAAACTAAAATACAGCCGTTAGTGGCAGAGAATATGACTGGAGTAATATCATTTCTTTATCCTGTATTTTCATAGCCTGAATACAGAAAAAAATATACAGGGAAACTAATGTTTTTACCCCTCTGCAGCTTGAGAGGTTATTTTTGATCAGAGAAACAGCCTGGGATAATATATTTGATAAAGAAAATGGATTGTGAGGAAAGGTTTAAGCAATCCTCTTTCAGCATTTTTTTTAAAAAAAAAAACCTTTAAAAATCTGAATGTTGACAGATATTAATGCATTTGCTGTGCATTATATTTTTAAGGCTGTTTGACTAACTTGCTTGTTTGCAGATATTGTAACCTCAGTGTTTGTCAAGTGGTACTATGCATACAGTGCTACACAGCAAGACTCTAAGTAAGATGCATGTCTTACTCCAAACTTCAGAAAATCAAAATATGAATTTTTTTTAACTTTTAAAACCATTTTTTCTACAACCTCTTTGGCGAAGAGGTTGTAAAAAAATGCTTTCAAAAGGCTCTGACGATCTCAGCTGAGTTGCCTGATCAGCAGAGGCTTTTTTCTTTTAAATGCCTCTGACGATCCCAGCTGAGCTGCGCGATCATCAGAGGCTTTTTTTTTTACTTTTAAAAGTATTTTTTCGGCCGAAGAGGTTGTAGAAAAAATGCTTTTAAAAGTAAAAAAAAAAAAAAGCCTCTGATGATTGTGCGGCTCAGCTGGGCATGGGGGGGGCAGGGATTTTTGCTACCGGTTCTCCGAACCACCCCCTCCATTGCTACAGGATCGGGCAATCCAGTCCAAACCGGGAGCATTTCACCCCTGCAAGGAACCCCAAAAGAGCGAAGCTGCCCAGAGGATCCAGATGTTTGTTGGTACATAGAGGATGTTGCTACTTTCTGTGAATCTTAAAATTTACCATGACTGGTAACTATGTGTTCTGTCCCCGTCTCTCTCACACACACACACAGACAGACGGGGGTTAAATAAACTGGCAGACAACCAATTCTTCCAATAAGACGCTTGACAGCAACCCAGTAGCTGCTTTCCAAGAACTTTTACTCAATAAACAAAAAACCCACAGTCAAGAATTGTCCAGTTCGTAAAATAAATCCAAGGCCGATAATGTTATTTCCAAAGATGCAATGTGACTCGATAATAGTTAGTTTTGTCCGTCACAGAGTCTGAATGGCCACCTCACCCCCTTTTATACCCTGTGGGGTGTGGTCCAGTGACTCAGCCTAATCTCTGGCACGCCTTTTCTTCTGTTGCGCGCGCTTATCTCTGTGACGCTGCCGAGGATCCAGCCAAGACTCATTACCCTCATCACTGTCCACCTGTGGCTGCATGGACGTGCTTGGCCCCAGCCCTATCTCTTGCCCCTTGGCGGACACCGAAGGCATTGCCAGAGAGGAGGGTCCTGGAGTGGGAGGCCTTGCCAACTCCTCTCCTTCACTCTCGGAGTCCTCTCCTGCCGATGACACAGGCTCAGGTAACGGAGCCACAACACTATGATAGGAGAATGCACATAGCAATACAGATAGTCCTCGATTTATAGCAGTTAATTTAGTGACCATTCAAAGTTACAACATCACTGAAAAAAGTGACTTATGACTGTTTTTCACCCTTATGACTGTTGTAGCACCCCCATGGTCACATGATCAAAATTTGTATGCTTGGCACCTGGTTCTTATTTATGATGATTACAATGTCCTGGGGTCATGCAATCACCTTTTGCGACCTTCTGACAAGCAAAGTCAATGGGAAAACCAGATTCACTTAATAACTGTGCTACTAACTTAACAACTGCAGCGATTCACTTAAAAGCTATGGCATGTCGTAAAATGGGGCAAAATTCACTTAATTTTGCAACAGAAATTTTGGACTCAATTGTGGTCATAAGTCGAGGACTATCTGTATAAGTTCTCTGTGGAAAACATGGGTTTTTGACAAGTTGTGTTCCTTTGATCGAATGATGGTGATACTTAGGGTACAAAAATGACTGAGATCCAGGGCTTTAAGTAACAAGCAAGGATCCCCTTTAAAATATTTCAGCATTTGCCAATGTACATGTGAAAATAAAAGCTCGGAAGGATGATGAAGGGAATGTGTGGGCTGATCCCTCATTGAAATTTTTTGTGCTGTTATGGAACAATTTGCATACAGATGACTGGTGTAGACCTGGAGGGCCAACAGATTATCCCTGTCAATGAAGTGTAGGCACAATCACGCTGCATGTTTTGGAAAACAGTAAATAACCTTTGTTGATGCCAGCTGGTTATTAATAGCTGTCTGTCTAGGAAGCCACGAAAATCTCATTTTCTACATCTTGTTTTATATTTTAAGATCTTCTGAATAATGTAAGAACAGAATAAAGTCGCTGGAATTGGTTTCATGTCCAAAGCTGCTTTCTTCCGAATTCTTTGCAAGACGTAATCTACTGTTCTTGAACTATTGCATGAAGGAATAGTTTCTCTGCATGTAATCACTTGTTTGGGGCATAGTTTCCTCCATTTAAAAAGCAAATTACAAAAGCAGATCTGTGCCACTGAATTTAAAAATATCTGTCTAGTTACATAAACCACTATAAATAATTTCAGTGCAGCCATTGAATTGCCTCTTTCACAAACTGAATGGATTTTAAATTCAGATACTTTCAGAGGAGCTTTTTTATTATTAGGCAAGCAGCTTGTATGATAAAGTTGACTGAACTTGATAACTGTTTGGAAATGTTAAATTCTAGATGTTGCCTGCAATTCTGTATGTACGTTTCTTGGCTTCACGTCACATTGAATTAAGCAGGATGTACTTCTAAAATCAAAAGTAACATACTGCATCATATAAGATTGTTCACTCTGAAAGTAACGATAAATTCATGTATTTGCACTGGAATAAGAGAGGAGGAGCAAGCTCCCCCTTCTGCGTATTATTTTGTTTAAACTGCCCTACAGTACCTTAAGGTGTTCTATCAACCAGATGTTGCTTAGCCCTCAAGCAGTCAAGTGTTTATGTGTGCCTGTGACGAAACAACTGGATTCTCTTTCTAAAAGCTGTGTGAAAAGAAGGAAAGAGAGGAATCTCAATAATCCTTCTCTATCGAAATGAGAGGTCATAAATAATCAGGTAATCCTCTTGTCAAAATTAGGGGTCTGGTCTGTTGGGCTTCCATTTAACCCTTGCACTTCTGAAAGCGAAGGTTTCCTGCAAACTCCCTTGCCTCATCTTCATGTTCTCCTTTTTTACCATTTATCAACAATTTTAGAAAGTGCCTGACCTTTAAACCTGTTATTATGGGATTGCGAGAGGAGGAATTTGGTTTTTTTAAAAAAAAAAGACAATCAAGGCTGTTTCGGCTGCTTTGCTTCCCATGTGACTTAGATGGAGAATTGACTCAAAGCACAGTTCCTCCCCCAGCAGTGCAAGGCAGAAGAGAACAGCACTGTCACTTCCAAACAGTCCTGGCATAAATGCAGAGGAATGAGCAAAGAGCTTCAGTATTTTAGAAATCATCTCGAAGATCCTGGGCTCTCACTTGGAATATGTTTCTTTGGAAGCTTCTCCTTTCGATTTCCTTGGCAAACAGAAAGAATGGGATGGAAGAAGTGTGAAAAGAATTGAAGTGCCACTGCTAAGAAGCCCCGGGTTGTTATTTGCACGATGAGTATTATAATGAAGCCGAGATCCCGTTCCACCAGCTCTTTAAGAACCTCCGATGCAACCTGGTAATATGCTTCCCCCTCCCTTTCCTAATCCTAGCTCTGTGCCTACAATTGCTTTGCTGTTCTATTGTGTGATGTGTTAGTAAATTATGCCTACTGATCCGAAAGATTGGAGGAATAGGTAAGCCAGTATTGGAAATATTCCTTGCCTTGCTCTATGCAACATGGTTGTGTCTTACACCAACTTATTATTTTCATGAATGTTTGCTGCTGTTTGAGAAACTTCTCGAGATGTAATTTGAACGGAGGGGGCAGGAAGATCATTATTTTAAAGGGTGTGTATTTTGCAATCTTTGTTCATAGTCTGTGTGCATTTTAATAGATCGAGGGGTAACAGATCTTGTGGTTTGTGAGGGGTGAAAATTTACCTTATCTACTCTGCTAATTTTTTTTTTTAAAAAATCATCTTTTTGAAGAGCCCTACATGTTACAAATGCTGGTGCAATATTGTGTTAATAGAACAATTTTGCTCATCTGCAATTAGTATTCCCATTTATTTGGTACTAAAAGAACTAAATTTAGTATCACTTATGACTTAAGCATGCATGTATAGATTATTCCAGAGATCAGATCATGCCAAGGTGGTCCTCAGGTTAATCTCAGCTCTGGCATGAACTGTCTAGATGGCCTCTGGCAAGTCACTCTCTCCTTATGCATAGTTTTCTATCTCACTTCATTAAATGGGGAACCATTTATCAAACAGGGTCACAAAACACATGTGAGGAAGTTCGAACATTTAGAAATACAACACAATTGTTAAATACAATTTTCTAGTCCTCCTTAAGGTTGCAACCTAATATATGCGAGATATATAACACAATAAAGCCAGAAGGATCAAACTAGAACTAGGTTTTAAATAAATCCATAGAGTGCTATTGTCATCTTACTAATTAGCCGGCAATTTTTTGTTATGGTTGTGTAAATTATAGGACTTTTCAGGATGTTAATCCAGGAAGGACAAATTCACTCTTACCTATACCTTGTAGGCATATCCTGTTTTATTTCTAGATGCTTTGACATCCTGCCACTTTTACTTATATCTCCCCTTATTGTTGCATGCATAGAGAAATGAGCAAAGAAACAATTCAAGTACATATATCATGCTATTTCCTATTGTTCTGATAAAATTCATTATAGGTATTTTAGATTGTCAATTTCTTCTTTGAATTTTTCTGTATTTTCCTCAAGGGGTTGACCACAATTTGATATAGCTTAGAAAGCTCCAGTAGTGCTACTAATCCACGATGAATCCATACAGTTTTGTTAAAATAGTTAATGCATGACATATATAATATTATTACCAAGATGTAGCAAAATGCATTCTATTAGGCTTCACTTTGTACATGCTTCATCCCTCCGGCATGAGTAGCAATGGATTTAGTTAACCTACGTCAACGGCGGAATATGACACAGTTGGAATCTTCACAGTAAACTGTTGCCAACTCTCCGTTACAAAAGCAGGAAGAAGCATCTTTTGTTTACCTCTGTAGTCATAAGTCTATAATTGACAGTCCGTATTCAGGGACAATCCCAACTAATGTCACAGAATTTCACTTTGTTGCACAGAGAAATATTCTATAGCTTGGATTTTTTTTGTTGCAATCACACAGATATATATATATCAAAACACACACACACACACACACACACACACACACACTTTTCCATTATTTCACTAATCTTCATTTTTCCCCCCAGCATCCAGATAATACTATGATTCTTTGTTTTATTTGTTTGCATGTTTATTGACATACTTAGAAAGTATAAAAGTAATGATAATGATCCTATAGCAGTGTTAGATACAGTTTTAAGTGTTCTCTGATGTAAGTCTTGGTGGCCCAAGGCATTTGGAAGCAAAACATTTGGAAGCAAAAATATTGCTAGCTATCACAGATTATTGTCTATCTCCCTTGACCATAATCCTGATCTTTATAAATGTAAATCATGCACATGGCAAGATAAACATTTTAAACATTCTGTTTGTAAGTTAATAAAATGAAGGCAGGATGTTTTTTTCATAATAAAACATTCCAGTAAAGTATTTGTCAGATACTTATAGACATTTTAACATTCTTACTGATTAGACAACTAATACAGAATTTACTAAGTGGGAGTCCCTCCTACTAGCCACATACAACAGTAGGTGATGGGCAGATATCCTCACATGCATATTTTAGTAAATATATGACACACATTTATTTTTATTTATTTATTAGGTTTCATGGCACCTTTATAAATACCTCAAGGCAGCAAACATAGCTAATACCCCTTCTTGCTCTTATTTTCTCCATAACAGCAACCTTGTGAGGTGAGTTGGGCTGAGAAAGAAAGTGCCACCCAGCTTTCATGCCTAAAGTGGGACTAGAACTCACTGTCTCCTGATTTCTAGCCTGGTGCCTTAACCACTATAACAAATTGGCTCATATACATTCCCTATAACAGATATATTCGCATGTACATTTCCTTTCTTCCAATCATATCAAATTATAGAGAACTTTAACATTTCCTTCCTTGTATGCTGCCTTCAACATACACCCCTACTCTCAAAATCATGTTTTTTCTAATTTACCATTATTTTTCACGATGCAAGTACCACAAACTACATGGGGGTGGGGATGTGCAAGAAGAACTTAACTCATTAGGAGTTTCTTTCTAATCAGCTGTGCATAAGGGCAATTTGGACTGTGGGTTGTCCATATCATTAGTAGCTCAGTCACTGTCATGTTCTGCCTCCATCTTCCTACTTTCATCTAATCCTTCAGGGGGTAGCACCATCCATTTGTCTATCAGGAGGCCTTATTCTTGCAGATCTTTATTATTAATTATCCAAGCTGTTGTCTCGGAATAATTTCATTGTGAACTGGGGTAGTGCATGATGCCAGTTGGAAAAATCTAGTTAATGCACGTTCAAATGTAAAATGAATTGCTAACAACAGTACTCTATTTTTTTTTTTAATTTGATTTATATGCCGCCCTTCTCCGGAGACTCAGGGCGGTTTACAATGCGTTAAGCATTAGCCTTCATACTTTTGTATATTTATACAAAGTCAGCTTATTGCCCCCACAATCTGGGTCCTCATTTTACCCACCTTAGAAAGGATGGAAGGCTGAGTCAACCTTGAGCCTGGTGAGATTCGAACCAGCAGTAATTGCAGGCAGCTGTGTTAATAACAGGGTGCTTTAGACCACTGTACTACCAAGGCTCTATATTAATATAATTAATATATTATATTAAGGACTGTTCTGCTGTTTGATGTTAAAAAACTATTCATAAAAATGAACTTCTCTGTATAATCAAAACCAGCATGTCAAGAGGAAATCTAGATGAGAGGCTTCATCCTAGCATGCTCAATTTATGTAATTGGCACATGACTACATAACTATAGTCTAAAATAGCCTTAGTCAAAAAGAAGTTAGAAGTTTACCGTAGAAATACATTAGGCTAGGTCTGTGATGGACCTGGTTATTTATGAGACCGCCTGCTACCACCAATAGCCTCCCACCGGCCGGTACGCTCTCATAGAGAGGGGTTTCTCCGGGTGCTGGCGGCCAAACAATGTCGACTGGAGGCCCCCAGGGGGAGAGCCTTCTCTGTGGGGGCACCTGCCATCTGGAATGAGCTCCCCCTGGAGATACGGAGGATCCCGGATCTGCACACCTTCCGTCGTGCTCTCAAGACTTTTTTATTCCATCAAGCCGGCCTGGCCTAAATCTTTCCCCTTTAAAATGTAAATTTTAATTTGTTTTTTTAAATTATTGGGTGTTTTTAATTTGTCTCGGCCAAATTGTTTAATTCGGTTTTATTCTGTTTTTAAATTTTGTATTTATGTGTTTTATACTGTGGCTGTTCACCGCCCTGAGTCCTTCGGGAGTAGGGCAGTATACAAATCCAATAAAAGATAAAAGATAACGATAAAGATGGTGAACCTATGGCATGTCTGCCATAGGTCTGCCGCACGCCATCACCAGCTACTCTTCTCGTTTCCGGCATGCACATGCGCACCAGCCAGCTGATCTTTGGGTTTCTAGTTTGGGTACTCGGTGCAGAAAAGGTTCACCACTGGGCTAGGTGTTTCTTAAGCTTTTCAATCCCTGGCACATTCTGAATTTGAACAATCATTACATGCACTTCCACAAAATGTCCATGGAAGATCCTGTTTAGCCACAAAGGACATGTCCCTGAGACTGAATAAGTCCGAATCTGATTTCTGAAACTCAGTCTTCCTATTGGTTTCCACAAGGACTAAGTGCCATCATATTTGTACTATTCAGTGCAATGCAACCAGATCCCTGCTGTTCACATCATCTCAAGGATGCTTTTTGGTTTTTCTCCATTCTTATCTAACTGAAAGTTTTATAGGGTTGTTTTTTTCATAACTCATGTTAGTAAAACTTCAGCCTACAGCAGTACTGCTCACTGAATGCCTTTGTCCCATATTAGGACAGTAAAGTTTATAGAAGAAGAAAAGTCAAAACCAGTAGAAAGAAGGGTTTTAAATTCCAGCATGCCTGCTGTCCTGGGCAAAAATAGGAAGAGCAAGAAAGTGTCAGAGAAGGTATCTGGGTGCCAGAGAAGGTATCTGAAATTCTCTAGGGTTTAGGGACTGAGAGAGGCAGATGGGGTTGCTGGGTAAGGAATGGACAACATAGACATAAATAATCCAAAAGATAACAGACAGCTTCTTTCATAAACATTTAGCCCAGCTGGAGAGAAATCTGAGAAGACCCAAGTTATTTACCTTAATTATAGTAACTCTCTATAAAAGAAGTTGGGAGATTCCTCCTATGCTTTCCAAGATTTTGTACTTGGTCTCTACTAATATTAAAGATACCTTCCTGAAATCTTTACAGCTTTTGCTTCCTTGATCTTGCCCAAGACCTGTGTAGGTCTTGACAGGGACATCATATCATGTACCACTATACTAGACCATCATATATATCATCATAATATAATGTAATATAACTTTTTTTTTAAAAAAAAAAAGCCTATTTATTAAGCAGGGAGCTAATGTCGCTTGAAAGATGTTTTGTTTGATCTAGTGTACTTTTGTGTAAAATGAGTATGAAATATTTATCATTTAAAAAGACCAAATGATTTTGGAGGAAGAGATTTTTCATTGCGTTCTTAATTTTTTACTTGTACTTAAGTCAGTGGCTCTTAAAAGCCCTAAATGTTTGGGAATTATTATTTGAATAAATCTTTGTCATTTTCCCCCTCCCGCACCAAATTTGAACTACAAATTAATACATAGTTTCACTTATAATTTCTCATAGTTTCATAGTTGCTTTTAGGTTTTCAGGGCTACAGTTTGTGATTCTTTAAATTATTTGTATTTTTTGCTGTCCGCTATACCTGAAAACATTTCAGTTTCTAATTGTCAGGAAAAGACAAATACTGAACATGGCCAGGGGTCATTCATTCATTCCAAATTCCAAAACGGAATTTGGAATACCCTGAATTCAGTGTTGATGGAGCCATTTGGTTATGAGATTGTATGGAAGGAACAAAAGCCACCATGCAGAGGGACTTAGGATAAAAATAAAGGATTAAAAAACCTTTTACAAGTGCTTTGTAAAAATTATACTAATAAATATTCACCTTTATTGAACAATTGAGGTGAACTGCCAACAATTGAGGTTTTATTTTATATATTTGTACTTATTAGAATTATTACTTAGTAGCAGGGGTGAAATCCAGCAGGTTCTGGCAGGTTCTGGAGAACTGGTAGCGGAAATTTTGAGTAGTTCAGAGAACCAGCAAATACCACCTTTGACTGGCCCCAGAGTGGGGTGGGAATGGAGATTTTACAATATCCTTCCCTTGGAGTGGGGTGGGAATGGAGATTTTGCAGTATCCTTCTCCTGCCACACCCACCAAGCCACACCCACAGAACCGGTAGTAAAAAAAAAATTGGATTTCACTACTGCTTAGTAGGTTTTCAACAATCCCTTTTTTTCTAGCTCTATTTGATAGACTTGCTGTAGAGTAGTCATGCTATACAACCAGTAGTGTCCTTGGAGATGGGTCAAAACAGGCAGTGTGGCAGATATGGCAAAATCCATATCCAAATCCACCAGATCTGCCATCTTACCCACTTTGACCTCTCCCATGGATGCCATTGCATATGTCCTACTTGTAAAAGATCTGCCCTCTGTTTGAAAATGGTCAGTCTGTAGCTCTCTTTTAAAAAGGTACCTTCTTCCCTATTGTTCGGCCTTTCACAATTTGGTGTCATCCATATGAATTGCTTCATCTTCTATCATTCACAGATGAAAATTATAGAACCACAAGTCCCTTATATTTGCAGGATACCATTTTGGGGAACTTTGTTCTGTTTCCCAAAACACCATCTGAGCTGTGTAATTCAGAAATGAAGAATGTTAAATAGAGGGGTGCATTAAATTTGGTCTCAGAGCACAGCAGATGGAACAGGTATTCAAGATCACCTATCTATATTCTTCTACTATATAAAATACATATGGGATTTATTTTATTACTATTTGAATTAATGTAACTGTTTTCATAGGGAACCACTTTGGTGAAATTATTAAGGCACTGGATAGAAACCAGGAGACCATGAGTCCCACCGTAGGCACAAAGCCAGCTGGGTGACCTTGGGCAGTCAATTTCTCTCAGCCCTAAGAAAGAGGGAAGGACAAACTACTTCCGAATAAACTTGCCGAGAAACTACTGGTAGCTGCCAGAAGTCAATACTGATTCAAAAGTGCACAAGCAATTCTTTTTCTATATGTATGCCTAGAAATAACAAACTTTTTATGCAAACATATATAAAAGCACTTAAATATGAACCAGATGTGTGCTGCAGCTGCCAAAAAAGCCAAGGCAGTCCTAGGTTGTATCAACAGGAGGACAGTATCAAGGTCACATGAAGTGTTAGTATCGCTTTATGCTGCTTTGGTAAGACCACATTTTGGAATACTGAGTCCAGTTTTGGTCATTACAATACAAAAAAGATGTTGAGACTCTAGAAAAAGTGCGGAGAAGAGCAACAAAGTTAATTGGGGGGCTGGAGGCTAAGACATATGATGAATGATTGCAGGAACTGGGTATGTCTAGTCCAATGAAGACAAGGACTAGGGGTGACATGATAGTGGTCTTCCAATATTGAGGGGCTGTCACAGAGAAGAGGGGCAAACCTATTCTCCAAACAACTGAGGGCAAGATAAGAAATAGCAGATGGAAACTTATCAAAGAGAGACCCAACCTAGAACCAAGGAAAAGTTTCCTGATAGTGAGAACAATTAATCAGTGGAATGGCTTATGTTCAGAAGTTGTGAGTGCTCCATTACTGGAGTTTTTAAGAAGAGATTGGGCAGCCATTTGTCCAGAATGGTGTAAGGTCTTCTGCTTAACCAGGGGGTTCACATACAGAAACAGAAAAAAGATACTAAGAAGTGGCTTCCAATCTTTTTTATTGCCTTTATAAATACACATATTTTATCCCTTTAAGCAGGGGTGCTATTCAGCAGGTTCTGACAGGTTCTGGAGAACCAATAGCAGAAATTTTGAGTAGTTCAGAGAACCGGCAAATACCACCTCTGGCTGGCCCCAGGAATGGGGAGGGGATGGGGATTTTGCAGTATCCTTCCCCTGGAGTGGGGTGGGAATGGAGATTTTGCAGTATCCTTACCCTGCCACGCCCACCAAGCCATGCTCACAGAACCGGTATTAAAAAAGTTTGAATTCCACCACTGTCTCTAAGGTTACATCAGAACATCCCTTATTTCCTTATTTATCCTTCCTAGTCATCAAACCCATAAATCACAAGTTTATTTTTTTCCATTTTCAGCAGAAGGTCCATAAAGAATTTAAAGTCACCAACGAATTTAATTATTGTCTCTGAATGTAATTATTGTCTAATCAAACAAATCAGTTTTGCCATTTCTGCAAATTCTGTCATCTACACCAACCATTCCTCCACTGATTGGAATTTAGTCTTCCCTTTTTTAGCATTGCTTGCATGGCCAATAAAAATAGGAGCAAAATGCTTTCAGCTTGCTTTTTGAAGCAAACATAGAAAATTCACACTTCTTGCCAAAAAATATATGCATTAGAGAAAATATTTGCAATATTGCAAACAACAAATATGTACTTCAATAAATGTACATGTGCACAATCATTTAATAGACTATCCTTTAAATATAAACTATTGTGGAAGAATCCACAATAACATTCATTTGGAACTTAATGCTATGGGGTTGCAGGTAGGGAATGCAGTACTGAAAGAACATGACGGTAGATTCCAAGGTCAGTTTTCAAACTCTACAAAGCTCTTAGCACTCCCTGATACCGAACTTCAGGTGTCAGGAAAAGTAATGGCCTTCCTGTCTCTGCTTATGATCCCTATGCAGAGGGGATACTGCTGTATCGGCTCATTCAGATAAGCTTAAATCTTATCTTCTTATCGATATAAACCCCATCTAAGTTAAAGCTGTTTTTCTGAAATTAGAGCCTCGTGAATTATTTCTATTTAGTCATTATAATTGAATTCACATTTACTTATGCTTGCAGTTTAAAGCCAGACTCTCTGGTTTGGTTTACTCAGGAGTAACTCCTCTAGTGGAATCAGTGGGCTTCAGTTCAAGAGTGCATAGATTGCAGCTTTTGTCATTTTTACTTGGAAGAAGATTCATGGAACGTAATGCTGAACAATCAAGTCTATTTTCTGGAAATTGCTTTTTATGGTACTGGAAAATGAACTGAAAGTTTGTTTAGAAGTTTGGGAGTACTATTAAATTCAAATCCAAATACATCTGAGTAGAATTGTACTCAACATTACATTCTTATTCTGGGAATAATCTTGTGTTAGGCCAAGCATGGTGATTACCCAGCCAGGATATTGCCTAGCCATGATATTATTGGGTGTTACCAAAAACGCAAATTGATAGTCAAAGATAATGTATTACTGTGTTAACTCTTGCATTTTATTGCCAAAGTTGGAGAAAAAATTCTGTACCTTGATCAACCAAGTACTTGTAATAGTGTACTACATTGTAGCATAGAATTCCCCATCATGATCAATACTGACCCAAAAGTCAGTTGGACTTATCCAAGGGATCAATAAATAGCAGAGGACCAGAAGGAGCCACAGAGGTGAATAGGTGGTCAATAAATGATGGAAGGTTGACTGGGAGCTCCATACTAGTTACTAGTCCTGAAGATGAAATGGCTAATGGTGAGACAGCCTTACCCAGGATTGGATGGTCAGCTGTCAGCAGGAGCAGGGAATAGAATAGAATAGAATAGAATAGAATAGAATAGAATAGAATAGAATAGAATAGAATAGAATAGAATAGAATAGAATAGAATAGAATAGAATTCTTTATTGGCTAAGTGTGATTGGACACACAAGAAATGTGTCTTTGGTGCATATGCTCTCAGGATACATTAAGAAAAATAAAATATATTCGTCAAGAATCATAAGATACAATGAGTTGTATTAATTCAATGAGCAGCGCTGGTGCAGTGGTTAGAGTGCAGTACTGCAGGCTACTTCTGCTGATCACCGGCTGCCAGCAATTTGGCAAATCGTATCTCACCAGGCTCAAGGTTGACTCAGCCTTCCATCCTTCCAAGGTGGGTAAAATGAGGACACAGATTATTGTGGACAATATGCTGACTATAAACCGCTTAGAGAGGGCTGTAAAGCACTATGAAGCGGTATATAAGACTAAGTGCTATTGCTATTATTAACACTTACTGTTGCTTGCATAGTCAACCAGATGTTCACTGGATTTGACTTTTTTATCCATCTCTTGAGTCCTTCCCAAGGGCCTGCGATAGGCGAATATTGTTGTTTGATGGTTTTAGAAGTGTCGTCACAGGATGTAAGTTATTTCAAGTAAAACTGCCTTTTGTAGTTGACTGATGGTGATTTTGTCAATGCTAGTGGTGTTCAAGTGGTACTCCAGATGTTTTGGGATTGCAGCCACAGCACTGATTACTATTGGTACTACTTTTGCTTTCTTTTGCCACAATCATGTTATTTCTATTTGCAAATCTTTATATTTTATTATTTTCACCAGTTCTTCCTATTCTTGTTCTTCTCTCTCCATGTCCATTATCAGTCTTTTTTGTCTTTCTTATCAACAATTGTTAAGTCTGGGATGTAGAAAAAAATCAACAAAAAATTAGTATAATGTGGTTTTTTTTAAAAAAAAAACACCACTATATTTACAAACTATTCTAATGTAGAACATTTGTGCTGTTAATTATAGCTTTGGAGAGAATTCACTTAAAGGACTGTAGTTTTCCTATGGCCCAAGTTTGTTTTCTATTTCCAATGTGTCTGATGAATATGTCAGCAGTTCTTTGTAATGGAATAAAAATAACCTTTACTGATAAATAAATGTAAGTGCTTACAGTTGATTTCACCCGAGTGGCATGGATCTAGGAGTTATTTTATGATAAAGTCCATATTTAGTATGAAGAAATACATAACATATACCAAAAAATGGAATATTAGTTGCTCGTATGCTGTTTGAAAGTAGTTGCACATTAAATTACAGGATTTCTTAATTGAATTTCAGCTATTGTATCTAAATTATGATATTAGTATATCTGGGCACAAATTTCTGAAATTCTGCAACAAATGTGTGAGCAAAAAAAAATGAAGTGAATAGTTTCTGCAAATTATTGAAGCAGAAATTCTCCATCAATCTTTTCTTGGGAAACATGATATATTCCAGGGGTGAAATGTAAAATCTGTTACTACCAGTTCTGTGGGCATGGCTTGGTGGGGGGGATAATGTGACTGGGTGGGCGTGGCCAACTTTTTTTTTTTTAACTTTTCAAAGCATTTTTTCTAATGCTTTGAAAAGCCTCTGCCAATCAGGCAATTCAACTGGGATCGTCAGAGAGGCATTTTAAAAAATACCTCTCTGCCGATCAAGCAACTCAGCTGGGAGTTGCCAGAGACTTTTCAAAGAATTTTTTTTTTACTACCTCTTCAGCCAAGAGGTTGTAGAAAAAAATGCTTTGAAAAGCCTCTGACGATCCCAGCTGAGCCGCGTGATCATCAGAGGCTTTTTTTTTTTTACTTTTAAAAGCATTTTTTCTTCAGAAGAGGTTGTAGAAAAAATGCTTTTAAAAGTTAAAAAAAGCCTCTGATGATCGTAGGGCTCAGCTGGGCATGGGGGGAGAGGTGCAGGGATTTTTGCTACCGGTTCTCCGAACCACCTGCCGCCATCGCTACCGGATCGGGCAATCCGGTCCGAACTGGGAGCATTTCACCCCTGATATATTCCCTTTAATGGAATTATGGGTCTCCTGAAAGGCTGCAGAAGATTAAAGAGATATTTCCACAGGAAAAATGGGACCTTCACATGTGCTGTTGTCTACCTTGCATAAATTAGCTCAAGAATGTCCTGTTTCACTTATGACTACTTCTCTGTTTTTCCCCCTTTTCCTTTGAAATAAATTATGAAACAAATGTATTTATCAAAATGAATATTAGAGGCAAAATATAATGCTGGATATTTTCTCTGCATGACCTTAGTTGACAAAAGCACTTTTACAATATTTGAAACTTAGCAGTTCTGAAAGAAAGAAAAAAAAAAGCTGCCTGAAATAGGTTTGATTAAAATGACAAACCGCTAGAAAAAAAAATCTCTTGTGAATTTGTTTATTAAAAGAAAGGTTTATGTGGAACAACTTTCCACAGCACTGATTGTCCACAGCCCAAAATTCCTGTTGCTAAGACAATTGTTAAGTGAGTTTTGCCCCATTTTATGACTTTTTTTAGCAACAGTTGTTAAGCGAATAATTGCAGTTGTTAAGTAAATCAATTGACTTTGCTTGTCGGAAGCCAGTTGGGAAGGTTACAAATTGTGATCACATGACCCCAGGACAGTTCAACTGGCATAAATAAGTTGCCAAGTTGCCAATGAAATTTAATCACAGGATCATGGGGTTGCAGCAATGGCTATAAGTGTGAAAACTGGTCATAAGTCACATTTTCAGTGCTGTTGTGACTTCAGACAGTCACGAAACAAATGGTTGTAAGTCAAGGACTACCTGTACAATCCAAGGGTTCGTAGAACTGCAACCTTATGTCATTTTATGCTTGCGTCAGTTGTGTTCAACTTCTAATTTGGTAAGAAGATGGTTAAAATCTAGCATTTTTAGACACTTTCAGATCAATTTCTTTGTTTTCGTAAAATTTTATATTTTTATCTTAGGTGTGTTGGTAATAATTTTTGGGCAGGATGGCAGGGATGTGGACTTGACTGTCAGTAGTGGTCATTGGTAGTACTGGTCAAATAATAATGGTTCCTTCACAGCTAAAAGCCACAACAATAATTGCTGTGAAACCTGACCCTTCTCTTTCATTCTACTATCCTGATCTAGCTTTCTTAACAATCCCAATTCTACTCTCAACTCTGGCATATAAAGAGTTATATTTTTTGTACTTTTTTGGGTTGAGACCAGTGGGGAAATCTAAAATTTGTTACTACTGGTTCTGTGGGCGTGGCTTGGGGGGGTTAATGTGACTGGGTGGGTGTGGCCATTTTTTTTTTACTTTTAAAACCATTTTTTCTACAACCTCTTCAGCGAAGAGGTTGTTAAAAAATGCTTTCAAAAGGCTCTGACGATCCCAGCTGAACTGCCTGATTGACAGAGGCTTTTTTTCTTTTAAATGCCTCTGCTGATCAGGCAACTCAGCTTGGATTGTCAGAGCCTTTTAAAAGAAAAAAATGGGTTTTTTTTCTTTTAAATGCCTCTGATGATCCAAGCTGAGTTGCCTGATCAGCAGAGGCTTTTTTTTCTTTTAAAAGCCTCTGACGATCCCAGCTGAGTTGCACGATTATCAGAGGCTTTTTTTTAACTTTTAAAAGCATTTTTTTCAGCCAAAGAGATTGTAGAAAAAATGCTTTTAAAAGTAGAAAAAAAAAAGCCTCTGATGATCGTGCGGCTCAGCTGGGCATGGGGGAGGGCAGGGATTTTTGCTACCGGTTCTCCGAACCACCCACCTCCATCGCTACCGGATCAGGCGATCCGGTCCAAACCAGGAGCATTTCACCCCTGGTTGAGACCAAACAGATCATCTAACTTGCTTCTAAGTTCTCCAATATACCAATACAGATAGACCTTGACTTACATTCATTTAGCACCTGTTCGAAGTTAAAAACATCACTGAAAAAAGTGACTTATGACAATTTTTCACATTTACAACTGCAGCAGCATCAAGGTCACATGATCAAAATTCAGATGCTTGGCAACTGGCATGTATTTATGATGGTTGCAGTGTCCCGGGGTCTTGTGATCACCTTTTGCGACTTTCTGACAAGCAAAGTCACGGGGAAGCCAGATTCACTTAACAACCATATTACTAACAACAACTGCAGTGATATACTTAACAACTGGGGCAAGAAAGGTCATAAACTGGAGCAAAACTCACTAATTGTCTTGGTTAGCAACAAAAATTTGAGGGTCAGTTGGGGTTGTAAGTTGAGGACTACTTGTATTTCATCAAAGCTAACTTTAACATGTAAAATGGTACATAGAGGACCCTCACTGAATGAATTAGTAGGTAGAAGAATGTTTTATTTCACATTAAATGTTGAAGCTCATTGAAAATACCCAGTGGAGGTTTTGCAAAAAAATCTGTTTCTGAAAACCTGATACTGTAAGCTAGTATATTTCATATCACAACAAGCCCACCCTGACAGAAGGTGTGGAATGACGTATCTTGACAATACCCATTAGGGAAAATCTGTCCTTACATTGATGAATTTCTGTAGATTTTTGAACCCTGGGTCCTATTTGATGCAATTGAAGAAGTTGTCTGTGAAAGTATAACATTTTTTATAATGTTATTGTTTTAGGACAGTAGGAAAATGTAAAGAGTCCATGTTTTCTGTGGTGATCAAATTTTAGACAGATAGATTGAAAATCTTTTCATAAAGAGAAGGGTTATTCATAAGGATAATGATGCTATTTTCTGAAATAGTGTAGCTGATTATAGTTTATAGTTTACTTTATTGTCATTGCACATGGTACAAAGAAGTTAAATGCTGTCTTCAGTGTACATTATAACTATAAAAATAAAAACACAAACATACATCCTTTACATTCTGTATAACTGAAATTGAAAACCCGATACTGCACTATACCATAGAATTCAATATGGTTATTGCCCTGGGATAGAAACTATTTTTCAGCCTATTTGTCCTTGTTTTTATTGACCTGTACCGTCTGCCAGATGGTAATAGTTCAAAAAAAGGGTGCCCAGGATGAGATGGATCTTTAAGAATGCTTTGAACTTTCTTAAGGCAGCAGGAGCTATAAAGCTCTTCTAAGGAGGAGAGAGGGCAACCAATGATTTTCTGGGCAATGACGTTGACCCTCCAAAGTGCTGTCCTATCTGCCACTGTGCAATTGGCAAACCATACATAGATGTAGTAAGTTAAAATACTCTCTATGGTGCAGAGGTAGAGGGTCGCCAGCAGTAGAAGGTCACCAGATTGATGGGGAAGGAGATGGATCAGTGGTGGGTTCCTCCCGGTTCGATCCGGTTCAGCCGAGCCGGTAGCGGTGACGATATGATGTCACCGAACTGGTTCTCCCCCCCGCCCTCCCACCTCCCCACCCCCCACATTATTCTTACCTTTTATTTGGTCCCACCCCCAATCTATTGCTGCCTCCTGAGTCCCAGCTGATGACTAGAGGGAAAAAAACTGTTTAAACTCTTGCCGCGGGGCTTCAAAGGGCCGTCCTACAGCTGATCAGTGTTAAAAGCAAACAAATGAGTCGGGTCGTAAGTGCGAGGACTGGTCGTAAATGCGAGGACCTTCCAGAAATGACTCTGACCAGCTAGCCACACCCACCTACTCACATGACCTCCAAGCCACACCCACAAAGTAAGCCATGCCCACAGAACCAGTAGTAAAAAAAATTAGAACCCACCCCTGAGATGGATGTACTATATATTAATAGGCTTACATTTCTTTCCATAAAATAAATGAGTTGCTCAATCAAGTCAGCCAGCTGATGAAAATACAAAGAAAATATACACAATGAGAGGCTGGGTAGAGCTAAATACTTAGCAGATGTTGAACTAAAATTTCTTTCTTTGCACATATAATCTTTCTGTTGTCCAAAATGCTGATTGGGACTGGCCAATAGTGGCGTTATGCCTTGGGTCACTCTGACACTTGGATTTGAGTGTGTAATATTATATTTGCCTTCCCATCCTCCAGAGCTTTATTTATGTATGTGGTCGGACAATGTGTTTTCCAGCATTTTTTTAGAAACTTCCTGAAACAGATCTGGAATGTGGCTGTATGGAGTCTCAGAATGTAAACACAACATATTTAGGCCTGTCTGTCCCATCCAAGGAAATTGGGACTAATTCCGCCATTCCATTTGGGACCTGGACTTATACCAAATCCAATACATTATCTTGAGAAACAATTTCTAGATTTCTAGTGAACCCGGCTGGATGCTAACCGTGCTGGTCTTGTTGAACTCAGTTAGGGACAAGGTTTTGTTCTGAGAATAGGGAACATTTCCGAGTCTGCTCAGGCAATGCAGAGATTACACTTCTCAAGGTTACTTTCTAAGGTTTCACAGAAAACGGAGGATTAGGAAACTAACATTTTCAATACCAGCTCTGTTAAAACGATATTTATTTTTTAGAGTTGTGTGGAAAAAAGTTGAAACAGTACTGATTATAAAGTTTCACCAAGAAGTAACAGTGTCTCAGTTCTGATATTTAATTGTTAAAATAGAAGTTCATAGGAAAGTTAAGGCGTCATTTCCTTCCATTTGCATATCTGGAACACAGTGGCAGGGCTGTGCAGGGCTACGGATTAAAGAGAAAAAGACATTAGGGAGGTTCATGGAAGGGGCAACTCATGTCCTTCCTGTTGGCAAATGATTAAAATAGCTATGCATTTAAGTGACTGACCTTCACAATTGCGGCATAACTCTAGGAAAAGATGCATTCAGTTGCCAGCAGTATTCCTTGCACACCAACCAGGGGTGAAATGCTCCCAGTTCGGACCGGATCGCCCGATCCGGTAGCGATGGAGGCAGGTGGTTTGGAGAACCGGTAGCAAAAATCCCTGCTCCCCGCTCCCCCATGCCCAGCGGAGCCGCACAATCATCAGAAGCTTTTTTTTTCTTTTAAAAGCATTTTTTCTACAACCTCTTTGACCGAAAAAATGCTTTTTTTCTTTTAAATGCCTCTGACGATCCCAGCTGAGTTGCCTGATCGGCAGACACTTTTTAAAAAACTCAGCTGGGATCGACAGAGGCATTTAAAAGAAAAAAACTCTTTTTTTCTTTTAAATAACTCTGACGATCCCAGCTGAGTTGCCTGATCGGCAGAGGCTTTTTAAAAAAGCCTCTGCCGATCAGGCAACTCAGCTGGGATCGTCAGAGCCTTTTGAAAGCATTTTTTTACAACCTCTTCGCCAAAGGGGTTGTAGAAAAAATGATTTTAAAAGTTAAAAAAAAATTGGCCACGCCCACCCAGTCACATTACACCCCCCCCACCAAGCCACGCCCACAGAACCGGTAGTAACAAATTTTAGATTTCACCACTGACACCAACCAAGTCTCCACTGATTTCAGATTTGAAAGGCTGCACTGCTCTTGTGTGGTGTTTGAGGAAACTTCCAAAGCTTAGCCAGTACAAATATTTAAGCTTTCCAGTGCAATGCTTAATCTCTTGTATGCACTCAACTGTCTTTAGCTAAAGTTTTAATCTCTGTTGCTGACAACACAACTTCTGTATCTGAGAAAATGGAAATGGTTGTTGATGAGGAATCCTTCCCCTAGTTACAATACAAGTTTTTTTTAGCTTGGAGGAAATATTTTGTTCTTAGAAACATATGTTGATGGAAATGATGCAGTGAGAATTTTATCCATCTGAAATTCAAAGACAAATATATTTTTTTAAATATAAATTTTATTTGTAGATTTTTCTTTAACATACATGAGTACTTAATAAACAGTGTATTGTCTGGGTCAATTTACCTATACATAATATCAATAATAATAATAACAATATTTACTTGTATATAGTAGTTTTCTTCCAACTTCTAATTTCTACCTCTGCTATCTAACCATTTGTAAAACAAATCACATGTTAAAAAGTATTCTGTATCCTCTTTATCCTTTATCTTTAATGTTAACCTATCCATTTCCGCAAAGTCTAATATTTTTTAAAATTATGCTTTCATCTGTAGGAGTTCCCTCATTTTTCCAATAGCGTGCAAATACAATTCTTGCTGCTGTCAACATATGTGATATTAAATATACAACCTCCTTGTCATATTTTTCTGATAGTATACCTAACAAAAATCTCTCTGGCTTTAATTCTATATATTGCTTTATCATTTTCTCTACACAAGTATGTATTTTTGTCTAATATTTTTTTGCCTTTGGGCAAGTTTTTTTAGCTTGGAGGAAATATTTTGTTCTTCTTAGATACAAATGTTGATGAATAATTAGGAAATGATGCAGTGAGAATTTTATCCATCTGAAATTCAAAGACAATTTTTTTTCTTAACTGAAGTAAAGCTATAAACAGAACACTATCTTGTGTTGTTACATTGACGACAAGGGACATTCTGGATATTTTGGTGCACTTTTATCTGAGGGCTTCACAATTGGTAGTGACATCATTTTTTTTTTCTTTCTGGAAACAATGGGAGTCTTTGATTTAGAAAAAAAACAAAAGAACAGAATTGATATTAATATTTTATTCTCTGTCATTCTCATCAAAATCAAAAGTCCAATTAAAGATGTAGTTAGTTCCAGGGTTTGTTTGATTCTGGTCTTGTCAATAATTTTTGTTTCTTGGTCTGTAAAAAAATAGTGGCAGTTATAGTTTAAGATGATGGTTAAATCATAGTTAAACTAGGGGTTATTACAGTATGCAAAATCAGGTGGCAAGAATTAGAGACTCTGAGAGTCCCAACAAAATATAATCTGCATTATGGAGCTGCAAACAGATGCTTTGCTCACACCCATTTTCTGGGTGATTCTCATTAAAGCACTCCACAGCTGTATTTATTTACTTATTAAATTTATATGCTGCCCACCTGTTCAAAGTAGCTGTAGCTACAATACTAGTTTTATAGCTGTATTATAATATTGATTATGTGTCTTTTCCTTTGCTTTCCTTTTGTTCCTTTGGCCTTGTCCAACTATCCCCTAAGCCTCTCTCACTTTGTTCTCTTGCTTTTGTTCCTCCTTTCTTTAAGGAAATAGCCAAGTAACACTTTTCTTGCTTTAGTAGGAGGTAAAGAATGTTCCCAAAATGAACATTCTAATTGTCCATTTATCTAGTTCTTGGTACAGTCTCACTTTCTTATCATATTTGAAAGCTGAACTGAAATAGGTATGGATCAATCTTCCTAGGTAGGGTATCTGCCAGATGTCTTTTTCAAGTTAGCCTTGAAAAGTAAGACAGATAAGAAAAATGGTTTAAACTCTTGTTTTAAATTAGATTCTGTTAAGCTTCTCTTCCATTCAACGAAGCCATGAAATTGCTTACAGGTAGTCCTCGACTTACAACAGTTCATTTAGTGACTGTTCAAAGTTGCAATGGCACCGAAAAATATGACATAACCATTTTTCACACTTACGACCTTTGCAGCATCTCCATGATCATGTGATCAAAATTAGGATGCTTGGCAACTGACTCATATTTGTGACAGTTGCTGGTCCCAAGGTCATGGGATCCCCTTTTGCAACTTTCTGACAAGCAAAGTCAATGGGGAAGCCAGATGCACTTAACAACCAGGTTACTAACAAATGCAAAACGAATGTCTCACTTAACAACAGAAATTTTGGACTCAATCATGGTCATAAGTCAAGAACTACCGGTATATTTATAATGTTCCCAGCATAATAAAGATAGGTTTTCTGGCAAGCTACATATATTTTGGTTTAATATTTGTGTAGTATAATATATTTATGTAGTTTGTAAATCATGGTTTATGGTTTAGTATGCCATGTGAAGCAAGCAAATCTTTTTTTTTTTTAGCAAACCATAATTTAGAGTGTTGTGTACTCAACTAATTTACCTCTAAATACATACTTGAATGAGAGTCTGCTAGCATATGTATGCCTGCTTGCCATCTTTAAGCTGGTACCTGACTGGTTATCGTAGGAACAGAATCCAAGAGTAGATGGGCCTTTGCCTTTGTACAAACCTTTGTAATTATTTACTTGGTAGCATGATTCTCCATATCATTTTGTAAAAAGGACACAGTAGTGACGTTACTTTCCAGGATGTAACTCCTAGTTACAATGATGTCTACCAAAATTTACAGTGTAATATAATAGCTATGCTGTATATCCATTTACTTTCGTAACATTTCCCAGAATATACATTATGATTCACATTTAATACTTTCGGTTTTATCTGGTGTAGAATTCTTTTTATGGGTTATGTTTGAAGAGGGGTCCTAATTCAGAATCCAAGCATTTTCTTTGTGTGCAGATTCCCAACTTTGCTTCCCTGTGTTGCCAACAAAGGTTTTGAGCAACACTTGGTGGGAAAGACTTCTGTCTGACCTGTTGGTGATCTACAACAATGCAGAAAGTTTATTTATCTGTCAAAAGCAACATTTCAGCTGAATGCTAGAGCTGAAAATTGCATCTTGGATAGCTTCCATAGCTTTAAGCACACACACACACACAAACAAACACACACACATACAAACACACACACACATGTTTATTGTATGTTGGTGTGTATATACACAGAGATAGAGAGGGGGAGGGGGAGAGAGAGAGAGAGTTCTTGAAGCTTAGAATGTTAAACACATTTGCTTTTATTATCATTTTAAGATTGAGAATCTTGTAAAGCTGGACTTCTGCACACAGGAAACTGGTCTCAAGGAGAGGAGTAGAGGTTGTTGTGGGGCACCCCACAACATGTTGTTGCTTGAGCTGAAAAAACAGATGGGAGCCACTTCCCTAGCTGAAGCAATCCCAGGGGTGGGCAACGGTGGCCCTTTTACAACCTGTGGACTTCAACTCCCAGAATTCCTGAGACAGCCAAGCCAAGGTTGTAAAAGGGCCACCGTTGTCCACCCCTGATCTAGACAATCTTAATGAGGAGTTTGATTTCCAGCCAAACTCCATACAGAACAGAACAGGATGCTGACTTTCAATTATCCATTCAGCTTCCCCCTCCCATGCCCGCATTCTGTCACTGAATTGATTTCAAAGATACTCAAATGTTTGCTTGTAGAGAATCCTGGGAGGGAGACTCGGCCAAGTAACTGCGACAGGCAATGTTTGAATAAGGAAGAGCCATTTATTACGATTCAGGCCACTCAGGCCCCCGAGGGACTTCTTTGGGATCCACATTATATTTCATGATGTTGAAGAAATCACTGCTAATAAAACTGGCATGGAGACTTATAATAATTATTTACGATAATTCACAGACTGGAAACTTTGCACTGTTTGAACCACTCCAAGTACTTAATTTATAGGCATACAACTCACAACTGCTGGCTTGGATTTTTGTTTCTCATTATAAGGCAGGCCCTGTTCTCGTTTTTGCTAAAGCAAACAGCCAGAATCTGTTGTATTACAACTCTATATAATACAGTACATTTTCTCATGTATTACAAAGCTCCAATTCCTAATTTTGGGATTTTCAGTAAAGTTCATTTTATTATGGCTCTTAGTATTACTCTATTTGTAGCTGTAGGTCTTATTGCTGATGTTTGTTGTATGCTTCCTGTGGTGAGAAATGAAAAAAAGTCAACATTAAGACAGGAAGAAACATGCCGTTGATACTGGCTCTAAGAAGCAGCCAGGAGATGTGAACTTTGCATCTGAAACAAGCAAGCTTATTCTAAGCAAAATACAATCGAATAAGTGGGAAATTTCTGGATGCTCATCATTTGCTATAAAGAAGTAACATCTCCCTTGGGTTGATCCAAAAGTGCTTTTTCAAGAGGCAACTGGACTTTCTTGTTTTTCTTTGAAGGCATTTTGCTTCTCATCCTCTGACGGTGGGGAATAGAAGGATTTATATTGGTTGCAGACAACTGGTCATTTGCATTCCTTTAGAGATTTGTTGAGGCCACTTGGAGGTTTGTCTGTGTCTGATCTGGATGACTGAGAATATCCATAGATATCCCTTGGGTTGAGTTTGACTTCTGATAATGACACATCCATGTTGTCCCCCCCCCCCAATAATATAGCAATAGCATTTAGACCTACATACCGCTTCACATGTTCTCATCTTCTTCTGTTTTACTGTAGCTCTAGGATTGTCTGGGAATCTCTCATCCAAATACTAATCAGGATCAGGTCTGCTTAATTTTTCAAAATCAACTAAGGTCAATTAAACACTGTACCGGGAGTATATGTTATTTGTTATAGGAAAGGGGAAATTAATGGTACAAGTCCACAGGTGCCCATTGATCTAAGAAAGGTTGATGGAAGTAGTCCTTGACTTACAACCACTCACTTAGCAATTGTTAGAAGTTATGACGGACCTCTTGGGGCTACAAATCCGGATTTGAAATTTTGACGCTCACCCCCACCCCCAATCATGTAACCACACTTTGGGCACTCAGCAGTCAGGCCACATTCACAGCCATTTGCAGTGTCCCGTGGTTATGTGACTACATTTTACAGTGGTTTTGCCGAAACCCACATTTATTTCCGGATTTTGGCAAACCTGCACCCATAATGAACCATTGGTTCCAATATTTGAGGGGCTGCCACAGAGAAGAGGGGATCAAGCTATTTTCCAAAGCACCCAAAGACCAGACAAGGAATAATGGATGGAAACTGATCAAGGAGAGATTCAACCTGGAAATAGGGAGAAATTTTCTGTCAGAGAGAACAATCAACCAACGGAACAGCTTGCCTTCAGAAGTTGTGGGAGCTTCATCACTGGAAGCTTTCAAGAAGAGACTGGACTGTCATTTGTCAGAAATTGTGTAGGGCCGTGACAGCGAACCTGTGGCACGCGTGCCACAAGTGGCACATGGAGCCATTTTGGTGGGCACGTGAGCGTTGCCCTAGCTAAGCTCCAGCACGCATGTACATGTTGGCCAGCTGATTTTCGGGCCTTCTGGGCCCACCAGAAGTCAGCAAATGGGCTGTTTCCGGCCTCTGGAGGGCTTCTAGGGGTGGTCGTGGTAGGGAAAAGGCTGTTTTCTCCCTCCCCAGGCTTCTAGAAAGCCTCTGGAGCCTGGGGAGGGTTAGGCCTACCGGGCCCACCATGCCATCACATGCCAAAAGCGGGGGGAGCATGGGGTGGTTGCACGTGCATGCTTGGGGGGGCAGGGCACATAGAATTATGGGTGTGGGCACACACGCACATGACCACCCCGCACTCCCCTCGCTTTTGGCACGCGATGGCAAAAAGGTTGGCCATCACTGGTGTAGGGTCTCTTGTTTGGTTGGGCAGAGGGTTGAACTAGAAGACCTGCAAGGTCCCTTCCAACTCTGTTAATCTGAGAATCTACTTCATTTACTGACCGTGGAATTCATTTAATGCTGCACAAAAGATCAAGTCAGTCTCATAATGATCCAATTTGTGACTGTCATGAGTTATGACCCTGATGGCAGACTCCCTTATGGTTGTAACTTGAGGACTACCTGTATTTAAGTATCCTTCTATCTGCCTGTAGTTCTGATTATATACCTTTAGCTTGTCCTAAAAATGGCTGGAAATCTTTTTGTTTCAGGAAGACTTCCAAGTCCTTTGAATTCAACGAAAACATCAAGGATGATCTCCTAATTGTCTTTAGACTTAATTCACTCTTAATAAATGCTAATTATTAATCGTATGCTACAATTATTTTATTTTCTAAGCTTGTGTCATAAAAGCCTGAAGTGAAGGAAAACAGAAGTTGTCAAGTTGTTATTTCTACTGGAAGTTTGCCTAAGAAGTGGGGGTCAGGGGAAATGTGTGTTAAAGAACAGCTCTTAGTTTGAAATCTAGTTATGGTTTAAATATGATGTTCTTTATCTTTGGTTTTGATCAAAACTAAAGTAAATCCAGCCCAGGAACATTCAGTGCTGGTTTTTGCATGTACAAATAGCCACAAACGTCTTATTGAAACATAGTATTTTAAGTTGAATATTTTAAAATGAAAATCCTGAATTGATACTTTTACTAGCACACAGCAAATGCATTGATTTCACGCAGTGAAACAAAAATGAATAATTTCATTTCGTTGCTTCAGGGAACCTTAATATTTTCGTTAAAAACAACAGTACATTTCAAAGCATATTAACTAACTTTTCAGTTTTAGAATTTTAGTATACATTTAGAATACCTGGACTTGTTCATTTTATTTCAGTAACTTCAGTGTTCTGGTTCATTAAATTTTAAACAATTGTTAAGAATGAGTCTGAAAAAAGGTTTTCTTTATTGTTTGTTTTTGCTTGAGCACCAAGTTTTAAAAAAAACTTCAGCAAAACAAGTAACATAATTCAGTGGGGCAGATTCATACATATATTTATAAGGAATTCCATACTGTCTCTTCCATTTTCAATTTGTGTGAGTGTTAACTCCAATTTTTAATAGAAAACTAAAATGATGAGAGTATAATGTGGAAGGTGATATAGATAACCAGAGTTTCATTTCAAAATCAGCACATAGTGAACAAGTGCCAATGTGAAAGTTTTCCAGTACACGTAATCCTCAACTGACAATCATTCATCTAACGACCATTTAAACAAGGCACTGAAAAAAGTTACTTATGAATGGCCCTTATACTATTGCAGTGTCACCACGGTCCCAAAATCAGTTGAGACACTTGGCAATGACATATATTTATGATGGTTGCAGCATTCCAGGGTCACATAACTGCCATTTCTGATCTTCCCAGGAACCTTCTGACAAGCTAAGTCAATGGTGGAAGCCAGTTTTACTTAATGACATTGTGATTTGCTTAACAACCATAGCAAAAATGCTTGTTAAATCAGGCATTACTTACTTAATGACTGCATAGCTTAGTGATGGAATTGTGGTCGTTAACTTGAGGACTACCTGTATTTTCAAGCGTATGAAATCTTAAAAAAAAAACTTTTAAAAATATTCCAGGTAGCTGGCAAAATATTTCAATTTAAGACACAAATCTACAATTATAGAGATATACTGCAGGTACCGAGATGTAGGAAGAACAAACAAACACAAGAAAAGTTTCTCCAATGTAGGGAAAAGAAGATTAGGACACTTACCTATTTTATGGTACAGATTTCTGGCCTAGCTTTTTTTTTGGGGGGGGGAGGGTTATTTTTTAAAAAAATAGAAACATCTGTAGAAAAAAAATGCTGAACTGTTAAGATGTAGAGGGATTGAATTGATTTTTTAAAAGTTCAAAGTGGCCAGTGCTGTTTTATCTTGTATTTTTAAATGGTAAAAAATATCCCACATAATTGTAAAGCGTAGGTTTTTTTGTTTTTTGTTTTTGTTTTGTTTTTTTTTTTGTGGAAAATATGGTTTTGCTCAGATTTTTCCAAGAATAAAAATTCATTCTGGGAAGCACCAGAGAAGCCACTTTGCAAAGAATCCATGATTCTATGAGCTCATGGGACATTTAATAGAAGCCTTGGCTACCTTGGGTGTATAAAAGCAAATATTTGCCAAGTTTAGAATGACATAGAAATACAGGGTTGACAGGGATCTTGGAAGTCTTCTTGAGTTTGAGCAGGAGACCTTATTCCATTCCAGACAAATGGTTTTCCATTCTCTTCTTGAAAACCTCCAGTAATGATGCACCCACAACTTCTGGAAGCACGCTGTTCCAATGGTTAATTGTTCTCACTGTCAGGATATTTCTTCTTAGTCATAGTTGGATCTCTCTTTAATGATCTTCTATCAGTTATACTGGCCACAGGTGCTTTGGAGAATAGGCCAACGCCCTGTTCTCTGTGTCAGAAATACTGGAAGACTGTTATCATGTCACTTCTTTCTGCCTAGTGTGTGTGGTCCACACTGCTAGGAAATGTTCAAATTCATTTCCTGTAGACCACATGGTAAAATTCACATTAATCCCAGCATCACTATTTCTTAGGTGGGGTCTATCTATTGACAAGCTTCCATTCTTGCTTAAAAGCATTAAGAAGGTGAACAGGGACAGCAACCTCAATGAGATAAGACAGCCTTCCCCAAATTAGGGGTCTAGGAGAATTTAATCTCACGTCTGGAGGATGTCAAATAGGAGAACAGTGACCATGAAGAACGTCATACCTGCTGGAATATCTAGATCTGTTTCGAATTTTTTTGTGTGTGGTAAGGGCTTGGTAAGGCTTCTCAGCACTCAGTAAGTGGCATTTGCAGACATTGATGATTGATCTATACTTAGAAAGGTTATGGTGCTTGGCAAGAAATGCAAGCAGCATCTGTCTGCCAAAGTCTGAATAAAAACAATGCAGCCCATTTAGAAGATAACCAAATTACACTGAGGATAATTTCTTACAGAGGAATTCAGATAATTGCCTTGGAGAATAGGAACTTGTAAATTGTCATTATTGCCATCGTATTTTATTAAGATAATAGTATGGGCCATAGTCTTAAATACACTTCATAGGGATGAGATGAGGGACGTGATGGCTCAGTGGCTAAGACACTGAGCTTATCAATTGAAAGATCGGCAGTTCAGTGGTTCGAATCCCTAGTGCCGTGTAACGGGGGTGAGTGCCTGTTACTTGTCCCAGCTTCTGCCAACCTAGCAGTTCGAAAGCACGTAAAAAATGCAAGTAGAAAAATAAGGACCACCTTTGGTGGGAAGATAACAGTGTTCCGTGTGCTTTTGGCATTTAGTCATGCCGGCCACATGACTACAGAGACATCTTCTGACAGCGCTGGCTCTTCGGCTTTAAAACAGAGATGAGTACCACCCCCTAGAGTTGGGAACGACTAGCACATATGTGGGAGGGAAACCTTTACCTTTATTTTTTAGGGATGAGATCTAAAGATCCATGAGAAATGGATCTTGAATGAGGTTTATATATTTATAAAATTTAGAAAGTTGCCCACGTTCATAAGACTTAAGGTGGCAT
The DNA here is from genome assembly GCF_059756535.1 of Pantherophis guttatus. NCBI lineage: Eukaryota > Metazoa > Chordata > Lepidosauria > Squamata > Colubridae > Pantherophis > Pantherophis guttatus. The sequence continues at coordinate 29,549,639 of NC_142064.1, read as the reverse complement.
GCAACATTAAAAACAGTAGAAGCCATAATGATAAGTATTGTCGTCATTATTACTTGAGAAAAAACCTCGACCCAGTTACAACTACCTGTCCCATCAGGTCTGGTGGAAGAGCCATATTACTATTACAATGTGTCATCTGATGAGACACATCAAGAGAGCCTTTTTTGCCTCAGCACCCATCCTTTGAAACATCACCCCTTGAAGTTAGATCGGCCCTAATCTTGACTCTAATGACATGGTTGTACCAACCTGCCAGGGTATCCAGTTTTTGTCCAGAGCCTGCCAGATGGGGGGACTTGGGGGTTCAGTTGTCTGCTTTTCCTATTTTTTTGGTTGTAATTTGGGTGTTTCGTTGAATTTTAATTGGTTTTTTAAATGCTTGTTGTGTTTTACTGAAGCGCTTTAAAACATGTTAATCCCAGCATCATTATTTCTTAGGTGGTCCTTCTATTGGTAAGCTTTTTTTAAAGCACTTATTGTGTTTTACTGAATAAAATAGAGGTGAAGACACTTGCCTCCCACTCGGAAGGTTGAGAGGTCAATTCTAGGCAGATGTTTCTCTATCAGGGCTCAAACAGAAAATATCTGCTGTGAACTATGCGTAGGCGTCAGGAAAGGCATCCAGCCAGGAAATGCTCAGCTCCATTCAGTCACCCCGACTCTAAGGGTTTACAGGGTTGTAAAAAGAAAACAAAATGTATTTTACTGAATCTCGTTTTGTTTATTGGTTATGTTATTTAGTTGTTTTTAAAAATGTAATCTACCCAGAATTATAAACATGAAATGGGCAACTATACAAATTGAATGAATAAATGAATTGTATTGTTACTTAATTATATTGTTTTTTATAATTTTTATTCTACCTGTACTGTAGGGTTTAGTTAATTTATATCAAGGTCTTTGTTCATTTGTTAATTTATATCAAAGTAATTCAGGATAAAAAATATCTTTTACTGAATAAAATAGAAGTGAAGACACTCACTTCCCACTCGGAAGGTTGAGAGTTCAATTCTAGGCAGATGTTTCTCTATCAGGGCTCAAACAGAAAATATCTGCTATGAACTATATGACTTTCCTTAGAATTCTTCTACAGATGTTGGCTAGGTCCCAATTTTGCACCTGAATTTATTGGGGGGGGGAGTGGGGAGAGAATATAACTACTTTTGAAGCTGTCAAGCATCTTCCATTCATACACCAGTTCTAATAATACATAATTTATATACACAATGGAGAACTGGGACATAAATTTTACAGCTACAACACAGCACAGCTTTAAAAAGAGACTTCTTTTTCCAGCTTCTGATGCTTATATCATGTTTCTTGATTATGTATTTTGGAGTCTTAAAAGCTTGTCCATTCTTTTGTGGTATTCTGGTTCATTCTGATTTTTTTATAAATGGTTATATAACCCACTAGAAACAGGCTGAAATATGGAATAGTGGCATATATATTTTGAAACGTTCACTGTTGTTAACAGCTTCATAAATATTTACTCAATATTTCATTTAAGTAGACCTTTCCTTTTATAGATTTCTTTATAACTGTTAACAATGTAGATTTCTGCTACTCTTTACATTTAACTTAACAAACCTATGAGCAATATTAAAATACCGGTTTTAGTTGTATAGTGCTTCAGTAATACAAAAGTGCAATTCTGCATGTTACTTGCTCAGTAGTTATAAACATTTTTATTGTAGTAGTGTAATGTTATATATAGGATGAAGAAAATTGCTGCACTAACCCTGTTTCATCTTATCTTCAATTCAGCATGCACAGAACTCTTAAAATATTTGAACTTGGCTATTAATATATAGTTGAGCAAATAAAATTTATTTATTGGCAGCAAGTTCTGTTGTCGTTAATAACTGATACATACATTTGATTTATTTTTCTTTTGTGCCCAAAAGCTAATAGCATTGTTGGCTTACACAAATTGTAGTTTTTTCATTAAGTCTGTAGTCATACAAACACTTAATGGACTTTGAATCCTGATGAATCTAGTAGATTTTCTTCTGAGCATTTTTGCATATCATTGCATTGTAACAGTGGTGAGTTTCAAAATTTTTTACTACCGGTTCTGTGGGTATGGCTTGGTGGGTGTGGCATGGCTTGGTGGGCGTGGCTTGGTGGGCATGGCAGGGGAAGGATACTGTAAAAACTCCATTCCCTCCCCACTCCAGGAGAAGGATACTGCAAAATCCCCATTTCCTCCCAATGGGGATTGGACTTGGAAGGCAAAGAATAGATGGGGGTGGGGCCAGTCAGAATTTTTACTACTGGTTCTCCGAACTACTCAAAATCTCCGCTAACAGTTCTCCAGAACTGGTCAGAAGCTGCTGAAACCCACCTCTGCATTGTAACATTATACTTTTTACATATCAAACAAGGGGGAAAGTGTTTCAATATTTTACTGAAATATATCTTGTTATGTGCAATGTATAACATATATAGTAGAGTGAATCATGACTGTTTGGTAATCATCCAGTGTGGATGTTTAATTAAAAATATGATCCAGTTCTGTTTTTGCTAAAAATATGCACCTTTTTAGCATATTAAAAAGAAAAGAGCTATTTAAAAAAAATCCCACTTGTTAAGAAAAAAAACCTGTCCTTTGAATTCATGATTGTAGTATAAAATCCTAGCTTTGCATCACCAGTCATAGTAATGGAGGAAGAAAAAGAAGTTTAACATTATTTGCAAAGTTTGTAAAGTGATGGCAAAACTCACCAGTCTTGCTTTCTGTTAGTCAATGCTAAGGGAGTCAAACAATGCCTGAAACTGTTACAGTTTAATTAACTGGAAGTTAATTTATTCAAAAACACCAATACCAGTTCAAGAGAAGGGAGGGGGGAATTTTCCATTTCCTTTGACCTCCTATGTACAAACTGTGTCTGTCAGATTATTTTTCCCCCTCTGTCCTCAATTAATTAAATATAGGTCAATGTAAAACTTCCAGGATGAACTGAGAGTGACTCATTTTTTTCAAACAGAAAGGCCGGATATGGCTTCATACTTTATAGAGTGTTGTACTGTAGGCTCCTAAGGCCCAAACATTATTTAAAGTACTGGTCTTTGTTTGATTTGGGATTACCAACACTTGATAAAAGTGACATAGTGTAATTAATGGCTTGATGTATCTGAGTCCAATCACTGTAGTTCCAGTAGTAGACAAGAAGTCACGGGAATTGTTTTGTTTATCTTATTTTCTAAACATGGGAGTCAGTTCTGTGTTTATGAAATATCTCTTGGAATTATCCAGTGGTATTCTAGATGACAAATACAGAAGTTCCATTTTAAAAAATCCCTATTAGATTTGAGGATGGTGCAGTCAAACATTTATCTCATGCTATTTTAAAACTTTTTGATCTAGTAGCCATTACTAACATATGTGGTTCCATGATATACACTATATAATGCTGACCTTTTCATTGATTTTCCTTAAGTCTGTATCCAGTCAACGTAATTGGATAGCCTCAAATTCTCCTATTGGGGAGATGGGCATGAAGAAAGAAGGATGCTGTTCAAAAATGTTGTTAATCAGAGCTAAAATTCAAGGTCACTGAATTGCTTAGTTCATTAGAGCAAAAGGTGATTCAGAATCTTTTTTTAAAAAATACTTTTCTAAGTTGAACACAAGTGGTATAATTCTATAGCAGTGTTTCTCAACCTTGGTAGCTTGAAGATGGGTGGACTTCAACTCCCAGAATCCCCTAGCCAGCAGCGCTGGCTGGGGGATTCTGGGAGTTGAAGTCCACCCATCTTCAAGCTACCAAGGTTGAGAAACACAGTTCTAGAGGATATCTAGGAAAAGTGCATACTGAGTTGGAATTACCAAGCATGTAAAAAATTCTTAGCTTAAAGAAGTTTTAAAAAAGGGACCAAAAATGCCTCGGGGTTAATAGGTTTTGCTAGAAAGAAAGCTAAAGAGTTTAAGTTTTTCATTTTCTCATGTTCTCATTCTGCCATTTCTTTCCCATAACTGAAGCTTGGCCTTGAAGCTTAGATATACTGTAGGTAGCCCTCCACTTACTGGCCACAATTGAAACCAGCAGTTTCTATGTTGCTAAGCAACATAGTCAACAAGTGAAACATCACTTGATTGCACTTGACTTATGACATCAATTCTGCTTTGGTCGTGCAGCAAACCAGCTGCAGTCATTAAGTGTGATATCATGGGACCAGGACTTGCAACCTCTTACCAGTTGCCATATTGCCTGGTCAACTGTAAAGGTCGCAAATGGCAATCACATGACTGCAGGACGTTGCGACTGTTTTAAATATGTGCCAGTTGCCAAGCATCTGAATAACCCAAATCAAGATCTCCAAGGTACCAGTTGTTCTGTAATTCTGTTTTCATGATCACATGACTGCAATGCTATGGCCACAAGTTCAGGGACTGGTCATAGATCACCTTTTTCAGCACCTTCATAAATTTAAATTTGTCACTGAACAAACTATCAGTAAATGAGAACTACTTATATTTTTTTCCTTTCCCCGTGTTTTAAGTGACTGCAGAGACATATAAATATATATGTAAACGTACACATATACTTTCTTGTATTATACTTTCCGCATGGACTCATTAATACTTTCAGTATGTACTCATTAGATACCCTTAATGAATTGATTTATGCTGATTTTTGTACTATAGGGAAATAAATACATACACGTTTTGTTATATAATTCTATGAAATGAACAAAACTTGTACTTTTTTGCTAGTATATGCAAGCCAGTATAGAATGTTATCCTTGGACTGAAATTCATTCCATCCTCTCACTTGGGAAATATGGGGAAAGCAGTGATAAATGTGTGCAAATATGGAAAAATATAACTCTTTTTCCCAGTTGATACAGTTTTATGTGCATTCTGTTTATAAAAGGTGAATTGCAGTTAACAGAGTTTATAGCTCTTATCTGTGTGAAACTTACCATATCCTGTTTACAAATTGATCAGAGTGATTGGGCTGGATTCAAACCATTTTTAAGGTTACTGTCTGAATCAACAGCAGAAATATTTACAGGCAATTCCTTTACCCACCTTTAATTAATGCTTTGGCTTCTGGATAAAGTTCTTCATAATTTTTGAATGAGGAGACCCAACTGCCATTTGGTACAGAGGTGAATATATAAGCTGCAGGGAAGGTCTCAAATGCCATTTCACCGTCTATTTTGAGAGTGCTGTTTGTAAATGTAAACCCTATATAGGTAAGAACGAATTTTTACTGTTTTGTATAAAAAGATACCAATACATTCTTCTGGGTATCATTAAGAGAGAATATCATGAATAGATGTTTCAGCAGGGAAGTTGTTAAAGTTGATAGGTGACATCAAGTGACTTTTATTTGCTAGAAGGGGTGTAAAGTTTTAAAACAATTAACTTACACAATTTGTCCATTAAAACTTTGTTTAAAATCCTCCTGTCTAATTATCAATGAATAATGCATATTCAGGATGGTGCCTGGGTACATGTTTTACAGATCTAGTTTTTAAATAGCCGTAGCTTAATGATAGAGTACATGTTTTGCGTATAGAAGGTCTTGGCATTTCCAGATTGCAAAATTATTGTATGAAACTCTGGAGAACCTCTGTAAACAGTACTGAACATGATGGGCTGGCTTGGTATTCAACAGTATTCCGTGTTCCTATTATGTTTACTTAAGAACATTTTATGCTGTATGTAGCCAGATTTTTATGCAGCCAGAAAGTTGGAATGCAGAATGTGTGTGTATTTTTTTTTATGCTGCTGTTTTAAAGAAAGGAAACAGGTTTAATAGAGTCGCTTACTAGTAAGTTCTCTTGTTTCTTACATCCTGATCTAATGTATTCACAATTTACAGATTTATCCTATTAATAAAAGAAACATAACCGAAGTATAAAATACATTGATATTCATTAAAACATATTAAAGGTAAAGGTTCCCCTTGCACATATGTGCTAGTCATTCCTGACTCTAGGGGCTGGTGCTCATTTCCATTTCAAAGCCGAAGAGCCAGCGGTGTCAGATAACGTCTCTGTGGTCATGTGGCCGGCATGACTAAATACCAAAGGGGCACGGAACACTGTTACCTGCCCACCAAAGGTGGTCCCTATTTTTCTACTTGCATTTTTTATATGCTTTCGAACTGCTAGGTTGGCAGAAGCTGGGACAAGTAACGGGAGCTCACACCATTACACCACACTAGGGATTCGAACCGCTGAACTGCCGACCTTTCGATCGACAAACTCAGCGTCTTAGCCATTGAGTCACCACGTCCCCTTACCTTAAAACATATTACTGTTCTGGAAATAATGATACATTAGCCCAGGTTTTCCTGTTTATCAGTCATTATTTGAAGTGAACAAGAATTCTTAATAAATCTCTGATCTGCCCTTCAATACTCACACTATTATAAGATAAGAAAGTCCCCTTTAACCTCACTGCTCCCACAGCCTCCCCCACCCACCTGAAGCACCCCACAGTCCTTACCTTACCATACTCTCTGCTTGGATTTCAGCTCTCTTTTGTCTCTAGGGACTGGCCGAAAGAGATCTGAAGATTTGAATTCCATTCCTACAGGAGGAGTTCAACTTTCCTACTTTTAGCCATTGCCAGGTCTTGTTGTCATATACTTGCTAAGGTTATTTTTTTATGTGAAGGTAAAGGTTTCCCCTATCCAGTTGTGTTCAACTCTAGGGGTGAGTATGGCTCATCTCCGTTTCTTAGAGAAGGGAGCCACCATTATCTGAAGACATTTCCATGGTCATGTGGCCAGCACAACTATACGCTGTTATCTTCCCACTGAAGTGGTACCTATTTATCTACTTGCATTTGCATGTTTTTGAACTGCTAAATGAGCAGGAGGTGGGACAAATAATGGGAACTCACCCCATTACCCAACACTTGAGTCTCAAACTTTCTGGCCAACAAGACCAGTATCTTCTTAACCTTTGAGCCAACATGTCCCCCCCCCCTTTTTTTTTTTAATGTACTGGCCATCTAATACTTTGACTTGCCATGTTTCTTTTCTTTTCCTTATCTGATCTTTCTTATAAGCCAGTTTGGTTTCCAATATTCCACATACCTTCATAGTTTATTAGCTTCAGTCCATCTTCTTTGCTGTCCTTCAGGTATTCTTCCAATGCCCTTTTTTCTTCCTTAATTTTCTGGTATATTTGCAACAATTCCATTCCCATCCAGTTTCCTTGGTAAATAGAGTCTGTCAAGCTGCTGCGTGAATGAAGAGCCCAATTCACCATCATTATTTTTCTGGTCTTCTATACAAGACCTGTAGTTCTGTTTAAGTGCAATCCAATATTCTAGTTGTGTATCTTATGACTAGGATTTCTCAGGTGTTATGATATTTGAAGATGATGATATTTCCTCCACTGAGTTTGGACTTTAAGATCTTCTTCACTCTTCCAATAAATCTATAAATAAAAAGTTGATATTATAACTCTATTAGGAATCTTACTCTACCGAAGGAAGTTAAAAGCCACCTTTGGTTTATTTTATTTTCTTCCCTCACTTCACTATCTCTATCCAAGTCTGTTCTTCTTCAGAAAACCGATCTGTGATTGTACTAAGAGTTTGATTTGAAAACAGGGTTGGAGAAGATGCTTTCTAAATAGCATTGAAGTTAACAAATAATATAAATAGAACTTGAAACTGCATCACATATGAATACAGTTCACTGTTGTTTTGTTTTCATTGATCAGTACAATTTTCTACCCCTGTGACCTGAGAATTTCATAAAGGAAATACTAGTACAAATGCTCAAGCAATATCCAATCCAAATGCGAATTGTTACCGTGTAAGCGTATTCCTTGTTGTTTTTGACTTCCATCTAGTGGAGACTGTATTGTATTGCAACAAATGTTTCATTTACAAATGTTCCAAATGTAGTTTCTCAATCCAAATCTGTTAATTCAGAACTAACAGCGAGATTGCCCAGGGTTTGATTTAGGAAGGAACACCTCTCATCTCTTATTAAGATTTCAGAATTTTATTTATTATACAATGCTATGAGCTGTTTGATTCTTTATTATATTCTATCAAAATCAAACTATAATCTGGATCCTGGACAGGATGGCAGAAACATTTAAATATTTTGTCATGTTGATTTGGGTCAAGAAGAAATCCTTGAAGAACACTAAAGGCTTTAGCAGCTTGTCAATAACTAGGAAAAGGACCAGCCAAGCCAAGCACCAGAAGATTCAAAGCTCACATGGAGAAGGACTTAGATGGGTAGCAATAATAGTAAGGGGATGTTTGCCTATCAGAATTGGGCTTTGTTTGAACTACTGAAGAATTACCATCACATCAAGTGAGCAGTTCTGGTTATTCAGACAGATTATCTAAACCAGGAGTGTCAAACTCAAGGCCCGGGGGCCAGATCCAGCCCACGGGTTGCTTAGATCTGGCCCGCGGGGCCACCCTGAAAACAGCCAAGGACTGACCCGTGGTGCCTCTGCCAACAAAAATGGAGTTCAGGAGGGCCGCACGTGGTCCCCGCGAGCTCCATTTTTGCTGGCAGAGGGTTGCAAGAGGTCATCGTAGCCAGATGACCAAAACAGAGCTCAGGAGCCTGTTTTTGCTGGCAGAGCACTCGCGCCCCCAACACGAGTGATGTTGAGCTGGCCATGCCTACCCTGGCTACGTCCACCCTGGCCCCCAAGATCAAACACAACCCTGATGAGGTCCTCAATGAAATCTAGCACCCTAATCTAAGCTAATAGAAAGCAGATTCTGTGCATAAGTCCTGCATGCCTTCACTGATTGTGTAGAGGTGTCCAAATTTTCATTCCTATCTTTTGGAATTGAAATGTTTCCAGATGGTTGCCTCTGAGCAATACCCACTCAAATATATTAGGCAGCCCTTTTCTCTTTTCCTACTTGAAAAGTTTTCTGTTGGAAGAAATCAAATAATGCCAAAAAATAGATGTGAGAAGATAATGAGTTAGAAAGGGTAGACAGTATTGTCTTCTGGGCTCATAACAAAAGTCCAGGACTGAAGCAGGACAGTTGCACGATAAAACATCACCTAAAAATTATCTTAATTCTCAGAAATAGCAGTTAAAATGGTATTCCTTTTTCTATTCAGTCTGAAATTAAAAATGGGTCAGAAAGTATAGAGCTTTTTACATTTTTCTGTGGTGCTAGAAAGAATTGCTGTCATAATGATAAATTGTGTTGATGCTCATTGAATCTTGCAGCTGCTGGGACTTTATGTTATGATATGGAAAACAGCAGGATAAAATTGTGCAAATCAGTCAGGAGACAGGTTCAGCATCATGGGTTTTATGGGTAGGATTGGGTTTGCAGACTGTTCCATAATGCTGTAATTAATGAAGAAAGGCATTTATCTAGGCTAATCTCTGATATATAAATGTTATATGTAAAGACAATATTCTTTTTTAGGGAATGGAAACTTTCCACTGAATTAAAAAAAAAAGACTAATTACAAAATTTCAAAGTTTGACACATTTATCCACTGCAAAAAAAAGTAAAACAAGACTATAGGAACCAACAACTTCAAAATTTTGAAACTAGTCTTGTTTTTTTATTTTTAACAACTTACAAAAATCTTGCAATCGGGCCAGTGAGATAATTGTAACCACACATTTAAGCCAAATTTACTTCTTTCCACATTAAAATTTGTGGAGAAGGAAATTATTTTGTTTTCTCCTGTATTCTCCTGCTATTTCCTTTTATTATTATTTTCCCCCTTGCTTTAACTTCTTTATCCATTTGAAAACTAGCTTCAGAGAAGGAAGAAGTTTTATATAGCTAAAATGTTCCTCCAGTTTTCTAATCTTGTGCTCTCTGGATGTACTGGGTTTAATCTCCCATCACGCCCGACCACAAGATGGAAATCTTGAAGTTGAACCAAATATCACCAAGTCAGTTAAGGTTGTCCTTGGTATTAATTGTGTGGGGTTGCTTAGGTGTTACATTGCCTTAAATATATTCTTATTTCTTTGCAGTTTCGACGTAGACAATGGCACCTCATCGGGACGGAGTCCCTTGGATCCCATGACAAGCCCTGGATCAGGGCTAATTCTCCAGGCAAATTTTGTTCACAGTCAACGCAGAGAATCCTTTCTCTACCGATCAGATAGCGACTATGATCTGTCACCAAAGTCTATGTCCAGGAACTCCTCTATTGCCAGTGATATGTAAGTATTTGGAGCCTTTGCAATCAGGTTTTTTTTTCCCAAAGGAGAGAATAGTTAATATGTAGAAAATGAAAGGCATTAGAATTTATGAATGGAAATTTCACAGAAACACATTTAAATTGTGTATTTGGAGAATATTAACAATAAGAATTGTTGAATTGTGAAACAGGTTTTAAAGGTCATAGATTATGACCCACAGAAAATAAAATAACTGATAACTTCGTTGTAGGAATTCTGTTGCAACCTCTTCAGGAGGCAAGGAAATTCTTTACTGCAATTTTATTAGATAGTCAGGATTTGATGTTGACAAGATCTTCTGGTTGGGTTACCATGTTATTTTAATTAAAATAATTAGACGTTTTGAATCTGCCTAAGCTTCCTTATTTTCAACATAGCTAATACAACTTTACTAAATATAAAGTGAGAATTTTATATTGAACAGTGTCAAATCATGTTGATAGCCCATGAGCAAATAATAGCAAAAATAAACCAATTCCTTTTGTACAGAAAAGTAAAAGAAAACTGCATGAATTTTCTTTCACTTCTTTTGAATATTTTTACAGATTACCTTAGATCTTTACCTTATTGGCTATTAAGTTCTCTTTTAGGGTAATTTCCTTGAAGCCTCTTCCCATCTTGCATTGATACCCAGTCCTCTTTCTACTCCCCCTTTAAAACAATAGTTGCTCTTGGATTCCTTGTTGCTAAGATTTTGTGGAAAATTGATCCCAAGTACCTCTAGTTTGCTTTCTAAACTCCTAGAAAGCAGAATTTAGAACACTCTAAGTTTTCTAAATTTTGAACACTTAGTATTGGAGTTCTTTTTTAGCTGCCTCCCAAATATATTTTTCCCTCTTCCCCCACTTCCCCGCTTTCTTTTTTTTTATCCATTTCCTTCTCCTTCTTTACTTTTCCGTTTTACACACTCAAGTTGACATTGTAACAATAAAAGTAATGTTTTGCCAGGTAGAACACTGTATTCAAAAGGAGAAAATATAACACCCGCAGATACTTCCTGCAATACCTCCTGCTCCACCCATGCATTATTTGTTTTATACTATTTTAATTAAATAATCATTCTGAAATTTGCTTGCTCAGCTGGAATTCATTGGAAATGTGTCATAAAAAAAAAAAGTTAAACTGTGGACAGGAGCAGGAAAAAGCATCCCAGAATGCTAGAGCTAATAGTGTGAACTAGTTTTGCAACTAGCCCAAGGCTCTATATGGCCTTTTTTTTTTTTTTTTTTTTTTTTTTTGAGTAGGCAAATTTTCTGTGGCGTATGTTGAACTGACCTTGGCTGATTTAAAATTAAGCAGTCAAATCTGGTTTGTATTTGGAAAAGAACCTCAGAGGAATTCCATGGCTGTAGGCTAGAAAAAAAGTTGAGGAAAAGTTTCCTGGAAGAAGGCTGTGGCAGATGATTCCTGTATTGCTGCCAGAAAACTACATAGAGATGACTATGAATTCATCAGAATCCAGATCAGAATGAAAATGTTCGCTTCTTACCTCATGGCAGCCATTGCTAAGAGTGCCATGCAATGTTGCCCACTTTCTCAATGTTTCACCAGTTTCAAATCTTTTACTTGACTATGTATTGACTATGAATTAAGCAGATATATGAATAAGAATTTTTTTTTCATTTTAAAAACCTTGATTTTGCTTACTTGATATATTCATTTCCATAAACACACGCACAAGCGCACAATTTTAGAAACAGAAGCTTATATAGATACGGAGAATGGGGGAAATGGAGGGGGGGAAAACCCTTCTTTTGAGCTAAGAACTTTGCTAATAATGGCTGAATGAGGTTTTTCCTGTCTTCTTCAGTTACAGCCTTAAAGCAGCATTCACACACATTAAAGATGCCAAGGTTGAGAACGTTGCCTTAAAGAATAATAACCTTTTCCCATATTTAGAAATTTGCTAAGGTTGACATTCTTTCTTTCTGTTTAATGCAATGCATTTGACATTTGCTTTATCTCCAAAATGCTCATTATTTCCTGAGTTGTTAGTAAAATCTGAAGTGGTTTGCTAAGTAAAATAGAAAATTCTTTTTTACTTGGTTTAAATTTGATTCACTATGGAAAAAAAAGAACGGAGCCATTTTTATATACCTACAACTCCTGTTACGTACAGGACAAAAATAAGTTTGGCAGTAGGTTATATAAGAGCCGTACTGGCGCAGTGGTTAAAATGCAGTACTGCAGGCTACGTCTGCTGATTGCCAGCTGCCAGCAATTCGGCAGTTCAAGTCTCACCAGTGGTTGACTCATTCTTCCATCCTTCCAAGATGGGTAAAATGAGAACCCAGATTGTTGGGAGCAATATGCTGACTCGGTAAACCACCAAGAGAGGGCTGTAAAGTATTGTGAAGCAGTATATAAGTCTAAGTGCTATTACTATACCAACATATCTAGTAAGGAATCAGATTTAACTGCTTTTAAATTTGAACAAGTTAAACCCTTAGTCCTTAAGGAATAACATTTGCAATGAAATATTTCAATTTTTTTCCTAAATTGATCACATTGATGATTAATTTGACCAAAATTTTTAGTAAACGCTTAACATATTTGTAGCAAGGAGAAGCTGGCCCTTTAAATAACAATCTGGCCATAGGTGATGAGAGTCATGTGACCCCTGAGAACCAATAGAGGAAAACCAGAGGTTTTATTTGTTTTTGGCAGGAAGAGTTGGCATATTTTGCAGTTGGCTGGAATCCCAGATAAGGGAGGTTACTTCAGGAAAGACTAGAAAACTCAGGAGTTGTTTTGTTGTAGGCTAGAAACACATTAGGGTTTTTCTATATTTTATTTTATGGGTTTTTTTTAATTGTACATTGCATGTCTGGAACTTTATCTTTCTTTGACATCTGTAATAAGCTTGATTTTTTTTTAATGAATTCTGGAGTTGACTAGCTACCTTCTAGCACCAGCCTTATATTTGCTAAGCAAATTATTTGCAAAAATTGTTGGCTTTCCCTTCCTGTAATTTACTTAGACCTAGGTTTGGGTGAAGATTTCCCCTTAAATCCTCTCCTGTGGGGAAACAGTTTATAACGAAGAAGTTATGGCAGCAAAGGGACCAACTTTTTGTCACTATTAACCTCCAAGCACATGTTACCAAAGCATCACAGAAGAAAGGTCTATGGAGATTCTCAGTCATTCAGGTCATGGTTGTCCCAAGGATGCTTTTTCAAGAGGCAACTGGACTTCCTTTGTTTTTCCTTGAAGACATTTTGCCTCTCTTATAGATAGATTAATAGAGTTGGAAAGGACCTTATAGGTCATCTAGTCCAACCCCCTGCTCAAGCAGAAAACAAATGGCAGTCCAATCTTTTCTTGAAAGTCTCAAGTGATGAAGCTCCCACAACTTCCGAAGGCAAGCTGTTCCATTGGTTGATTGTTCTCACTGTCAGAAAATTCCTCCTCATTTCTAGATTGAATCTCTCCTTGGTCAGTTTCCATCTTTGTCTGGCCTTCAGGTGCTTTGGAAAACAGTTTGACCCCCTCCTCTCTGTGGCAGCCCCTCAAGTATTGGAACACTGCTATCATGTCTCCCCTGGTCCTTCTCTTCACTAGACTAGCCATATTCTCATCCAAGAAGCTTCTTCAGTTCTGACTCTGACGCAGTCATAACCAAAGAAACTTCTTGGATGAGAAGTGAAATGTCTTCAAGAGAAAATAAAGAAAGTTCAGTTGCCTCTTGAAAAAGCACCTTTGAGACACTGAGAAAGGGGCTTCTTTGACTCTGAGGGCATCTTCATTATTACAATGTTGTACTGCTTTTTCAGTAATTCTAGTTTTTCTGTACCTTGTTATAGTGATTATAGACAAGCTTCTGTAGCATGTTTCTGCCTGCTTAATACAAAGAGAAACTGTTCTGGTGATTTCTGTTCTCAGGTTTTTAGTTTCTAGTTTAGTTTCTAGTTTTTTCATCAATCCTACCAACTGCAGATACCTTATTCTCATTTTTACTGTATCTGTGTCTCTGCACCCTCAATTTAGCTTTGGCTTCTGGCAAGTCCCTCAAGGTATTTTGGTAAGATTTCAGAAGTGATTTGCCATTGCCTGTTTCCTAGGAGGGGGAGAAAGTGATTAACTCAAGATCACCTAACCAATAGTGTTGTATCATCTACATACCTCAAATTGTGTATTGTTCTTCCCCCAATCTTCAGTTCCAGGCGGTTCCAGATCTAAATTCCTCATAACTTCAGCATACAGATTGAACAAAAATGGTAAAATGGTCTAACTCCCTTACTGATCCTGAACCAATCTGTATTGCCATAAAATGTTCTCACTGTTGCTTCCTGATCAGTGTACAGTGATCTGAAAAATCTGATCAAGTCAGTTGGGATACCAAGATCCCCCTCTCTCTCCCCCCTTCCTCCCTCTCTCTCACACACACTAAATGGATGGATGGATGGATGGATGGATGGATGGATGGATGGATGGATAGATAGATAGAATGAACAAGAACATTATTTTGCTTGATAGCCATAGTGGTGAATAAGTGCAAAAATCCTGCAGAGGAAAAAAAAGTAATAACCATAAATACAATCAATATATCATAATCAGATACTTATTTCATGTAGAAATGAGATGAATAAACTTTATTCCTAGGAGAAAGTTCATAAAATTGCAACCCAGGCTGTAAAGTAGCCAGCTCTTTCTTTTTAAGAACATTGCTTTATGACTCAGTCTGTTATACTTATTCAAAAATGGTCAAGTATTGTCTATAGTAAAAAAAAAAAATGATATTAAATTGCAGCAGTAATTGGAACCATTTGAGCCAATTTGCAAGTTCCAATAAATCAGATTCAGCAGTAGGTTCAGGTTGCCAAATTATTCCTCCTCCCACCAGTAGATGTAACAACCAAATTAGGGAATTTTCCTCTGTGACAATTGCACATAGTGTTCCAACTGGGAATCCCTGATTGTGTTTTGTTTGCTGTAAATGTCCAGAGAGAAAATCCCCGGCTTCTCTTGCTGGTCTCCTAAGAAACCAGAAGCTGAAGCCGTGAGTTTGAAGCTTTGTAATTGTTCTGGGTTATTGGGTACCATATTTGTCAGGCTGCATTACAAAGCCTGATTATTTGTTTTCACTCTTTTTGAATATGCCAGTTTAAAACAGGAACCAGTCACTTTCTATTATACAGGTAGTCCTCGACTTACAACAGTTCATTTTCTGAATGTTCAAAGTTACAATGGCACTGAAATATGAGACTTACAACCATTTTTCAGTTATGATATTTGCAGAATGATCATCAGAGGTGGGTTTCAGCAGGTTCTGACCAGTTCTGGAGAACTGGTAGTGGAAATTTTGAGTAATTCGGAGAACCGGTAAATACCATCTCTGACTGGCCCCGTCCCCATCTATTCTCTGCTTCCCAAATCCCAGCTGATCAGGAGGAAATGGGGATTTTGCAGCAACCTTCCCCTGCCACTCCCACCAAGTCATGCCATGCCCACTAAGCCACACCCACAGAACCAGTAGTAAAAAATTTTGAAATTCACCACTGATGATATTGTGATCTAAATTCAGATGCTTGGCAACCAGTTCATACTTATGGCCATTGCTCTGTCCCAAGGTCATGTAATCACCTTTTGCAACCTTCTGACAAGCAAAGTTAACAGGGAAACCAGATGCTCTTAACGAACTGGTTACTAACTTGCACAGTCGTAAAATGGGGCAAAACTCATTTAACAAATATCTCACTTAACAACAGAAATTTTGGGCTCAATTGTCCTTGTAAGTTGTGGACTACCTATATTACCTATTTAATCTAAACAGATACTTTCTACAAGAGAAAGTATCACATACATTCATATCCAGGGTGAAATGCTCCCGGTTCGGACTGGATTGCCTGATCCGGTAGCGATGGTGGCGGGTGATTCGGAGAACCAGTAGCAAAAATCCCTGTCCCGCCCCCATGCCCAGCTGAGCCGCACGATCATCAGAGGCTTTTTTTTTTTTAACTTTTAAAAGCATTTTTTTCTACAACCTCTTCGGCCAAAAAAATGCTTTTAAAAGTTTTTTAAAAAGCCTCTGATGCGCTGCTCAGCTGGGATCATCAGAGGCTTCTAAGGTTGACTCAGCCTTCCATCCTTCTGAGGTAGGTAAAATGAGGACCCGGATTGTGGGGGCAATAAGCTGACTTTGTATATAAAAAAAAGAACACTGCTTAGGGGGGCCCCGAAAGCCCTACTAAGCAGGCATATACAAAAGTATGAGGGCTATTGCTTAATGCATTGTAAGCCGCCCTGAGTCTCCGGAGAAGGGCGGCATATAAATCGAACCAATAACCAATAAATAATAAATAATAAAAACATTTTTTTCTGCAACCTCTTTGGCCGAAGAGGTTGTAGGAAAAAAATGCCTTTAAAAGCCTCTGGTGATCCCAGCTGAGTTGCCTGAGCGGCAGAGGCTTCTAAAAGCATTTTTTTCTGCAACCTCTTAAGGTTGTAGAAAAAATGCTTTTAAAAGTAAAAAAAAAAAAATTGGCAACGCCCACCCAGTCACATTACCCCCCCCCCACCCAAGCCACGCCCACAGAACCGGTAGTAACAAATTTTACATTTCACCACTGATTCATATCTTCATGTGTTAACTTTCGCATCAAATTAAATGCATGAAAACATTTGGGCTGCATAGAAAAGTCTTTTCTTGTAGTCAAAATTGTGATAATCTCTTGCTCTTTTCCTTCACCTGCCAAGATGAATCACCCTGATTCTGATATCACAGTATGATGTGGGTATGATTGCTGGTAGGTGATACTATGGACAAGTAAATAAGTAGAAAAGTTTTATTGAGACTTTATTAATCTACAAAATAATTCCTTATCATCTGCAGTAGTTTGTTCAGTTTTTATAAATTGTTCTCTATTAGTAATAGTTAATTCAGTTGCTTTTGGTGCTTAAAAGGGCTGCCCTCTCCAATAAAATTCAATAATTATGAATGACCCAGTCTTCTGCCTAATTCTATGCTATAAATGGTAAGAAAACAGACACGGATTCATAGTGATCTTTTTACAATATATAGTTGTAGCTTCTTTCCAATTGAAGTGAATTTGGTATCATGGATAGTAATAGCACTTAGATTTATACCACTTCACAGTGCTTTCCAGCCCCCTCTAAGCGGTTTACAGAGTCAGCATATTGCCCCCAACAATCTGGGTTCTCATTTTACCGACCTCAGAAGGATGGAAGGCTGAGTCAACCTTGAACCTGGTGAGATTTGAACTGCCAAATTGCACTCAGCCAGCAGTCAGCAGAAGTAACCTGCAGTACTGCACTCTAACCACTGCACCACCACAGCTCATGGATGCTTAGAAATGACTAAATTACAACTGTTTTATAATTTGTGATGCATCTGACAACCAGAGGTGGAAAGAGTAAAGCAAGAGGAAGTAACTTATGGTGAGGCTGATGAAAATAATTTATAAAATAGTGAAGATTTTGAGCTGTAATATAGAAGATGGATCTTAAAATATGTCAATATTGATTTATGTTTTGTGTTTTGTTTTCTAGACATGGAGATGACTTGATTGTGACACCGTTTGCTCAGGTAGGTACCACATGTTATATGGCCGGATAGAAAAAAGGAGACTTTCTATTTTCAGTTTCAGGCTTCTAACTATAGCATTGGAAGAATTATAATCCCAGCTACAGTATAATCTTAACTGGCCAAAGAAACAACTTTTATTTTTACCTACATTGTTTGTTGAAGTCACAATCTATCATTAGTCACACACTATATAATATGATGCACTTTGACGGTGCTAGACACATCTAAGTGATGATTGCAAAGGCAAAATGCTTGACAAAAGTTCTCAAGACAGATGTTCAGGACTGAAAGCCAGCCTAGTTCTGGTGAATATAGATATCCTAAACAGCTGCATTTGTTAATATTTCCCCAGCTGGTATTAGTTAGAACACTATAATGGTAACTATTTCTCTTTAAGCATATAAAGAATTATTCTCAAACGTACATGCCAGTGTGTTATCAACAAAACAAGGATTGAATGAATTTATTTGAAAATGTCCTTATTTCATTTAGCTACCAAATATTAAAAGGTTTTTACCGCACGGATGTTTTATTTTTGTCATAATTTGGATACAAGTAGCACAAAAAAAAGTATTGTCAAAATTTTATCATTTGAGAAAGGAATAGGAGTTGATTTCTAGGAAATGTTGCTTTCCCTACAAAGACAAAGGCTACTTTTCGAAAACAAATAATGAATTGGTGTTTTAGTAAGGAAGAGAGCACTAAAACCAGTGGTGAAACTACCACTAAAACTACCGGTTCTGTGGGCGTGGCTTGGTGGGCGTGGTGTGGCTTAGTGGGCGTGGCAGGGGAAGGATACTGCAAAATCTCTATTCCCACCCCACTCCAGGGGAAGAATACTGCAAAATCCCCATTCCCTCCCAACTCCTGGGGGAAGGATATTGCAAAATCTCCATTCCCATCCCACTCTGGGGCCAGTCAGAGGCGGTATTTGCCAGTTCTCCGAACTGCTCAAAATCTCCGCTACTGGTTCTCTAGAATCTGTCAGAATCTGCTGGATTTCACCCCTGACTAAAACTATCACCCTAGTATCATTGTAGTATGTATGCATTGCAAAATAATGAGCAATCATTTCAGGCACACACAAAAAGATATCCTGAGAAGATTAATAACTCTGGTTTCTCTTCAGATCACACAATAACTTTTGTTTAGGAAGCCATCTGTTCAGAAAGCTGTCTGTTTATTGTTGCCAAATAAATCAGGGGGAGAAAAGCAGCATACCTGAGGAATCTTGAGAGTAAATTTTTATGCACTTTGTTTGCTTACAGGTGCTTGCCAGTTTACGTACTGTACGGAACAATTTTGCTGCATTGACCAACCTTCCGGATCGAGCACCTAGCAAGTAAGTGTGGGTTTTTTTCTGTCAAGTTTGCTTTTATTTAAATGCACCTTTTCCATTGCATACATTCTCCATTATGTAAGCATGCTTAAACACAACAACGTAAAACAAAGATGGGCTTCATTTAACCTGAGGCCTGCAGGAGCCCTCCAAATTCTATTTGTTTTGGCATCTCTAAATGCAGTTGCTGAAAATCAGCAGCATGGCTTCCGACTGCTTTGAGAAGGGAATACAAATGACAGTTATTACAAAAAAAGAGAGAGAGAAAAAAAAATAAGTCCCATCTGCTGAAAATGAGGAAAGTTCCAACCTTCCTCGTGTACATGATATGACCATACTTACTTTGAAAAATAAATCTCCATTCCCTCCCCACTCCAGGGGAAGGTTACTGCAAAATCCCCATTTCCTCCCGATCAGCTGGGACTCAGGAGGCAGAGAATAGATGGGGGCGGGGCCAGTCAGAGGTGGTATTTACCGGTTCTCCAAACTACTCAAAATTTCTGCTACCGGTTCTCCAGAACTGGTCAGAACCTGCTGAAACCCACCTCTGCTTCAGACCCTGGGGGAGGAGGGAAACACGTATAACCTCAACCCGTGTATTTTCTATGTTGCATTGAGTATAGCCTTTATATTATTAATTTGTATTTTTATTTATTTTTTAAAAAATATCTCAGTCTTTCCCATGGACATCTAATAATACATGAATACATGATTTCAGGATGATGCCTTATATATATGTATATATATTATTCTCTCTCTTCCTTTTTCCTCAGACGGTCACCAATGTGTAACCAACCATCTATCAACAAAGCAACCATAACAGGTAAGACACCTTAAATCAGTCACACTATTTTAATAAAGTGATGTTACCATCTTGTGAATATGGCACACTTTGGATAATTTGTTCCTGATGTATAAGTACTTTATAAAGCCTTTTAAAAGTCCATAAATCTTACTTGTAGCTCATATAAGTATATAGGTAGAATTTCTGTTTGATCTGAAATCTATCTTCCAGTTTCCCAAGTTTTTGTTTTTGGCTCATTCAAGCTACCTTATGTAATTTTTATGAGCTTTATTGCTACGAGGAGGTTGCTTTTACTATTGTTTTCCCTCTACACATCTCTCCAACTCTCTCTGTAGCTGGAAAAAAGGAGGAACAGAGGAATTCCTTCATAATACATTTAATATGAATTTGATTCAAACATGAAAATATTTCTATATTTTCCTTCCTGTTTGAATAGAAAGAAAGCAATATCTTTTTTTTTAAAAAAAAAAAATCCAGATCAGTGAAAATGATTGTAAAAATTCAGAACATGGGGCAGCCTTTAATATCCTTATTGTAAATGAAGGCCAACATGTGTTATATCCAGCATATTTGTACTTCCTGGGGCCCATTTAGTCAGGAATGACTTTCACTTCTGGGTGTCCCAAAGGTGCTTTTTCAAGTGACAACTGTACTTTCTGGTTTTTCTTTGAAGACGTTTCGCTTCTCATCCAAGAAGCTTCTTCAGCTTGACTGGGTGGTGGAGAATGGAAGGATTTATACTCCTTGCAGACAGCTGGACATTTGCATTCTTTTAGTGAGTCATTAAGGTCACTTGGAGATTTATGTGTCCTCAGGGTCATCTGAGTGGTGCAAATTGGTGTGGAGCCTTCTTGGAACTGTTGAAAGGACTGTGTTGTAATCCTAAAAAGTGGTAGAACCTTTCAACAGTTCCAAGAAGGCTAATTTGCACTACTCAGGTGACCCTGAGGACCCTGAGGACACAGGTGACCTTGTCCAGGTGACCTTAACGACTCGCTAAAAGAATGCAAATGACCAGCTGTGTCTATTGACTTATGCGCTCAAATTTAAGAGTGGTTTTTCCACCATTTTGATTTTCCTTCAGTGTTGTACAATGGTGCTGGATAAAGATATTTTGTGTATTTTTAAATGAATTGCTGCAATTGTTCCTTATTAAAAGTTGCTGGGAATCCATCGATGCAAGAATGGGGAACTTGAATATGGAACTACAGAATTTCAGCCAGAGTTGGATAACATCTAACAAAGAAGATTTAAATATAACGAAGTGCACTGCAGATACAGGTTAAGCTTTCAGCATGTAGTAGTAGTAGTGGTTGTAGTCATTTCTGGCAGGAACATCAGATTTATTGGTAACCATTTCCCTGACTGAAGGAATGAGGAATATTGCAATCAGCTCCCATGGTTTGAAGGACATTGATGCATGGCTAAAAGAGCATGTTAAGTTACAGAATGAATAAAAATATTGTTGGGGAAACATGCTATTTTAGCCATGCTGCAGCCTGCATTTAAAGCTGACATCCTAATTGAATCTGAGCAAATCTGCTACCTGTATTGCAAGCTTCCAGAGAACGCCTACATATATTGCCCTGAGTTCCTTTGGGGAATACAGGTGGGATGTAAATAAAGCACAGTAATTCGTCTGTTAATGTATGCCCAGGCTTGCTGCTCCAGGGGACTTTCCCATTCTCTTAGGAAAGAGGAAAACCAGTCTTTACATGCACAGAATTCTAGGTGAAATGAACAGAGAAGACTATACTGGGAAACTTCATGTGCGTGTCATACTTATTTTCTCTTCCCAGAAGGGATTGTTAAATCATATCACAGGAAAGTTAGCACTGATTTAAAGCTAAGCTTTAAATACCATTGCTACTACAAAATGCAAAGTAAAGCATTTTCACTTCTGTGAAATATAATACAGATAGGATGGGTTGCCCATACGTTTTTCTTCTTCCTTTCACTTGGTGGCACATTACATTTTTATTGATCTAAGAGCAAAACTGGGCACCGAACTGAATCACTGAATTTAAAGAAAAAGAAAATGCAGATACAAAATGGGAGAATAGGAAGGAAACCATATGAATAGAGAAATGTTAGCTGTTTCCTTGTTCTAGATTGAGTCCCTGAGCCTGCAATTTAAATTTTGTAAAGTCATCTTGTAATTGCTAATTCTTACAGCCCACATCATTAGAAAATGTATAACTATAATAAAGTTGATACCAAATCAGTGTTAAAGGTGACTTAGTACTTATCCCAATCAAAACCTCAGATGTATGGATGTGACTTACTTGAAATGGTGCTTTTCTGTACTTACTGCTTTATATTACAGGATAGGCATGTATGACTTGAAGACATGCTAATGAAGATAATGTTTCATTGCAGATAAACATTTATAGAGTAAAATACTTCTAAAATACAAGATATTCATATATGCAGGTGTTAGGCAGTGGTGAAATCCAATTTTTTTTACTACCGGTTCTGTGGGCGTGGCTTGGTGGGCGTGATGTGGCTTGGTGGGTGTGGCTTGGTGGGCATGGCAGGGGAAGGATACTGCAAAATCCCCATTCCCACCCCACTCTGGGGCCAGCCAGAGGTGATATTTGCCAGTTTTCCGCACTACTCAAAATTTCCACTACCAGTTCTCCAGAAACTTTCAGAACCTGCTGGATTTCACCCCTGGTGTTAGGGTTTGTAGACTTGATGTAGCCACAAGTAAGTTTAAGCCCTGCTGCTATTGATCCTGTTTTGAAAACAAGAATACTATTATCTCCTTACTTCTCTGCCCTTAATTTTACATGACTTGATTTCTTTTATTAATAGGGATGGTCTTCTTTTATAACCATTAGCTGCTTTTTCCTTTGCCATTTCCTGCCCTCTTCTCTTAATGTAATTATTTGGCCAGAGTGTGTTGAATCACAGACATATACGGATTCCTATCAGCACTCTTTACAATTAATATCCAGCAGTTTGAGTTAATTTACACAGCTCTCTGAAAGTTGTAGAGTACTTCAATTCTGACAGGAGAGCATTACAGCAGAAAAGTCCCATTAAAACCTTACATGAGCAAAATCAGAAGCTGAAAGATTATTATGTGGTAAATGTATATCAAAATATATATAAGGCAATAATTGATGACAAGGCATGTGGTGGTGTAAGCCTTCAGGTTAGTAGAAATCCATTTTGTAATTCAGAAATAAGAATATTGATTTTATCCTGGAATGGGGAGAGAGTCTAGTCTTATGACAATGCAGCATTTTTCACAAGAATATGTTTATAGATTGCCAATATTTAATTTCTCCCCCACTATATAATATCAGGGGAGAAAATATTTTGGGTAATTGTGAGGAAGCCAGGATAATTTTAATATAAGTATGTACAAGATTAATTTTGTGCTTATTCAGCTCTTTCCATTTTTTTCTGCACATTAAATGCATATACTGTATTTAAAATTAACTAATCTTATGCTAGGCCACTCCGAAACCATTAGTTATAGGTCTCCAGTCCCCACTTAAGTTTTCCAGAGCATCCCCAGATTGGACAGCTAAAATTCAACGATTATCAGCTTTTAGCACCATGCTTTTACTGCCTTGAGTCATTTGAAGTTTGAAAATAGGTTGATTAACCGTAACACAACTATTTTGAAGTTTTAATTATTTAAGATTCTAAAAAGAGCTGGAATATTTTGATCCTGTTCTTCCAGTAACAAGTCTCTAATTATCAGACATACCCCTTATGATCCTCAGAGGCCAGTGTAATAAAAATACAGCTTTGAGGTTAAAAAACCCCCACATTGTTTAAAAGCTCACCCAGGGTATAAGAAATACCAATACCTTTCTTTCTCTAATAGCAATTACTAAGATGACAGGACCCCACTGTTCTGATATTCATTATTGTTCCTTAAAACTAGATACCATCTTAAAATTTATTCCTTGGATTAATCCAGCATTCTTGCAACAGTAGCCTACAGTAGGCTTCAACACTATGAATGTATGTTTCATAATAACCGTAATTATTAGAAAAGGATTGCAAATTTAAAAGCTGTTGAACAGTATAATCCTGTGAAATCCTACTCATAAGTAAGTCACATGATATTTACTTTGGCTTACACTCAGGAAAATATTAATAAAGCTGAAGAGTTAAAAGAAAGTTGAAGCAAAACACTATATGAGCATAAGCATGGAATTTCCTCTGGAAGCAGCATGTGGGAGTCTGAACCTAATATTTCCCTTCTTGTAAGAAACTTTATGTCAACTTTCTCAGGTCTGAGATTTAAACTTCAAACTATAGGGTGACCCTGGATGGGTCAGATCCAACTACCTGAACAAATATAAAGCATACATACAAAAATACAAACATTTAAGAGGTACCAAAGGTACAATTTTGTATTTTGTCTGAACTGGTTTCCCTACCTCTAATTATAACATTATATTTGATGTTGCAATAGTTACCATAACAACAGACTTTATAGCACCAGAACAGAGTTTCTAGGCAGGGTACATAAACCCCTGGTAATGTGGCAATATAAGATTTATAAAGACATGCCAAGACAAAAATAATTTTCCAGACACTTTAGCCTTTTACATCAGTTTGAAATTTGGCTCTAGATTTCTCTCTCATAGTGTTGCCAAAGGTGTTGAAGTGCTGACAATTCAACTTGTGTTCCTGGTAAAAAGTTTCCCACTTAGTGGTCTTTAAGTGCAGAACAGAGAACCTTCTTTGATAGCTTTAGGATGATTTTTTAAAAAAAGAATGGGTTTTGCCATGTACTAAATGCTTAGTGGAAGTATTAGCGATCTCAGGTTCACAACAGTTGACGCATTCATAGTAGACTTGATAGCCAAAGTCATGGCCTCAGTCTGTATAAAATGTTGAGGTTTCCAATACTATAATTTTCTCTCAGTGTTGCCTGTAAACTCAACTTTCCTCATATTTTTGAAAAGAACTGCTTCTTCTGCTCAAAATTCAGGAAGATCTGTAATTAGAAGTGTGTGTGTGTGTGTGTGTGTGTGTGAAAGAGAGAGTGAGAGAGAGAGAGAATGAGAATGAAAGAGAGAATTAATATAAGAGGTGTATGTTAAACCTATCCCTGGTACAACTGCCTCACATTGTGGTCACATATTATGTGGAAAACAGGCCCATCAATACCTTTTGCTGTATTTGCTATATCACCCAGAGTTAGGGATACTTTGTAATTGATGTAAAAATTGAATGTTGTAACAAAAACAAAACAAAGCCACATAATACACAATAATTATAATATATATTTTGTTCTTAAATTGGTGTCTTAAAAGTGGTAAATTTTCAAGTCCCTCCCAATAGCAGGAGACATTTCCATATCTATGGAAATATTTAAGAATATTATCTAAGAATCATTATTTAAGAATAATGAAAGCATCATTTGCAAACTTTTAGAACATTGCTACGATCTATAAATATTTCTGTCAAAAACATTGTTCTAAGATATGTTCAAAAAAAATTTTCATGGGACCACCAACCATACCTGCTGAGAGACTCTGAATATTGTGGCCAATTAAAGCAAATTCTTCTTTATACTTAAACACTCTTAATATTTAATATATATGCAACTTTACATGGTAAAAATATAATATCATGCCAAAATGCATATTCCTTTAGTCTGCTGTAAAATAAATATGTTGGTTGAGACATATAAATAATTCCATCAATAAATGAATACATTCTTTATTAACGTGTTCTTTCTGTCGTTTTCTTGCCCTGTCTTCCTTTTCCCACATTCTAGTTTTTAAGCTGATATTAATTGCGTAGCTTGAAAGACATCTGTCTACCCTCCTATGCCTAGCTTGTTTTTATTGTGCATGTTTTTTTAAAATTTACCAATTTTTCTACATTGCTCTCCAGCCCAAAAGGTGTTTTCCCTTTGAATGAGTCATAGTTTAGGTGCACTGAAGCACACTTATTAAATTAGGCCCTCGGTATATGTAAAACATTGGATACAGTCCAACCAAAGTTAAGCACTTTTAAGCCTCATTGACTCTCAATGGGAGATTAAACAGTCTTTCAACAGGAGCCCTTTCTTCAAAGCAATGAGCTTTTTAAATATCTAATCTTAGCTGGATTCTGGCCATTTTTGCACTAAAGCAAGCATTTGAAGCCTTAAGATTTCACTAAGGCTGCAATCCTGTACACATTTACCTGGAAGCAAACCTTATGGAATACAAAACATCAAAGCAATTTGCTCCTAACAGTCCATAGGTGTGTTCACATTTTCATTCAAAAACTTCATAATTGACCCTTGATAAAATTATACTTTTACTTTAAAGCCTAACAGAATTGGGTTCAATATATTGTTAATACTGCATTCTAGTCTGTCAAAGACTTTACAATCTATGGCAAGAGGAAAGTAATTCATTGGCTTGTTTTGCCAATATAGAAGAGAAACTACTTGTCAGATAATACTTTCTGTGTCTGTCCATCTCAGTAATCCAGAATGATGCCATGTATACTGAGAGCTCCAGGTGAATGTTATAGTTCCACACACTATTCACCTCTAGAAAAATACTTCTTATAAAAGAATCTGAGTTTAGACATTTTTGCATTGACTAGTAGTTATTCTCCAGCATTTCAGACAAATATCTTTCTCAATCAAACTGGGATATGCAAGAGATTGTTTTTACATTCCAAGCCTGCTATTCAACTACCAATTTTCTAATCTTAACCTATACCTGAATGGCACTTCTAACAATGTGCTATTTTCCAACTGCTTTCCAATTCTTTTTCATGCTAAAAAAATATTCCATGTTCCCACCCAATTTTCTACCCCAACCCAGTGCCTTCTGTAGCACAACTCCCACTATTGTAAACCAGTATTCTCAGGCTTTTATGATGCCAATGGAACAGAAACACCTATTTGTAGAAGTATGGATGGAACCAAAATTATATGCCACTAATCACTGTTTCCAGAATTTAATATGTAGTCATACTTCTTCCAAAGCCAAGGACTCTCTCTCCCGCTCACCCCCATCTCCTTACATAACTTGCAATTGAGCTGTGCTTTTCATTTTTGGAACATTTGCAACATCTTCTCCTGGTTAAGATAGCTGTTTGACTAATCATGATCAGAGGTACTAGAGATTGAAAATGTGCTTCAAATAATAAAAATGAGAAAGGTTGCGATAAAAAAATGTCAATGTTCTTCTTTTGTTGTTTTCTAATAAAAATCCAACCTTTTGAGATTATGCCAAAATCTTGAAAAGCAGTACATAATCAGCCATTTTTAAAAAGGAAACATTCCTTCAGTTTTGCAGGAACTCATTTGTGTTTCACCAAATTCACTACAACCTTTCCTACAAAAATACATGCACTTAAAATCTCAAGAATTTTGCATACAAGATCTATCCTTGGCTAGCTCCACTTTCCTCATTTTATCACTATAGTATAATGCATATGTATGTATTTTGATGGAAGGTCCTTTTACTGCTATTATCCATTCACAACAGTTGCTAATTATTGCCCAGGAATCCACCAAAAGATTCACATCTATCTTTTGCCCTGTCCTGACCTAAGTCAATATAAATGTTACCATTTATCAAAAGACAGTTTAATACTATCTGCATTTGCTTACTGTCATCCCTGCTTAACTCTTTCTTGTTCATCATGATAGGTTAAAAGCAAATAAAGCATATCAAGGCATAGAATAATGTGTGGTCCAAATACAAACTCCATTTTTGGAGCTTTAATACTATGGTGGTGGTGGAGGGTCAGGTACCTATGTCTTAAATTGTCCTTAAATCCAGAAATAATCAAAGCAGGAAAGATGAGAACAACAATAACCAAAAAAAAAAAAAGCAATATCTATTCCCCAGCCTATAAATATCGATCAGGCCTGTATTGTAATACACATTATGTACAAAAGAACAGATTATTTCATGAAATTAATTACTCTGCCAGTAAGCATTACCTGTAAACATGCATACATATAACTGCACTGATGTATGTTCAAATTCCATATTAACTAAATATATGGCTTCTGCAGAAGAAATTTATTATAGTAGTTGGTTGAAAGTAGTTTTTGGTGGCTCAGCAGACTAAAAGCATTGTGATTAACACCAGCTGTCTGCAATTACTGTAAGTTCGAATCTCACCAGGCTCAAGGTTGACTCAGCCTTCCATCCTTTCTAAGGTGGGTAAAATGAGGACCCAGTTTGTGGGGGCAATAAGATGACTTTGTATAAATATACAAAAGTATGAAGGCTATTGCTTAACGCATTGTAAGCTACCCTGAGTCTCCGGAGAAGGGCGGCATATAAATCAAATTAAAACAAAAACAAAAAAAACCTCCCAGCCCTCTTCTAATAATTATGTAAGTGGGAACGTCATACCCATGAAAATACAACAGAGGACAGCAAAGAGTAGAATATGGCTTTCACAGAGTTAATGGAATCCCTAATGATAAACTTCTGTAGGTTGTAATACTGTGACTTTAGAACAGAAAATTAAAGAGAGTACAAAGGGATTGTTATAACGAACAGTTTGTATGAAATGCTACCCTGTTTTCCCCAAAATAAGACATCCCCTGATAATAAGCTCAATCGGGCTTTTGAGCGCAAGGCAATAAGGCCAAGCGTTTATTTCAGGATTCAAAAAAAATATAATACAGGGTCTTATTTTTGGGGAAACACGATAATATGAAAAGAGTTCAGTTCAAACATTAGTAGAGAAAGCTGCATTTGTTCATTATTCCACTGCCCTTTCCCATATAACTTTAAATGCAGAAATTGAAAACTGCTTTGAAAAATGCTTGTAAAGATTTATGAGTGAAATGTAGCAGGAAATATATAACATACACATAAATAAACATATAAGCATTTTTGGCATCTTGAGAGATATAACCACATCCTGTGTCTACATCTTCTTCTGGACTGGATCTTGTAATCCATTCCAATTAATTCCTACTCAAAAAATATGAACTGAATATTGAAACCATGTCTTAACATTAAAAAATACTCATCTATCTCAAAGACAGGTGGCTTTTTATCCTATCTTCCCAAACAGCCAATTGTTGGCGCTATCTCTAGAGGAGCATTCGGAGGTCAAACCATGATAGCCACCTACATTGCATGGAAGGGAGAAGCCAAGCAATAGGAGAGAAAAGTTTAAGCAGTTTGGGGAATGTATGTTCAAATGTCTCAAAGATGCTTTTCAAAAGGCAACTAGCAGTGGTGGGGTGCTGCTGGTTTAACAACCAGTTCGGTGAGTGCGCGCTTCATGCTGAAAATGGATCATTTAGAGCTCAGCTGCTTACCTTCCAAGTAAGCAAAGGTAAGTTGAACAGCGAGGAGGGGGAAATCAGCTGTGCCGTGCGATTGAGATGAAGTAGAAAGCAGGAAATAAAAGACTGCATAGGGTGGGTGGGTGGGGCCAGCTGATCGTCGGAGCTACCGGTTTGCCCTGAACCGGCTGAATACCATCTCTGGCAATTAGGCTTTCTTGGGTTGTTTTTCATGAAAATGTTTTAACTTTTTATCCAAGGAGCTTCTTCAGTTTTGACTGAAAGATGGAGAATTGAAGGATTTATATTATTTGCAGTCATCTGGTTGTTAGCATTCTGAAGGTCCATCCTTAGCTCTCTGAGAGTAGTTAAGGTCACTTAGGCCTTTATCTGTACCCTCAGGGTCACCTGAATCAGAGTGCAAATGCATGTAAAACCTTCTTGGGACTGCTGTATAGTTGAATGAGAATGATGAAAAATGAGTCAGCTTGATTTATATTTATTAACCTGTTCCCAAGAAAATAATGCCACTGCATGGAATGTTTCAAGATGAGGGTCTGGGAGACAATAAGGTATGATCGACCAATTGATAGATAAATACATTTATTCTAAATGGAAGTAAATACTAATTTCTGTCATGATTTTGCTATCTATGTGAAGGGTATCGAGTTTTCCCAATACATTTTAGAAGCCATAACTTAATACTTCTTGTGTTAAGTGTTTTTTATCAGGGCAACCTGGTCTGCCCAAATATAGGATGGAGCATAATGCTTCCGCTTTCACCTTTCAGCTCCAATCCAGGAGACTACGCAGGCAGTCGCTTTCGCAACAGACTATTTTTATGTTAAATTTTATATTTTACTGACAAAGAACCCCTTTATTTCTCTGTTGGTAAAATATAAACTTTAACACTTCTCGTGTTGTGTGAATAAGGATTTTTGTCTTCTTTTGTAACATTAGAAAGCTACAAGTTTTTTAAAGTTGCTGAATGTATGGGAATCCTTGCTGCATTTGGGAAACAGGAAATAATTCAGAGGTCAAATTGTGCAAGTGACTGTTGGATTTGGCTGGCTTGTTAAAATTCCCATCATACTAAACTCTTTACCATCAGCAGTGGCTCTTAGGTAAATTCTTCTTTCATTTGAAAGATTGCAAAGATGACAGGGAGAGGTTGGAGGACGGGGGTGGGGGGGAACCTTTGTTGTGTATGCCAAAATAAATGAGGGGAGAAATCTTCTGAAAACCATTGAACATGATCAAGTTACCCAACCTGACCAAATATTATTCATGAAACATGGGAAGACCTGACACACATGTAGAGCAAACTAAAAAGAATTTGGTGGAAAAGATGGTAAGCAGTTCTAATATTTTTAGGGTATCATTTCAGAAAAGGAGAATATTGATTTTCACCAAAAAAAAAAAAAGAGTGGTGTATATAATAAGGACCTCTCTCACTTGCATGCTCTCTTTTTCCTCTATTCAGTGGGAGGGAAGGTTGTTTGAGGACATCAAGGAGTGGGCAGTTTCAGTGGCCAGGCTCTGAACTATATCTATTATGTTACCAGGGAGCGCTTTTGATGATGGAACTAGTTGTAATATTTGAGGCTTTTCACTTTGATGGGTAAAAGATTCCAGATGCTGCTGCAATAGTACTTTCATTTCTGCTTCCCAGAATTGGAATCTCTGCCAAAAGCTATGTGGGTTTACATCTGCAAGCAAAACGTACAATAACAATTTTGTTTTGTTTTGGTCTCCTGATGTTCCCTGTCCTCAAGATTTCCTTGAAGACATTTTATTATCTGAAGTCAAGAACAAATTGGTAATTCCTCAGTCCTTTGTATAGCCAACTAGGCAGACAGTTTTGAAGAATGGTAGGTAGGGGAGGCGCTCCATTTAACTGGGGAGCTGGAAGCTACCTTTACATCCTCAGCAGGGGGAAATACATAATGATTGAGCTGGCCTTGGATGTAAACTCTGGAATCTTAAATAAAGAGTTAAATGGAAAGGAAGCAACCAAATGTGTTTGTTTTCAAAGCTTTGGTTGTGCTTAATACATGTTTGTAATCATGCATGCATACATATATATTTTGATATATTTAACAGGAAATTTTCAAATAGTCTCCCACAATCTGTTCTCCTCCTGGTGTGCTAAATTAATTTTTCATAATTCTCAGCACTGTGGTTCTTGGCCATATGGACTAAGAAATCTGGGAGTCTGATACAGCAAAGAAACTGCCCACAGGGGAAGACTACACCAGACCTTTGGCTGGAAAATTCCACATAGATACCTTTTGCTAGAGATTTCTTCATCAAAAATTGTGATGAAAGAAGAAAGAAAGCAATAGTTTAAAAGTAGAAAAGCTAATAATGATTTTGCTTCACCTGTAGGCAAGGGATAAGACACTGGCAACATCATGAGGACGTGGCCAGGAATATCCATGGAAGGTGGTCGGTCAGTGGTGTCCAAATGGTGGATATGACCAGGCAATTGAAGGCCCACTCCCTTTTGAAATGTGTTATATGTATGTATGTAAAAAAGAGGCAAGGCTTTAATCACCTATTTGAGCTCTTCTCCACCCACCCTGGGTGCCCCTGGGAATTACTTTTAAAAACAGTTATATTCCCGGAGCATTGTCATGCCATGGTTAAGGAAGCACGAAGATCAGCTTTTACAGTAAACCAGCCCTGATGTAATATTTAATCCTACTTTAGCATTATATGGCCTCAGCACACTTCTGTTCCTTGTGGCTGTGCTGGAGGAGGAGTTCATAGAACTTAATTCCAATATCACTACTGTGATTTAGTAACATGTCCAAAGGGGACCAACAAATTGTTGTCCTGCTAGTAAATACAATCTGGATTAGTGGTACAGCACTTAATGTTTGTCACTCAAGCTATTATCTGTGTTCCTTCAGAATGCTAAATTAAAAACCAAGCAGTCTGGGCTTATACAATATGCTAAACTACAACACATTCACACTCATAACTAGAATCCATAGGACTTTAATAAGGCTGGACAGAATTAGAATTCAAACTGGCATGTATGTGGATATTCCCTAATCTTATTTCTGTAATAACTACCTTATGGGGATAATTTGAGCTAGGAGAGAATGACTGGCACATAATCAGTCATTGTGGTTGTAGAAAAAAACATAAAAATAGAGAATCAGTTTATATATATAAGCAAGGTTTTGTCCCATTTTATCTTTACTTTGTAACAACTTCCATCAGCCACTGTATTTTATAAAAGGAATTGCTAAATGGAACAACTCATGCAGGCCATAGTATTATAGTTCCAGCCCCTCTCCTTTTGAGTATTTCTGTAGAAAAG
The DNA here is from genome assembly GCF_059756535.1 of Pantherophis guttatus. NCBI lineage: Eukaryota > Metazoa > Chordata > Lepidosauria > Squamata > Colubridae > Pantherophis > Pantherophis guttatus. Next base: position 29,517,201 of record NC_142064.1, on the reverse strand, counting down.
GGGTGGGGCTTTATCGCAACACTTTTGCCACTTCCCAGAATATGTCACTGTCTAGATATTTTCTGATTCTTGTAAAGAATAGTTTGCCAGTTAGCAGTAAGTCCATTGATCGTACTTGTTTCTTTTCATTCACATGCCTCCTTCCCAGAGCTTTCCAAGAAATGATAAGCCTCCGTGTCACCTTACCCAATTTTATGGTCCCTCAATCTGTAGATCTTTACTTCCCATAATCCCTATCCATCATGACCAAAGTTGAGTGTCAGACTACGATGCTATCTCAAAATTAAATGAATTTCCAAACTGCCAATCTTTAAGGAAATCTTTAATTGAGCACAGCCACCGGATCATGACTCCGCGCGGACAAGACTGACCTTTGCCCCCCAATCCCTCCTTTTCCGATCCCCAAATCTCTGCTTCTCATTGGCTATCTTCCAAGTCATTCTTCAGACTTCATTCCCCAGGAATGTGCCCCCTCCCCTCATTTCCACGACAACCTGGCTTCAAAGGGATTTAGCAGGCAAAAGTTCCAGAGTTTATCTCTCGCTCTCCTCTGCTCTCCATGCCAGTGTTGAAACGCTGACATCGAGTGCATCTGGACTGCAGCGATGGAATGATTATCAGTCCTGGTGACGCAGTGGTTAAAGTGAAGTATTACAGGCAAACTCTGCCCACAGCCTGGAGTTCAATACTGATGGAGCTCAGGGTTGACTCAGCCTTCCATCCTTCTGTGGTCAATAAAATGAGTCCCAGATTGTTGAGGGCAACATGCAAAACATTGTAAAACACCCAGAGAGTGCTGTAAAACTCTATGGGGTGGTATATAAGCAATGGTATTGCTGAATGCTATTGCTATCAGATAATTTGTACAGAGCACTCTTGGTCAGTACATAGGAACTAGTTCTCTGCACTGAATTAAAGAGCCTTCATCCTTCCCATTTAAAATAGGAGTCTGGATTTGTACAGCAACCACAACACAGCCTCCTTAAGACCTTTGGAGCAGCTAATGCTATCAAAGATAACCATTCACTGTTGGATCACAGTAAACCCCATTCCTGCCACTAAATCTTTAAGTGGTAGCAGTTCAGTCAACTGTTATGATGTAAACACAACCAACAATATAGTACCTATAATACTGGGACTCCCCTGGACAGTGTAGTTTTGCTTGTGACCATTTCCTACTTTTCAGGAAAATGATTTGCTCCTATGAAGAAAACAGCTTCTTCCATTATTGTTAAAATAACACTACCCTTGCTTTTATTACTAGTTACAATAAAGAAATTAATATTCAAACCTCTTGGGGCCACATCCGACACCCCTGATTAGTCTTATCAAGGGGACAAGTTGCCCTCTTCATTCCAGCATCATGGAATAAATGAGCCGCCAGCACTAATGAATCAGCAAAATCATTAAGATTTTCCAGATGGAGAATCATTTTGTGAACATGTGGTGTTTTTGGACAAATACTGACTGTTGTGATGTGTTTAGCTCTTCTGCTTTTCCCTGCTTTGTGAACTTTTAAAATTAATTGCCAGAAAGTTACAGATGTTAGGCAAAGCAGAGTAGAAATTAGATGTTTTTCCTGAACAAAACTGTCTGGCACGAACATCACCAGGGAAAAATAGCTAAATGTCACCAGGAAACCCTTTTTTACTATATAAATTGCATTAAGGTTACAATTCCATTCTTCTTGTTGAATATGTAGTTTTATTCATACTCAAGTGAATATCAGTGCCTCTCTGCTCAATGCCAAGAGATTTGAAGAATGGTTTGAAGATTTGAAGAATTTGCACTTTTGGAGCTCTCATATATTCTGAGAGAAGGCTCAAAAGTTAATACAACCCATATGATACAGTACTGTAATCCATAGTGACCAGTACTGTAAACAGGTATCAGAAGAAGGCAAGAATGAATATCTGTTGTTTGGCAAGCCAAATATCTGATACAAGAAAAGTTACACTCAAGGCAAGCTGGACTCCTGTGGACTGAATATACATGCCCAAAGCAATCTTTTTAGTATAGTAAGTTGTTTTCTTTTGGAACATTTTGACTTTCCTGTCCTGGAGTTCTCCCTGTGCCCAGCAATCAGTTTTGTTATTTGAGTATGCACAAACCAAAATGCTATAGGGAAGGCATTTTCACAAAACCTTGGATTTACACTGCTGCAAAGAAATATTGAAGTAGGCTTTTAGGATTCTAATCTTAATTTCATTAGAGCAACTATCCCATAATCCTTTAAAAAGGGAAGCTGGAGTTAATATGAAGCATGTATCTATACTGAACTGGATGGTAGCATTTTAATGTCATAAAGTTTATTTTTCCTTATTTTTGACCCAGAATGACTGTAATTGATACCATTACCAAATACTGTTTTATTTATTTTTTAAAAAAAGAATAATTATACATTTTTATTCACATGTTAAATTCTCTATGATATATTAAAGTCTGTGTATCTTGTTCTGAATTTTGATAGTGTATTTCCACATATATACGATCAAGAATATTTTGCCTCTTCACAATCTTTAAGAAAGTCCTTGATGCAACTAAAGAAACTAACTCACAACCTTTGCACCTGAGGGGATTTAATTTGCACGTCTGGTTCTTGCAGACCAGTTAAGACTGTGTTCTGCTACATAGTTTAATCCCATCTTCTTCTCCATTCCCTTGATTTTCTTGCTTGATGGAGAGTTCTTGGAAATTTAAAAACTAGCACATCTTGCAAAGCTTCCATTGGACCAATAAAATTAAAGTGTATTTTGATTTATTTATGTGGTAGTTGAAATAGCTAGGCTTGCTTTGATCTGTATGTGATGGTATTCCTGGCCTGCC